>NC_134704.1:13745000-14070000 GCF_043290135.1 Rhipicephalus microplus
ACTTGCAATGAATTGTTTGACTTGCTTGCAATCACATGCTTCCCTTTGGGTACTGTGCTGCGAAGACTTGCAAAATGCAGAACGCACAAATCTGATTTTTGGCAACAACCTTTTTTGAACCTGCATGTAGAAAGAATATCATATACGAACGTAATAACCACGATATTCTTTTTGTTTTGTTATCACCATCATCAGCATTGAAACGCTTTCGTTGGCTGTGAAACCCAAATAAATTTTTTAGACGTAACGTATTCCAAGCAAAATTGTGTAGTTGATACGAGTTGATTTCCTTTCCGTCAATCGTGGGCGAGGGTGTCATCGGACCTGTTCGGTGCCAAGATAACGCACGAGACAGTGAATGTCATTGTGACCTCGACTTAATATTAGGTAAATTTCTGAGCAAGTAAGAATGTAACGTGGCCATTTTCGAAACCACTGTGAGAAACCTGAGCCAGTGTGGTATTTGCTGTTTTGGGGTGGCAGCTAAATCAACACCGGTTGCAGCTGAACCTTTCGATCAGAGCGAAGTCCCGGAAATTTGTAGTTGTTAAAGAGCAACTTCTAGCAAACGACGAGGGATTAGTCGACTGCTCTTCGGTTCTCCTCTCTCTCTTCCAGCGGTTACATGGGGTGCCATGTTTGGTAATAAACCTGTCAGGCCGCCACATTGTTCTTCCCGAATGCAGACAAGCAAGTTTCGCACTTGTACCGGTAGCGGGGAACATCAACCTCTTGCCGGCAGCTTCTTGGAAGCACAGATTATCTAGGTTCATCGGAAGTGCGCAAAATCTTGGTGACGTGTGCAAAACGTTGGTATGTGTTCGTGACCATAGTTGGGCATCGTTTTAGGCTGTGCCCTCTCCACGTGCATTGTGTGGTGTCTTTCTCCGCCTTCGTGGGTGGACCACCCATACCATCGAGCGCCGTATTGGCTGAAGCTGCGGACAATGCGCTCAGGGTTTGCAACGTGGTGCGATATAAGCGGGAGACCTTTTGTATATTTTCAGTTCTTCAAGAGTTCTGCAGTTGATTGATATGTGGGGTTTAACGTCCCAAAACCACCATATGATTACGAGAGACGTCGTAGTGGAGGGCTCCGGGGATTTCTATCACCTGGGGTTCTTTAACGTGTACCCGAATCTGAGCACACGGGCCTACAACATTTCCGCCTCCATCGGAAATGCAGCCGCCGCAGCCGGGATTCGATTTCGCGACATACGGGTCAGCAACTGAGTACCTTAGCCACTAGACCACCGCGGCGGGGCTTTCACACGGGAAGGTTTAATGTCATTCGCACCCAATGACATATACATTTATTGACATTAGTTGGCTGTCACATGAGGATGTCTAATGTCATTAAAAGAAAATAAATTGAGAAAACGAATGAGCTAGCCGAACTCATTCGAATAAGTTTTCGTCGCGATTATACACTCTCGCTGTAGTTGCTTGGCTGTAGTTGCTTGGCTGCTGGCCCGCAGGTTCAGACACAGCAGTGATCAAAAATTGTTTTCGTTTATATATAGAAAAATATCGGAAGGTATACGTTTCGCTAAAGAGGCGGCTATCATGGTATTAATGTATAAGATACACGTGATACAAAAAACTAAGAATAAAAGAAGAAAATAATCAGAGGCTTAGTAAGCAAAGGCCTGCCGTTATACCCATGCTCTGTGCTTTTCACCGAAAAAGAGTAAATTATCTGAACAGTGGTGACTTGGATCGATAAGGATAGCAGTGGTTCGTTGGGTTGCTTTTGCGCATGCTTCGTACGGACATGGAAGAGACGTATTTTCCGATAATAAATGTCAGTTGCCGAGGTCTGCTTTCTGCCTTTCAGTTTTCCCTATTTTCAGTGGCTTTCTATTGCCTTTCATACTGCTAATCGGGAGGACCTGTGTGTCTGACACCCAAGGAACGTGCGTATGTCTACAGCGAGTGGGTACAAGGTGATTAGATTGACGTACGTGTCACTGAAGATAACGAGGATGCGCAGGGGTTTTCGTGCGTAATCGCGAATTCCGATAAAGTCCAGTCGATAGTCCAGCGTTCGCACGTGTCTGACGCATTCTTCCTGTGGTACTCCCAGTACAACGATTGATTGGTTGATATGTGTGGTTTAACGTCCCAAAACCATCGTATGATTATAGAGACGCCGTAGTGGAGGGCTCCAGAAATTTCGACCACCTGGGGTTCTTTAACGTGCACCCAAATCTGAGCACACGGGCCTACAACATTTCCGCCTTGATCGGAAATGCAGCCGCCGCAGCCGGGATTCGATCCCGCGACCTGCGGGTCAGCAGCCGAGTACCTTAGCCACTAGACCACCGCGGCGGGGCCCAGTACAACGAACTGCAGTCTTCAAGTGCAGCTGGGAGCGTGCGACACACGGGCATGCCAGCTACGAGAAGCGCCAACCGCAGCGCATTCGGCCAGGCCATGACGTCTGTCAGGGAGGGCACCGGGGAAGCTCGTCCACGCTGGGGGGCACCGCAAGGTATTTTTAAATGAAACGTCTCGGCTCTCGAATGCTGCTCGCGCCTGCCCCTGTACGGGTGTACATTCGGCTGCTGTGCACAGGTTGCTGGCGGCGGCAGCGTTGCATATTCATGACGGCCCGTCCCACTGCGGCCATTTCGCGGGGGAGAGGCCGCCGGCTTCTTTGTCACTGACGTCAGGACCCGGAATTCCGCGCCGCGTGTGGGCCACGCTGCCGTGCGCCCCCTTTTGGCGGCGCTTCTCTTGTGCCGCCGCGCAGACAATTCTCACCGTGTAGTGCCTGCCCGGCAAGGCAGGATATCGGATGAGGCCTCGTCGCCAGCGGAAAATTAACGGCGTCCTATAGCTATGCGCGCACGGACCCCTCCCCCACACATGTACCAACAAAATGTGTGCACTTGCACAGAAGCCGGTACACTAACGCAGATATCGCGCACGGAAGTGGGTACACAAACGCAGATGTCACGCACATAAGCCAAGAAGTTGAGCGTCAGAATAGACATCTCAAGTGGTCTGCTTTATATATTTTTTCTTGTGGTGTGGACGGCCTTCATTACGTTTAGACTACCAGAAAGCTAGACTGTACTTAGTAAGGATTCATGGTGAAAGATGGGGCGTTCAAACACTGAAGATATGTGCTGCGTGTCGAGCTTATACCTAGGCCACACTATCAATCAAGTCGTGTTGACCACGCGCGCAAAGTTGGAATTGATATGTGCAGAACAATGCATTGCTTTCATTCCTTCTTGCCCTGGACAAGTCGCGACTGGAATCGCCTTCCTTTTGACACTGCATCCATTAATGACGTCCAACAGTTTCGGAATGTTCTAGCTAACATTGTATAATCAGGAGTTCTTCTAATGTTTTTAATGACACTGTTTTAATGATGTTATTTTATGTTGTATTTTAACGTCTTCGTGCTTGTTTTTTTTGTTGTTCCTTGCTCTGCTCACACCACTCCCCTCTGTAACGCCTTTGGCCCTGATGGTATCATAAATAATAATAAAAAAATCGGGACAACGTAAACGCCGGCATTTTCTGTCCGTGTTTGCACGCCTTGTTTTTCGACGTGAACCATGTGTGACCGTCGTGGTAGCTTAGAGACACGGACGCGACACAGAGAAGGGGAATAAAGAACCCAAGACAATATAGCAGAATTAGTCGAGGCCCTTTAGTACGCGCGATAACAAAAAAAAAAAAAGTCGCAGCTTTGCCGCAAAAGCGAAGCAATGAACGTGATAGCAACAAATGGAAAAGTCACGCGAAGAATGGCAATCAGATCGTAATGTAATGACAGGTACAGATGAACGCGAATAACTCATGACAAACGGTACGGAACCCGCAAAACGTGCATAGCCGGATACTTAGCTGTGTCTCAAGAAGTTTTCTCGGTAGAGACTCGTGCGCATGTTGCCTAGTGCAGTTCGCGACTGTGGCAGAAATGATCCCGTTGATCGAGTCCGAAAAAAAAAAAGCTCCGTAGTGGATATAAAAGGGAACATAAAGCGATGGCATCCTCTTCACAGAGGCCCGTGTTGTTCCCCGACTTCACACATCTTTCAACGCAACATCAGGGTGCTTGGTCGACATTATCGTTAAAAAAAACGAAAACCACATGCGTATATACGTAACTGTGCGCATGAAATAATTACGCGAAAGCTCCAACTGAGTAAAGGTATGATAAGAAATCGCCCCCCCCCCCCATCCCGAACGAACGCATATACCACGCAATATGTCCTGCTGCCATGCTGTGCGAATAGTGATTCCATTCATTCACTCGCACCTGGCAAATGTCTCCCGCTCACATGTCCCCCATCGTTGGACTAAAGTAGAGCGGTCTATAGCGCAGTCGTCTATCTAAAAATCTGAACGTGCCTAGCGCATCGTCCTCTCACGCAGGTCGTTGCCGGCACCTGCTCTCTGCATCGCCGCCTGTTTGTTTACTGCTCGGAAAAAGACGAGCGGACGCGTTCATCTCTAAAGGAGCGCGTATTGTATACGGCTTGTTGGGCATTATGGAAGTGTGTGTGCGCGTGTTTGTACATTGCGGAGAACGGGCGTCTGTGTGACGGCCCACGACCAAGGGTGGACGCCAGGGGATCCAGGAAAAAAAAAAAGTGCTGCAGGATCGGAAACATCGTTACCGCGCTGCGCCGTCGTTGAGCGAGCCCGAACTGCTAGCGCGGCTCCATTCGCAGCTTGCCATTTTGCTTGGACCTTCGAGCGAGTGCCTCGACGCCTGCTCTCGCGGATAAGTGAAGAAAAGAACGAGAGAAGATGCCTTTTCCAAGAGTCCCGTATTCAGCCGCGTCCTTTTGGGGTAACGGACGTTGCCTGTATGCCAGCGACGCTCCGTGTATACACAGCCGAGCGTGCTCCCATCGTCGATGCGCTCCTCACGTTCCGTTACGCGGACCAGCATCGCTTTGGACTCGGTCGATACCGATCCGTGTGCCGTACCATGCCCGCCCCCCTCAGACCACCGAACGCGGGAAGAAAAACCGAACGAGGCGGTGAAGGCAAAAGAAACGGCGTGTTTGCCCTAAGCGCCGCATTCTTAAGAGACCAGCGCGAAAGGCGTGACTGAGATCGAGATATTGACGGTACCTCCTTCTGAATTTTATTCTATTTTCTTCATTCAGCCGGGAGCCGCCACCATTTAGGTCTCCCGTGCCCTTTCAGACTCCCGAGTGTTTGCTTAGCTGCCATAGCGGGTGTGTATGTGCCGTGGCGCGCACACCCGCTACGCACACTCTTTTTTTTTTCTTTTGGCATAGCGCGCGTGCCGCGAGGAACTCATCCAGCGAACGAGGATCCCTGGTAGTCCGGGAATCAGCAGCGCCCTCTTCCTTCTCAGTCTGCAACTCTTCTTCTTTTTCACCTCCGTTCTGCCAGGCGCGTTCGCAAACAGACCGTGCAATTCTGTGCGCCACTCGTATAGCGATCCTTCCCTCGTACACTACGTAATATATAAAAAAAGAAAAGCAATAGGAGTCGGTGGCTGGGCGGCTCGTGTGAGCCAAACCGTGAGCGTGTATAAAGCGAGAAATGTGGCCTGATGGAAGGTTAAGGATCCACCGGCAGACCCTGTTAAAAAAAAAAAGAAAAAGGGTAGCCAGCGGGATCCATATACAGTTTCTGTCGCGCCCCTTCACGCGAAGAATCTTTTTGCCGCTATATGGAATCGAGCGCCCATGCATGCCGACCTGATGCCGCGACCTCAAATAATTCTTCTCTCTATCGTTCCAATTTTTCTGTTGCTTTTATCGTTTTTTTTTTGTTCTGCGTTGAACACGAAGGGTTTCGTAGCACAAAGCGAAACAGCGCGTATACATGACGGCATTTCGAAATGCGTGAACGCGAAGTCTTTTTTCGCGCCGTCTCTTTCTCGATTCGTTTACTTGATCTTACAAGCACTTCTAGAACGGGGCATCGCTCGAAAAGGTTCGTCATGCTCCATATGGGCCAACGTATCATAACGCATTTCCGAGGTGAGCCGTGAAGGTGCCGCGTAAAGCCATTTGTCATATTCTATAGAACGTTTGATCACGACAGAAACAACGCGCAGTGCGTGCGCTGTTACTGGGCTTGGTACACTTACGTAGGCGGTTATCCTGGCATCACTCCGCATTTGTTAAGATACGTATAGTCCCACCAAGCTCGAAAGGGGCCGATGTTGTGATGCAGTTGCCTCATACCAGCATCAGCACGCTACCATAGAGTCGCCAAAAATTGTGAGCTTGTTGTATTTGCCTACGGTAATAATTATTGAAGACCTTACAGTGGCACCGTCCTTGGCCACATGCACGCAGCCCGTAAAAGGCTGTTATCTGCGGAAAGCGGGCTTCTCCTCACAAAGACTGTTGCTGTGGGCAAGCCAGCTTTAAGTTCGTTCGTTGCGTACGTACAGACGCGTTCGAAGCTTCGTCGAGATTCGCACTTACACATTCTCGCCTGTAAGCTGTGAATAATCCACTTCATTGTCAAAGTAGAGAGGAATGGAGGGGAATTGGATGCCGGCAGACTCGGCATTACTTTTGCGATTCTCTACCATTGAGTCGCACATTTCCGTTTGTTCGTTTGCGCATGCGTGAGATTAGAGGGAGTGTGTGCCAACGCCGTGAGCACAGTCATGGCTGAGCATGAAGAACCTCTTTTAAACCGCATGGCGCCACCTCGTGAACTTTAGGAACAGGTTCTTGCGTGAATAGCGGGCATATGTACAATTACCACGTTGGAGGTGCCCCAGCAAGCCGCCAGGAAAAATTACTTGCATGCGCGCTGTCGATGTGTTGGTTTCGCGGTGCATGCAAATGCGGTTGGGCTACACGTGTTCCTTAACTGAGCGTGATTGCTGAAGCACGAACCTTGATCGGGGCGTCTTGCAACAGCCGTCAACGCCGATTGGTCGGGCACCCTATAGTAGGAAGATCGAGATGACGCAGCATAACGCAGTTGCGTGCATCATGAGGAAAACTCATGTGGGAGTCACATTTGAGGATTACATGCGCGTTTATCAATGAATAAAACAAACCCAGAAATCCAGAAATTTATATACCTCAAACATAAAACTAATTTAAAAAAATAACAAGGGGGGGGGGGGTCTGGTTGGCACAGCACTGTCGGTAACGCGTCGACATTTCATAAATTGAGAAATGTACCAGGGTGTAGATGACTCAATCGTTGGGTTGTGTAGGATACATTCTGAGATCCTGTGGTTATCTAACGTGGTATATATTATCTAACATTGCTGTGATAGCAATTATATGGACTCTATGGGCTGATTTTCGTCGTCACAGTTCCAAGCACGCACGCCCCCGTGGATCCGAACCACTGGCCCCTCGATCCTCAGCGCGCTGCGTTAACCAACTATATATGTCGCGCTACTCATGTCGTCCATACCACAAACGGCGAGCTACGTATGTACACCATATACCGCTGGCTTTCTGTAAATGGACTTGAAAGAAACGTTCTTGAACAAAGCTTGCATGCCTCGCTTGTAGTTATGCAACACGAAAAAATGAGACAGCCTAGTTCCACTAACGAATCACCCGTGGTATAGGTGAGAGTCGAATATCAAGGAGCAAGCAAGCTTCTCCCACTGTTTCCGGCGTTGACGCCCACCCTGCAATGTCTGAGGTTGGTGAAGTGCCTTAAACCTGCACTCTTCGCTACCAGTATCGTCGACTGACTTGACCAAGGAAGGAGACGCCGGCGAAAACGCTCTATGTAGTTCGTTCTTTGTGATGCCACACCGTGTCGTACAAACACCTGTGGAACAGCTACAACGGAATGCTGGTCGCGCTGAAGCAAGGCGGGCTCGCATACGTGAGGAAGAACGCGCTGGTGCGAGAAGCGGCAGCTCAAGGCACATTTGGCGCTGTTCGCTACATTTTGTATGGTTCCTAAATCTCTTAGCGCGTTAGAAGTGTGGCAGCTTGGGCTAGTTGGTATGGCATGACGATAGTTATAGCGCAAGAACAGAACGACGGCGCAGAGACAAGAAGGACACAGAGACAGGAAGTGTCCTTCTTGTCTCTGTGTCGTCGTTTTGTTCTCGCGCTATAACTATCCTCTTAGCGCGAATGGGCAAAAAAAATACCGTTGTTGAGCCAACTGTATAGGCACAACCCCGGAAGATGTCGAGTGTACCAGAACGCAACGCTTCGTCCGCGTCATCGAAGTGCCCGTCGTGGCCGCGAAAATCGAAGATTCCACGCAGCACGTTTGCGAACACAAGAAGAAACTAACGCACATTGCAAGGCTTCGGAATCGAAGCAGCAGCGTCGTTCTCGGCGAGGAAACATCGTGATCACTGAACGCGCCAAGAAAGCAGCGTGTCGGTGTTCCGGTCGGAATCGCGGATAATCTCGACGTTGTTTGTTGCGCGCAGTATAACCACGGCGTCGGCGCGCCTCGCACGCAGACGGTTGCGGGAACAGTGCCGCTTCTCACATGCGTACTGGCGTGCCGCGATAAGCCCTCGATAAGGCGCCTGCCCTGTCATTACCGTGTGCCGCCTCCGTGCACTGGGCCCACCGAGTCTCTGCGCAAGCACGGAGGGCCATGCGAGGCGCGTCGGAAGGGCTTCGCGAGGCACCCAATTACGATTGATCGCCTTTTTCTCTATTTACTTTCCGCATTTTTGGCGTCTCAACATCACGAACCAGAAAAAAAGCATCAGAACGAAAAATAAATAAAAATAAATGTAGCCGTATTTGGAAGTATGTGTTGGCACAAAATATTCTTTATTGCTACACTAAGGCAGCATGGTGAGAAAAGAGCGCAGAAGAAACCTGGGCAAGACCAAGAAATCTGTATGCAGGACAAGCGTATACCAATAACTTATATAACATCTTGATATAGAAAGCAGAACCACATGTTCACCGTGAACAACCAGAAACCTGAGATGTGTGAATTTATAAGGATACTTATCTCTGCCTTGATGCGCGAATCTATATGCGCACATTCGAGATTTTGAGTCGTGGTGAACATGTGGTTTTGCTTCCTATTTACAAATTCGTTTTTCTTTTCCAATAAAGGTTCAGTTCTATGTAGCTTTATTTGCTTCTCCCACTCTTTTATTTTTTTCGCGCTATTTTGCCATCATGATTTACCAACCTGTCTAACATCCTTCAGAGGCCGGCTAGTGGTGAGCTGAAGCAAGCTGTTGGTCTTCGAGGCCTGCATTGACCGATACCTTTCTAGTTCGAAGAAGCCGAACCTTTTCGGAAAAATATACGGAAGGTATAAAGTAGCGCACTCGTTAAACAGGCAAAAACGATAATTTAAAACACAAAAAATTAGTATCGCTGGCCGTACGAGATATGCTTCAGTTTAATTTTTTTATTTACTTCGGGCTCGTGGCCGGCGCTTAGGCTTGGATATTGGCTTAAATCTCTGAATAACTTGGCGGACTTTTCATTGAGTAAAGTTGCTTTTCTGTTTTGTTTGAACATCTTGTCGAAGTTTTCAATGTTTTACTCGAATCCCGCCGCCAAAACATGAAATTTAATTGTATCTGTGCTCTTGATCAAGGACGGAAGTGGTATGGGACGTGATCACCAGTATCGTGGCAGGCCGTGAGTGCATATGAGAGGAAAGGGACAAAACTTTGTGAGAATTCTTCCGTATTGACACTCGCTTCCCCGTATGTAAGTACATTGGATGCTAAACAACGAACTCTTCTACGGAGAACTACCTTCAGCCTCCCCATAGATCCACGTGCAGCCACCCCGTGGTTGAAACCGCATCGAACGCGATTATTCCTACCGGCAAACGAATTCAGCCGGCAACAAGCAACGGATGTGGCGCAGACAGAGGTTGCCGAAGCGGCCTACGCGGGGGTTGCCCGGCATCCTCTAATGAGTTGTTTCTCGCGAATTCGTCATCGGAAACGACAGATAGCTGAACAGCTGCGGTGTGGGCAAGTCCGACCCCCGCGCGAGGAGAGGCTCGCGCCGCAACGTGGCGCATCCTTCGAACCCTCCACGCACTCACCTACGCGGAGCGCGGGCCGCGGGCCGACGCGCGTGGCACCCACTCGCGTCGCGTACGTCTATAGAGAAGCGGCGGAAGACGAACGCAACGGGAGTCGCCTCCACTTGACGGGCTCGCACACAATGGCACGCTACGCCGAGAAAGCTGCAACCGAATGAACGTCCCACGTGAAAGAAACCCGCGTGCTACGCGTGCTCGGCGCGCCCTCGTCGCGCTCCGCCCCCGCTCTCTGTGGGCACCGGGTGTGGGCGCGCGGTCGCAGCAGGTGTGCCGCCTCTGCGCGGGTGACTCTCTTCGCGGGACGCTTGGCACCCGTTCGGAGTATTTCGGTGCCCCGCTTTCTATAGGCAGCCCGCAAGTTGCCGGCGACTTCCGTTGACTTCGACTGCTGCGCCTCGGCCGAACCAGATAAAACCGGCGGCTTCGTAAATACCTACACCGCAAAGTTGCGCAGGAGCGCCCCCAAATGGGCACCCAACTTTCGCGTAACTCCTTCTTTCACGCTTTCGTCGGACCACGTTTGTTTCGTGCACGCTGTACTACGTAACTGCCGAATTCCCGAGCGTCGCGGATGCTGTCATTCAAGAATATACTTCATCTGATATGAAATGATAGAGCGAGATCAGACTTTCAATGCTAAGAATGTCATGTTCATTCGGTTCCAGGTATAGCTGCAGAAGAAGAAAAAAAAAAGATCGAGCAGATACCCCGCACTGCAGTTAGCGACTGCACGAGTAACTGTCAGCGCTCAGCCGCCTGTACCAGATTTTGTTTTCTTTTAGTCAAGCGTTATACCAGGTGAATCGACGTCTTTGTGTAAATTGTGGAGCTCCGGAAATCTCGATCACCTGGGTTTCTTTAACGTGCACCCGAATCTGAGCACACGGGATTACAACGTTTCCGCCTCCATCGGAAATGAAGCCGGAATTCGATCCCGCGACCTACGGGTCAGCTGCCTAGTACCTTAGTGACTACACCACCGTGGCGGGGCAATGTACCAATGTTATTATCTGAGCAGAAAATAGTAGTGTCGTGAGTGTAAAGCATATAGTCAGATGATTTTCAGATGATATAATATGAAATAAAAAATGATTTGGTTTGACTACAGTGGCATGCAAAGCTCGTTGCGTCGGCTCATGGTCCGACGTAACGTTAGTACTCACGGCACGTTTGGGTGACTTCAACCTACTTGGAATAAACTGCCACGACTATTGTCCCGGGGCAAGTGAAATTTTGAGTTGTGAACAGCTTTTTGAACTTGCTTTTTGTTTCGGTTTGAGCCGGGTGGTGAGTGACTATACGAGGGTGTTCTTTATCTGGCGGCCCTTGGCCTTGCTTTTGTGTCTAATCAGTTGTTGCCTTTTTTACTGGCCTGGCAGACTAGCGACGGTATCTCTGATCACAAACTTGTTTTGCTCTTTTCGAGTCTTTCACCAACTGTTGTCACTCATGCACCAAAATATGTTTTAAACTTTGCTAGAGCTGATGATGTTGGAGTTTTGACATTATCAGAGGGCTTCTATGAGCGTTTCTGCGAGTATTGCAAGCATAATCACAGCCCCGACTGTCTATGGGGCTATTATTTTAGCTTGGCCAAGTCTTATAACCCCTTATACCAAAGCGTATTATAGAAAACTGGTAATAGAAGCCCGTGGATAACAAGAGAACTGAAAGATACAATTAAGATGAAAACGTAAGAAGTGTAAAAACAATCGTAATACTCAGTTTCAATCAGCCAGTCAGCGTCTTGGTAAAGAGCCTAAAGTACGTCTGAAGGAATCTAAACCAAGGTTCTTTCGAATCACAGCCCCAACATTTACAAGAGAGGCCCCGGATAAGTTTCGGAGATATGCTAATCTATCAATAAAAGCTAGCCAATTGACTGGCTTGGTCTCCGGAGGGTTATACCGCTGAGGATTTTGATGAATACTTTGCATCAGTATTTACAGATGCATGCAAATGGCATTCCGCCGAACACTGAATCGCCATTAGACAGAACACCCATGACAGATTTCGAAATTTTCGAACATGCAGGGTGTGTTTAACCTGTTGCTAAAATTGAACATACTAGAAAAGCACCGGGCCGATGGCATTTCAAATGAGTTTCTGCACCGATACGCTGAATCGGGTGTGAAATACCTCGCATTAATTTTTAGGTCATTACTTCTCGGTGGTTCGTTACCCAGGGATTGGAAAAAAGCTGAAGTTATTCCCATTTCTAAAAGCGGCAGTACTGACAATGTAAAAAAAAACTATCAGTCTGTTTCAATTACTAGCACTTGTGTAAGCTGCTTGAATGTATAGTTTCGAAACATGTACCAAGATATATATAAATTTATTTATTATTATTTATTGAATATTATATAATATATTTATTGTATAATATTATTATAATTATAATATTATGTTGCATAATATTATTTGTTAACTAACTGCCAACATGGATTTCCACAAGGTTTATGAGGTTAAAAATGGTAAAAACTGTAGCTACGACAGTTTCTAGAAAGAAACAGTACTTTAACTATACGTATTTTATTAATAACAACGAACTCAAACGAGTTGAACAACATAAGTAGCTTGGATTGATATATACGAGAGATCTTTGCTGGAATCAGCACATAGATTAATCGTGCGTGCAAAGGCGAACTAGTTTCTGGTGTCTTAGGCGCCATTTGCCGTTTGCAACACAAGAAACGAAACGCTTAGCCGACAAAACACTTACTAGGCCTATCATATAATATGCTGAAATCGTATGGGATCCCTTTTCTGCTAACACCTTGAATCTGCGCCTATAGCAGTCTGGTTTATATTCAATAAATATTGGTGGACAGATTCACCATCTGAACTGTGTGCACCAGAATGGTTACTACCCATGATTTAGGCTCGAATAAATAGGAGAGACTTTAACATATTTACCCGATTATTAATCACCATGACCATGTAATGTATGCTGAACATTTTGATATCATTCGTGGGGGAACTGCTAGACATCATTGGTTATATAGGCTTCAGTTAGATTTATAATAAAACCGTAGGAGACGCACAGAACGCAGACGAGCGCTGTGTGTCTGTATTGTCTCCTTCTAAAACGCGCTGAAGCCTACCCAATTGTGTACCGACTCGCCCAGTTCAAAGTGCTTCCAGACATCGTCACTCATTGTTCATTGGTGCTTCTGCTGTTTTCACTCGTTGTTTTAAGGGCATGTCTTCCTCCCAAGGATTGTCAACGAATGGAATTCCTTGACCGAAGACGCCGTTTCGTGCTCATTCGTAGATTTATTATTAAAACACATTGCTCATATTCTCATTTGTAGCTAATTAAGCCTTATTTTCTCCTTATGTGATCTTGTCCATTTAATTTATTATCTGGTTGCCTATCATCTCATACGGAAATTTATTATCGAAACACGTAGCGCATATTCTCATTTGGGGCTAACCAAGCTTTATTTTGCCTGTATACGATCTTGTGCATTTATTCTATTATCCGGTTGCGTTTTGTGGTGTTAAACTTCAATTGTTCCTTTATCAGTAAGTTACAATTACTCATAATAATTTTGTTATGATTCTGGAATTATTATGTTTGTTTTTGTTTTCCGCTCTTGCAATATCCCTGCGTAAGGGCTACAGTATCCGTAAATAAAATTTAAAAAAAAATGGCAGTTTATCTGCCTGAAAGTTTCTTTTTTCTTGCGATTACATTCCTAGCGAGAAAGGACGAGCGGCTTAACACAAGCACACTCACTCACTGCAGAGGCGCGAGTGAAACTTCCCGCGGGAATATTTAATTATGGTGGCGAATTCGGTGAAGCCATGATATACGCTCTATAAGCAATTCAGCAAACGGTGCCTATTCGTCGTATATTTTGCAAGGTGTTCTCGAGAAGGAGCGCTGCAGGTGCTGTTCGGAGCAGCGCCGAGATCTGAAACCCCACTGCCGTGGCTGGCTCTGTGTAGTGTGCTATAAATTCAGCAGCTTGGTCAACCTGGTTAAACACAAGGGAGCCAGTTAAGCGGTTCCTCCGTGCACGCGACGGGCTAAGAACAGGACGGCGCGTGGGAAGATCATCCATTTTTCCCTTATGGCCGTCAACAAGGCCCCGTGCATGGTGGCATTTTTGCGACAGCTGCCGCGAGTGGATTATAGTTATCACGTTCTCTCTCAGCCACGGTGTTAAATGAGCCCGCCTTTGAATGCCACTGCTTTATGTGTTCTTCTCCAATTAAATGCTGCTTTTGTGTGCAGGACGGCTGTTCGCGTCTGTGGCAGGGAGGACACGTTTGTTGCTCGTTTCTGTCGAGTACACTGGCCCCGCGACAGCGGCACTGCACTCCTCGTGCCAGGAATACAATGCCCGAAGGTGAGAAATTGAACGGCGCAGTAAACGAAGAACTAGCGATCGACAGGACGGTCGATTTTATTTTGAGACCACGGCATACTTATAGTGGTACGGCAAAAATTACACAGCAAGGAATACCGAGAAAACGCAGCAAGAATTACAAAATAAAGAGCAAAGAATAGAATAATACACAGCAAAGAATCGTAAGTGTGACCAATTAACTAGCCCACAAGTACATTTTAAGGAAGATTACCGAACGCACGAAAGAGTAAATTCCTCATCGGTAGCTTCCCTTCCGCCCAGTTTCTGCCCCGTGTTTACGGATGTACCTCGCGCATGTCCTGCCCACTTATATTAGCGGTTTACGCCATAATAATTTGGTACCCCGTATAGGTGCAGTTTACACAGTTTTGTGTGACACTTTATTCTTGAGATGGAATGTTTTGATTTTGATAGCTCCGTTTATGAAAAGATTGTGTATTGCAAAACATATTAATTAGAAAACGATGGCCTAAATGAACGAGTCTTCTACATGCAGTCACTGAATGTTATCATCGGGATTCTCTCTGTGGTTTCCCAGACAAGTTGTTTGTTCCATTCCCGTATATGTATTTATGTAGGATCGATGTGCATGAAACCTACCGAGTGGCGATGAGACGGATCTGACTGCTCGTGGCCACCGACCTCTCTGTTTGTATTCAGTGCGCTTGCATAATAATAATAATAATAATAATAATAATAATAATAATAATAATAATAATAATAATAATAATAATAATAATAATAATAATAATAATAATAATAATAATAATAATAATAATAATAATAATAATAGGGCGATATTGTGACGAAATAAAACGGCGAATGATACTTGGAAGCCAATCACCACAGCACGAAACTGCGCTACACAGAACATAGCTCAGAAAAAAGGAAAGACAGTAGGAAGGCATACAGTCCAAGCCAAAGGGTTTTGAAAACGATTGCTGGAGCAAAAGTTATGTCCACAGGGTACTGACCCATATAGATGGCGGTCGTGACATCTTAAGAGGGGCAAGATGAAACGTTAACTGTTTGATATGGAAGTGTTTCCCTACCACAAATTGATGTCATTTTTTTTCAGGACTAATATACGGCTCGGGGTCTGATTTTGTGTTACTGGAAACGTAAACGTCGTTATATAGTTTATTGGATATCGAGTCATAAATACTGATTCCCGTTTGTTACGTTAGTCGGTAACTATGGTCCTGTGATTTATAATTAACCAAGCGTTTATATAAACTGAGCAAATCCACTAGATATCTAAGCGGGCACCACCCTTTGGAGCATGTTTCCCAGATAAAAAGATAAGCAAGCGCTAGCTTCACTTTTGCCAGCTAGGCTTAGCGTGAACTTACAAACCAGCATTAAAAAAAATATCTCATTGGGCCCGGCTGAGAGCATTCGTACGTGGGAACCAGTCAGAGGTGAATCCAGCCACTCGTTTTAGGAGGAGGAAGGGTGGGGGGGGGGGGGTGGCTTGAAGTTGCACTGAAGAAGGGGGGCGGGGTCATTACTTCTTGCTTTTACTATAGCACAAAACCCCGTATGATAGCATGAATACTGTTAATTTGTGCTCACAGTGGTCCCACTCATTAGTCCTAATCGGTGATAGGAGGTAGACACCAAGGACTGGAGAGGGAGGAGGGTGATGACACAGGCTTAGGGAGAGGGGGGGGGGAGTGGCGATCGCCCCTATCACCTCCCCTTTGTATCCGCCACTGGTTGGATCTCAGCTTGAAGAGATGTGGGTTTCTCGCGTGTGAGTCCGTGTGTCGGACACAAGGGACAGCCTTTGAAGGAGACAGATGTTGACACACGATGGGAGAGAGAGAGAGAGCAACACTCGCTCTGAGTCCAATTAAGATTGGCAACCAGCGCCACCACAGAGAGACATACTTCTATAACATCCCTGCGTCCCTGGAAAGGTGCCTCCGAGCGGGAGGAGAGAAGCGGCATTCCATCGCTGGCAGCAGCATTGCCTTCCCCGAGCGCACATTGGTCGCTTCCCCCCCTCCCCCACCCTAGTGGTCGGAGAGGGCACCGTGCCACCACCACTGGCCCTCGAAGAAGAAGAAGACACGGGCTTTGTGTCTTTCGAGCGTCGTCGTTATGTCCACAGCGCTGCTCCCCTTCCGCTGGCACCACCGTCGAGTTTCAGAAATAAGCGTAACAGTATCGCGCTGGCGTGCTTCCCCCTCTCCTCCTTGCGTGCGCCTGCTGAACTACTTCTTTCTCTCGCACCCTCTCTTGGCGCTGAACGCCGACCAAGAAAACGCCCCGCCGAACCCCGGGCTCGACTATTCTCGATAGGAAGCTACCACTAAAAAAGCGTGCAGCGTTGAGATAAGTAGCACTGGCGTCAGCCCGTCGAGGGCAGAGTGATTAAAACTGCCGTAATCCACACGCAAACCGGACCTTCACAACGTACATTACTTGAGTCATGAGCTTAATGTTGCCGGTCACATTTAGTGCTGTTCTTATACGTGTTATGCGTTTGCCTGTTCTAAGTTTGCCTCTCGCCGCTCCCGTTTCGCTGCACGGTTTTATCCAGCGTCTGCGCCGTTCCGGTGGTTCACCGCGAATTTCCCCGGACCTCTGTCTTCTTGCACGGACGGTGTTCGCCGCCGCAGCTGTCGCGCGATGCCAGACTGAGCTGTCAGGTCTGGCAGGCTGCTTGGAGCGCTTCGCGCGACCTCGTTGGCCCCCACGTCTTTGGGCCCGCCCCGAGGGTGTACAGCGCGAGGGTCCTGTGCCTGTCGAGTGCAAACGTTGCCCCTCAGGGCCACCTTTCGTCAGTCCACGCGGGACACTTGGCTATGTTGCAGCTGAGGCCGTGCAAAGCTTGCCGTGTTGGCACTGCGCGGCCGTAATAATAGTCGCTGCTCTCAGGGCACAACTTCAGTCTGTACAAGTGCCGGTTGTCCTCGGGATCGTTTCACGAGGGACAAGCTGTGCAGCCTGTCTGGAGTGATGCGCCACGCGTTTAGCGAACTAAAAAAAAAAGATCGATGAAAAGCGCGAAGACCGCACCAATATGTAAACGAGAAAGAGTAAAACGCCGAAGGCATAGAAAGATAGGGAGAGAGAGAGAGAGAGATAAATAAGATGCGGAACGCGGGGAGGCTAACTGTGCAAGGTGCTTTGCTACACTGCATCGGAGAGGATGTAAAGTGAGACAGAAAATACGAAAGAAAAGCTCCGTAGAAAGAGCGATACGCATCGAGATAAAACGCGGTCACAAACACAGGAATAACGTGGTACTGGCAGTCGTTCCAATGCGTCACTTGATCGGAGAAGCTTCAGCAGAGCTTTCACCACTTTGGACTACTTTGTGAAGGCTTTAGTGGAACACTGCAACGCCATTCTCAGAAAACGGCAGTCAGTGTGGTGAGAAAGACTGTCTCTCTAAGCCGTTGCGAGGACGACAGAGCACATGGTCGACGGTTTTCTAGTTGAAACTGTTGAATCCTATTGTTTACTAGTGGGAGGAACATTACTGACTACTATGTGATTAGGAACTACTGGAATTTGATTCGACATCTGTGCCGAGAGATGACTAACGGTGCCCGCGAGCTCATCAAGGCTGAATTGACGTAGCTCGTACGGGCTCACTGCCATGAGTTAACGTGCTGCGCTAATGACAGGCACAATACCAGAATTGATTGAAATGTTTATCTCATAAAGCATAAGAAACCCAAACAAGGCAGTACCGTCAAGGAAGTGTTGAGGTCTGAAGTAATGTAAAGTGCAATGGCTGCCATTGGAACCGCCATAGTTTCAACAAGAGGATTGGCTTACAATGGCTGCCACTGGAACCGCCATAGTTTCAACAAGAGGATTGGCTTCGCCAGGGCCAAAGTCCCCTCGTCGAAGTTTGACTCCAGCGACGTTCGCGGTTCGGTGATTTATCGACGATAAGAAGTAGGATGACCTGAGGATTTTGGCGTCGGGTTATTTTTATCAAGTAGAGAGACGACGATGATAAGTGCATATCCAACATGCAATCTTTCCTGCCTTTCGTAATGAGAGAATTGGGAGCGCAAACTAACCGGACACAAGAGAGGAATGTTCCTGCCTTTCCTGTTATTACATTGTTACATGGCGCCACAACAAAACTTCGACAAAGGTGGTCACTGCACTTGAAGTCGCAAATATGTCCGTAAAAGCATGCTCTGTCGCAGTGGCTCTGCCAGAAATATTTTTCAAGGATGCTTGAAAAATATTTCTGGCTGAGCCGCCGGTATACGAAGATAGAAAGGAAGAGAGCCTACGATTGGATATCTTAGTCGTCCTGAACCTTGTACTGATGTGGTTATACCAATAGCGTGAGTGAAACAAAGCCCTAAAAAAGGAGGAGGGGGATATGAAGCGATCAGAAGACTTAGAGGGACTGTTTCGACACCGAATCTCCCATCCACTTCCCCGTCTATGCCTCTGCACTACCCCGTCTATGCCTCTGCACTACCGCGCCTCGGTGGTCTATAGTGGCCAAGGAACTCTGCTGCTGACCCACGGTTCGTGGAATCAAATCCCGGTGGCGGCGGCTGCATTTTCTATCGAGGCGAAAATGCTGTAAGCCCGTGTGCTCAGATTTGGGTGCACGTTAAAGAACCCCAGGTGGTCGACATTTCCGGAACCCTCCACTATGGCGTCTCTCGTAAACATGTACGGTCGTTTGGGTCGTTAAACCCTACATATCGATCATCAATGCATCTGCACTTTTGAAAATCGGCGTGAATGTCGAAAAAAAAAAAACGCTGCAGAGAAGTCGTCCCTTGCTCACTCGAACACAGTGTACGTATACCAGTTCCAGTGTCGATTATGCCGAGTTCCGTCGGCCGCACTAAACATGGTTTGAAAGCCGCAGGAATGAGTGGTTCTCGCCTAGGCGACCCCGTTACACAACGACACACGTGCGCGCCGGTGTCGTCTCTCGACACCTCGTTATTTCTGAACGGGCGACCCAACAGTCCCCGCGTTCACCGTCTCTACAACGCCGGTGTGCGCGTGTGTGTGTGTGTGAGCGCGCGCCTGTCTGCGGCGACAGCTGTGCATGTCCCACTGGAGTCGAACCTGGAGCCAAGCTGGGCCACTGACGGGGATCGTTCTTCGTCACTTCTTGTGGAGCTTCTTTCGCCTAAGACGCATGCAGTGCGGAGGACTGCGCTAGATTGGGCACACCTTGCGACGGTGCTGCCAAGAAAAGGGCAACGTACGCTGGCAGCGTTGTTTTTGTTCCTTACTTGCCATTAACAGTGCTACTTCATTCGAAAGATAGTGTATGCCGACCACGGTGCTCGGCTGTTTGCACAAAGGTCGCGGGTTCGATGCCGGCCGTGGCGCTCGCATTTCGACGGAGGCGAAACGATTGACGCCCGCGTATTGTGCGATGTCAGTGCACGATAAAGAACACCGGGCGATCAAGATTCACTGAGCTCTGCATGCTACGGCGTGCCTCACAATCACGTCCTGGTTTTTGCCCGAAGTATTACGTTCAGTCGAAAAAGCGTTGTTTCCGCGAGCTCCGCCGTTGCCCGAAGTATAAGAGGGTTGCCTTGGGGCTCCGCGGCTGGATACGCAAGGGGGACATGCTTTGCCTATATCATACAAACTGTAAGCAGAATGAATATGCATTCGGGTACTACGTCAAGACAAGGGTCCTGCATAACAGCCGCCAGTGGTGTTTGAACTTCGCTGTTTCTCGCGCCATAAAGCAACACATGTACCGACCGTCATCTAACAACACTGAACTCGGTTTTTTCGCCTGCTATATATAAGCATTGCTCTACAACCACGCATTACCTCTACTGTATACGCTATTTTACATTAAAAAATTAGATAGCCGAAGTATTAGGACTAATTTTGTATACGATGCACGGTATAGCGAATAACGGTGTATACATGTAGCACCCCTATGGTATATGATGGAGCCTTTGTTTGGTCGTATGTCTTACTTGCATGGGGCAGTACGCTCTGGAACTGAGTCGCTGTCAACGTACCATCAGTGCAATAAATAGTAATAGTTGGCTTATGGCCAGAAGGTTGAATGAGCGTGGCGTCGCGTATAGACGATGACATAGATATGCCACACGAGACCGATCTCACGGACACACATCTTGGAGTGTGTCAATTATAGCAGCAGGGGCACAATCGGCTGATATTTTGAGATAAGTTATCTGGTGGATGTGTCTTTCTTCTCATGTTTCTACACTCATGAGGATGGCGTCATCTAATTAATACGAATTTTCAGAACTTGCCAGAGTCGCACTCGTAATGAGCATCCTATAAATATTCCGGGGTATTTCTCATAGAAGGATCCGTTCAGAATTGCCTTCAAAATGGCATGTATGGTAGCTTCTGCACGGAGGCCACTTGCCACCAAATATTCCTGCATCATATACTGAACTTCAATGAAACAGCTATAAAAACTAGGCGGTAACGAAGGGAGACGAGCAAATCCCGGCTGCGGCGGCTGCATTTTCGATGGAGGCGGAAATGTTGTAGGCCCGCGTGCTCAGATTTGGGCGCACGTTAAGGAACCCCAGGTGGTCGAAATTTCCGGAGCCCTCCACTATGGCGTCTCTCATAATCATATGGTAGTTTGGGACGTTAAACCCCACATATCAATCAATCAATCAATCAATCAATCAATCAATCAATCAATCAATCAATCAATCAATCAATCAATCAATCAATCAATCAATCAATCAATCAAAGGGAGACGAGCATGGTGCTGCTATTTTCTCTTCTCACGATTGTTCTGTCTTCAGCGCTGTCTTCAAGCTCGGAAATGAACCAGCCGAGTCAATACGCTGTACCACTGCTATTTTAGCAAGAAGCAGGGTTTTTCTTTATACTCTTATGTTGGCATGCCATTTCGCAACTCTGCGAGGTTAGGAAAAAAACAAAGGGAAGAATATCGGCGTCAACTGCACACAAAGCAAGCTGGGGTTTGCTTCATTTAATCTTCCAATACTCTGAGATATGACTTCAGAGAGTGCAATCAACGTTACGACGCCAGGTACACGAATAATCAGAGAAAGGAAGACGAGAAGCGATTCATCAAGCTTTGTCAAAGGGAGATGATGTCATATATTCCAATCGCTGCCAAGACATTGGGGCATCGTTGGTAACGACCTCGCTGGTGATGCCGCCAACGAGGACTGCCAGACAGTTCCGATACAAAGAAAAGATGCTGCTAGT
This sequence comes from Rhipicephalus microplus, assembly GCF_043290135.1. Lineage (NCBI taxonomy): Eukaryota > Metazoa > Arthropoda > Arachnida > Ixodida > Ixodidae > Rhipicephalus > Rhipicephalus microplus. Next base: position 13,766,576 of record NC_134704.1, read on the forward strand.
AGGGTCCTTCATTCACTTGCTGACACAACATCACAAACTTGGCTGAGCAACTCCAGCGCCTGGAAATGTCGCATACGTAAGCTCGACCTATATTGATGAATTATTCTGCAAATTCTGTCGCACGTATGCCTCCACGCACGCAACATTATTGTACTCTCTGTGGTTAGGAGTGGCTTTCACGAAATCATATTTACTCTTTTCGCATGGGAACAGTAAACACCTCGAGATGTCGCTCGTGCGGCAGTGACGCGATGATAGTATCTATACCGATCTTTTGTATACTTTACACCGCATGGAACCAGCTTTACAGTAGACCGTTTACCACGACCGTATGCGTTACGTTGAAGGCAACGTGGGCATTACTGCGGTTTTTAATATTGACCGGGTGTTATGGATGGGCACACTTGTTTCAACAGCAGCTATATACCTCTCCCTTTTGTTATTCTCTTTCTATCCTTCATTTCCTTTTTTCCGGTGTAGTGAACTGGACGTGCGCCTATAGCTGACCTCTGTGACTTTCCGTTCCTTCTTCCTCATTAACGTGCCCTAATTCGCAGTTACCCTAAAATAAAGAGAGAAGGAAAATGAGTAGAGAGCTGGTGAAGAAACCCTGGCTGCAACGACTCTGCTCGGTCGTCTCCCTGCTGACGTCACTGTTTCTTCAGCCTGTGTGCATTAAACATGCCGCTCCGCTCATCGCACTCTCCGTGCCAACTGTGGCCGCTCTGGCATTGACGTGCGTGGAACGGAGCTGTATAAGCTTTGTGCATAGCGTTCACATCTTCGCCGTCCCCATGAGAGCACGCAGCGTTGTGCTGCCTGTTTGCGGTGCTGTGCAGAACGTCCACGCGTTTACTTTTAACGCGCCACAAACCAGAATTTTCGCCGCTTGAAAGGGGCAGCCCCTTGTACAAGGTTGAACAACGGAATGTTGAATCGAGTGCTGCATGGGTGGTTACACTGCGTGGTATAACGGGAGCGCACCCACACGCTGAGAAGGTGAAACGGGGCCACGAAAACTCGGCGCTGATACAACGCTCAGGTGGAACAACGGACCGACCATGCCCGGCGTGCGCAGGGTTCCCCTTGGAAGTGGAGGCGAATGTTTGAGGCCGACTCCATTTATTATGTGTTTAACGTGCGATTGCCACCAGCGTTCGCTCACGAGCTGTGACCTAACCAAAACACGCTGTCGCTGTGCTAGCCGTACTGACAGGTGATAACTGTCACGGGGTCAATATTTATGGATTATGTATGTTTGCTCTGAATGTAGGTGCGAGAATTAGTCTGCAGAACAGGCGCCTTCAAAATGAAAGGTGATGTGCTGCCACTGTTCTGTCGTGTTCACCAACAGTTATCACGTTTAAATTAAAATATCTCCCAAGACCTTCCGCTTCATCCGGGCCTGCATATCAAGTTTAGGCGTGCGCCGACCCTAAAAGTTCGACTGGTCTTAATCTAATGAGTCTGGCTTAGGTGCAGATCTTCAGGAAGCTTCAAAATTGATGTGAAGTGCTACAATTCGCGAGCAGATGTGCATACAGAAAAACAGAACAAACTGAAATAAAACTGTCATGGGGAGAAAAAAAAAGAAAATCAAGGAGCGGAAGTACTATACGGTATGTCCAATAGGCTACTGCTCCAGTGTACTACAGTACGGTGTATACTACTGCTGTGCAAAAATAATTTTCCAAGCATACATCTTGCTTGTGCATTTTACGTCGCCTCTGTGCGGCCGCCTCGCTTTGTCTCGGAACTCTGTCCCTGCTTTCTTTCCCCACCGCTGCTGGTCGGTCACCAGCTGAACGCTCCGCAGCACTGCACCGTTCTGTGGTGTATGCCTAACTTATCGAAAATGCCGGTGGGACGAAAGGAGGGGGGGGGGGGGGCACGCAAAATGGTGAGGCGGGCGTAAATTTTCCCAAGACAAGCACGAGTGGTCTCGCCGACAGTCGGCCCTGCAACCGGTCGGTCTGTGCATTTGCATATTTACGCGATTCTCGAGTTGGGTTCGCGCACCCCTTTCCGGTGCTCGGGAAGCAGTTGTGTTTCCTCTTTACCTCCTTCGCGTGCGTGTCCTTCTTCTTCTTTTCGCCAACCCAGCACAGAAGGGTTGGCGCCGTAACCAGGCTGATTTCACGCGTCTTGGCACCCTTCGACGAGAGAGTGAATCAGTTAGCTTCGGTTAAAAATACTCGCTCAGACCGCCTCGCCCGAGAAGATCTGCTGCTGAACTCTGCCTCTACCCTATCGTCTTTCCTCCCCCCTTCCCGCAGGCGCTGAGCCGTGTGCCCAACCTGGGAGACATGAATGTGTGTCTCTTTCTTCCTTTACAATCACTATACGTATATTGCGCACGCGGTTCACTGTCGCAGCTTTGGGTGCGGCTCTGTCTCGCACGCGGCCAAGAGGCGGAACCGAGAATTTGCAGTCGATAGTGTTGAATTATGTCATTAAATTTAGTGAGCCGATCGTCCCATTCCCACACCGGCGCAGAAAGGTCCGTTTGGGTGGCCGCTTCGTCTGACGTGACTCGGAAAGTAAGACCTCGAGCCACGTTGTGCGCCACTTCATTCGGACCGTGTTACCGTGTTACCGCGTTACCGTGTGGACAGGGAACCACAAGATGTGTACGTATTTGTCCGCCTCGTGAATTTTGCCTGTACTAAGAATCCGCAATGCCTCGGGAGAGATTCTGCCGCTGGCGTAGTTTCGAACGGCTGTCTGCGAGTCACTGATTACGCATGAGGCGTTAGTGTGGGCTATGGCCATCGCGATAGCCACTTGCCGTTTATACGTTCCGTGTGATGATTGCTCCGTGGATATGCTGTGATTTTTTTCTCGACCAAGAAACTCGCAAGCAGACGGTACCCGAGTCGGCATAGCGAAGCGAGAGAGGCAGAGCGTAGGAAAGAAGAGAAGGGAGACGCTCATGCGCAATGGGCGTATAAACGCCGTGGGGAGGGATGCCTAGAGGAGAGAGAGGGGGAGCGAGCGCTGACTGGCAGACGCTGCCTGCATCGGCGTTGCGAGGCGAGAGAGAGGGTAGCGTGAAAGAGGAGGTGGAGGGGTAGGAGACGAGCATAGGCTGTAAGGGTGGTCACGCCGCACACCGGGTTGAGCTCGACCCTAAGCTGTTTCTTATCTAATATCTGGGGTTTAAAGACCTAAACCACGATATGATTACGAAACAACCTTAGTGGGGAGCTCCGAAAATTTTGATCACCTGGGGTTCTTTAACGTGCACCTAAATCTAAGTTCACTGGCCTCAAACATTTTCACCTCCATCGAAAATGCAGCCGCCGCAGCCAGGATTCAATCCCGAGACCTCCAGGTTAGCAGCCGCGTGCCATAACACAAACTAGGTTTCTCGAATTATTTGCGGAAAAACTATGGTTTCGAGCAGCGGCATACTGAGTTGCGAAATAGAAATAAGTCATCCGACTCGCCATGCAACTAAAGTGGCAGGATCAAATCCCGCGGCGGCTGCATTTCGAGAGGTGAAATGCTTGAGGCCCGTGTACGTTGATTTGGGTGCACGTTTAAAAACACCAGATTACCAAAACCACTGAAGGCTTCCACTATACGTTGTCTCCCGTAATCATGATTTTGGGACGTAAAACCTCAAGTATTATTTTCTTTCTCCCTTTTAAGCGACATGGATAATTGAGATCATCTCGCGGTACTACAGCCGCGGCCTCGTTCGTCGTACATGTCTGCAATGCGGGGAAATAACGCGCGCCTCCGTACCCTTTTACGCTACGAGCCGTACGGTGTCAGGAATGTGTAATCTCGACACGTACAAGGATGGCCGCGGTAGGCGTACGCGGTCCTCTCGGTTTCTCGAAGGCGAAAGCGAGCGTAGGCGGCCGAGCGGATGAGGCGCTTGCTCAAGGAGCGCCCTCGTCACCTGGCGGCCAAGTGCGCACCGCCCGTGACTCACTTCGACCCTGCTGCTGCTGCTGGTGATGATGCTGCTCGCGAACACACACGCGCGTCACCCAACACGTGGCAACAGTCGGCTTGGTAGCGAGCCAACTATGCGTCGCCGACCATGTTAGTAGAAGACAACTTCTTACACTATGCGTGAAGTACCATTAGTGAAAAAGAAATCAGTTTAGACTGACAATTACACTCTGGAAGCACAAGATTACCTAATTTCACCATTACATGTTTATTATACATGGGCTAATCAAATCTTCTCCATCTTACGCAGTAGCACGTATCCCATGTTGCCGACGTTTCGAAAGTGTTACTGCAAGTTGCCGAGTGCTCACCTTCTCCCGAGCATTCGACAGTCGACTTCGTAATCTTTATCCCTCTTGTAAGGACTGTTGGGCCCTGCTTGGATTGTGGGAACCATGCGTTGAGAGTATACAGAGCGAAACACGCCCATCAGTGGGGAGCAAGACGATGCGTTCGTGAACGGTTTGGAAGCGAGCAATCCGGAGACTAAAATCGCAAATGGTACTAATATTAATACGTAGTTCCCAAAACCACGATATTATTATGAGGGATGGTGTAGTGGAGGGCTCTGGAAATTTACACGATCTGGTGTTCTTTTACTTGCCCTGACATCGCACGGACCTCTACCATTCCTCCTCCGTCGAAATGCGATCGCTGCGTCCGGGATTGTCTAGTGGCTAAGATATACTCGGCTGCTGACCCGCAGGTCGCGGGTTCAAATTCCAGCTGCGGTGGCTGCATTTCCGATGGAGGCGGAAATGTTGTAGGCCCGTGTGCTCCGATTTGGGTGCACGTTGAAGAACCTCAGATGGTCGAAATTTGCGGAGCCTTCCACTACGGCGGCTCTCATAATCAGGTGGTTTTGGGGCGTTAAACCCCACATATCAATCAAAATGAAAACGTCCGGGCCTGCCAGTCAGCAGCCGAGCACCGTAACCATCGCTCCACTACGGCGGACCGCAAACGGTACGATTAGACTCAGATTCGCGTCACGTGATACATGATGGCGACGACTTGCGTGACGTCATCGAAACCAACGAGAGCGTGGCCCAGATGGCTGACGAAGGCGGCGTGCGTGAGCGCTTTCGCTTTCGCGCTGCGGAGGCGTCCGTCGTGCGGAGGGCAGCAACGAGGGCGTGGGCCAGCCGTTCTTACCGAGAGAGCGAGATGAGAAAAAAAAAAAAAATCTGGCCGCCGGTACCACTGCATGGGTGTGCTGCCGCTTTCCGTTGATAGGGACTCAGCCAAGCAAAGGCAGAGGCGTATAGCGTGGACTTCGCTTCGACGAAGGGGGGCTCTGATCCGACCAAGATCCCTTTGAGACGTTTTGTGCGCAATTTTCTACGCCACTTGTTTTTGCTGGTTGTGTCGACTAGTGCCTGACATCGTGATGCATTGTGCTTCGTATGCACTGAACTTCCTTGCCTTATAAATACGTCTTCATTTGACTTCATTTCGCAATGTACCTTTCCACATGACCCCATTGTGTGTGTGTGTGTGGGGGGGGGGGTGCGTACGCACCTGCTATGTTCGATAGGTCGTTCGACGTGCCGCTGTCCGTGAGCCACGCCATAAGCACGGCCGTGTCAAAAGTATCGTTTCGCTTTGGTAGAAATGAACATAACAGAAAACGAACTGGCATTATAAACTTCTATAGCCATGGATCAGATTCTATTTGTGCAAAAACTGAGCATAAATGACTTAAGATACTTATTAACAATTTATGTAGACTAATTATTAGTAAACACAAGTAAACATAGTATGGCATTTTCGTTGCAATCGAACATGGAGTGCCTTGAGATAATGTTGCGTATACATTTGGCGCACTTGCAGTAAGTTCTTCGGAGGTTCGCCATGTGAAAGAAATACAAGCTTTGTGAATTTATTTACGCGTACACAAGTGTGAGTACACGAGAGCATGCCGTGGCAGCCAGCAGATGAGCGTATCAATCGCTTGCCTCCTCGCAGTGTAACACGACGCGAACCTCGGAGCGAGACAAGAGCGGCAAGATTGGAAACACGTAGTACATATAAGCCTCCGACACGGTGCGACATAAGTACGACAGACGTGCGTAGACTCATCATGGCACTATATGGGATACGGCGTTCCCGTATAGCGTACACACTGCGTGCCTTGCGTGCGACATGTTCGATTAAAGCAACGAGCTTCGAAGGGAACGGGCTCACCGGTGTGCCTCGCTTCGCTCAGTCGAACTGCCGATGAAAAGACAGTGCACGAGCGCCGAATGCTTGCGCATTATTATTAGGCGGGATGCGTGCGTTTATCTTACGTTTCCCGTTCCGGCTAAATATATTGTAACACAGCACGGCTAGTCACTACTAAATACGGGTTCGTATTATACAGTTTGCGCCTCTGAAATCGCTTCTCTGTCCGTTGATGCACGTCCTTTCTTAATAAGTTTGTGTCCTTTTATTAGGTCATTTTACATGGACTACAAAAAGCCACACATTCGAGGACTCAGTTTCGAACCTTTCGACATTGTGCATACGTCAAGACGATTACAGGTTTCACACGACATCGAACTGCTCTATAGTTGCCTTGTAGGTTTGCGCATTCACATCACTCATGTCGCAATATTTCTACAATGGCTACTCAGTGGTCATCGCTGAGATGCCAATGCCAGTGGTGCTCACAGTCAGCGCCACCAGAACTCCCAAACAACCTTCGAATTACGCGCCATTCCAAGGCTGTCTATTCGAATCTTTGCAGCGAAGGCATGGCAAATTTTTTGTTCACTTTAATTAATTTTCAAATTATGTCACAATTACCACACTGCAATTTCAAAGATAGCAAATCAACGTCCCCTGGCCTCATTGCCTGTTGAATGAATTCGTTTCAACCCGTACACCTATACGCGTAGGTGAACGGGCTCCCCACGCACTCGCAGTTACGCTCCAAGGGCAGCGTTCAGATTCTCGCCGGCTGTGGAACGCGCTTGGCCGCGCAGACTACAAAGCAACAATCCGCGCGCGTAAGTAGTGCCACAACTTTTTCACGAACTTTCGGAACAAGTTAAAGAAGTTCTCAGGTGTTCAACAGGTGCTTGGACGGAGTCGCTTCCGCATAATCACAGTCGGGCCGATTCGGGAACGGCTGGCAGATTGTTTGTGCAAGTTGCCGGCTCGCAGCTGTTCTCTCCCCCCACACGCGACGGAGCCTTTTGAGCGGAGGTTGTGCGTGGAAGCGGCCTTCAAGGTGAAGCGCCACCCACAAATCCGCTGGCACGCTGCCTTCGCCGACGTGGCCATCGTTATTGCGTACACACGGGGCGTAAAAGGAGGCATAACTGCAGCGCCCTCCTCCGGTGGCGGCGTTGGGGTAATTGTAGCTGCCCACCTTTTAATGAGCAGCTGTTCGCCACGGTATGCGGATGACACGCGAACGGGGCTCGTGTTATTCGCTTCCGCGTGGATCCGCCAGCGTCGCCTTCTGGCCCACCTCGAAGTAGGAATAAACCCCACCGCAACGCTTGCGCGATAACTCTAAAGCCTTCGAGAAATCTTTTCATCTCCATGGCTATTGAACGCGCTAACCCAGCATATTGTAAATGACCGGGATAACAATAAATTCACGCACCTATTCATTTTTAACACCTTACTTCACATTACATCAGATGCTACTCAATTTGCCAACAAATTAATGAAAATTTTTGAGGGCTCGTTTTTCTTGTTTGACGCAATGACCACCGTCGTAGCTAAGATAATCGGAATTATCAGGTTGCGGGTTCGGTCCCTGCTCCGTCGCGGTGGCCTATTGCGTGGCCTTCGACTGCTAACCCAAAGATGACGGGATCCTGCTGCGGTAACTGCATTTTAGATGGATGCGAAAATGCTTGGGGCCCGTGAGCCTAGATTTAGGTGCCCCAGGCGGTCGAAATTCCCAAAGCCCTCCACTAAGGCGTCCTTCATATTCATGTCAGGGTTTGGGGAAGGTAAGCCCTAGATATTATTATTAAATCCGGTTTGCAGCGATCACTGTAACTGCAGTGCACTTAAATACAATTAATGTACCCTATACCAGCGTTGGCTTCTTTATCTGTTGGTTTTCATTAAGCTTTATCATCTGCCACTGTTACTTTGCGTCTACCGGTCAATTGCGTTTGTACTATAAGTTGTGTTTATTTATTTATTTTATTTTATTTTATTTATGTTTCATATTGCGACTCCTAACTTGCGTACTGTATTTCTCTTTTCTCGCTTTCGTATACTAATGACCACAGTGCTAATAATGTTCTTATGTTCCCCCAAACATGTCTGATACATAAATTGGTTGCTTGGTTGGCCCTTAGATTTCTCTAGCAACCCACTACGGGGAATCGGTCATGAAACCGACGGCATACCTTATCTTAGGAATAAAATTGTTTCAACCAGCCGAATACGTTTAGGTATGAATGTTTTAAAAAAGAGCACATTAGTAAAACATGGATTAAAATAGAATAAATAAAAAAAAGAAAAACCCAACAAGCTAATAGGATTGAATATAAAGGGAATTTTGCCAAACCTAACATTCTTCCCTTAGGAAATCGCATACGGCTTCATTTCTGTGGCTAAAGCCCTTTACAGCCTCCGAAGGAAATGACCACCGGAAGAGATATATTTAAAGCCAACCTACGAAGAGATTCTTCTAACAGTTCTTCTTTCCTTTGATTCGCAAATAAGCTGCATTGTAAGAGGAAATCATGCAAATATTCACTCTCATAGCAGTGGAGGCATAAAGGTGACTGCACCAGACCAGACCTGTGTATAGGTGAAACTTCAGTGTGGAGGCTCGACATCGTAGTTTCATAATTGATATTTCCGCCCTTTTAGAGGAGCATCATCGATTTTTTCAAGGGTACTTAAGAAGAGAAAACTCATATATTGCTAAGAGAGACATTTCAAAGTTATCCGATGAGGCAAATGTTTCATATCATGCCACGGCGATAAATGCTAGCGTTGGCAGTATAGAAATCATGGGACCATTATGTGAAACCACTGCAAATGTATCTGCATATTCACTGAGAGTTAAAACTTTATGATCTGGTACCCAAACCAAGCAAATAAGACGTAAATGTATTCGGGCAAGGGCATGTAACATATTTCTAGCACATTGGACATATTAGATGCAATTAATGAATTGTGACAAACAGGCAGGCAGTTTGTAAGAATGACAACACCTGTTTTGGATAGGACCAATTTCCGTAATGTTAAGACAATGGCAAGCAATTCCGCTTGATAAATAGGTGTAAAATTAGGTAAACGGTTTTTAAAAGAACCAATCGAACACTGAAGATTTATTTCCCACTCTGGCCTTTTCTTCACAAACAGAAGCATCAGTTGCTATTACAGTGCCATTCTAAACTTGCTAGGTAGTCTATCAAAATGGCATTTGGGTACCTACTGTGAATATCTTTGCAATTCTAAGGAAATATATGTTCAAATCCCATTTCAATTGTTTGACTAAATACCAATACCAGTAGTTCGCGGAGGTTTACCTGTAATGTTTCCAGAAGTTTCTGTACGACGATGACTTGTGGGCACCTTAATCTACACCACTGTTGGTTAAAAAAAAAAAGACTGTCAGCTCATTAATAAAAACACACTGCGACCTCCTCTGAGGGGATGCATATGTTATTAGAACGGTACGAACTGTTTGTATTTGGAACCTTGTGAGAAGATAAGGAAGGCACACCTTTTTGCATAAAATATTATTTGCGACAGATTTAAGGAGCCCGAGACACATTCGTAATGCTTCGCGTTCTAGACGCATCAGTGGTCGAAGTTTGTAGGCGGGTGCTCCAGAAAACAAGGCGCAGCCAGACTCCAACATCGGGCAAATATGCATACAATATATCACCACGAGCACATCACGACGTAAACCTGATCGTTTACTGCAGAGTCTACGAAGCATCCCTACGGCCCGTGCTCCTTAAGCTGCCATATTTTCTTCGTGTGAACTTCAATTTAGTTGTTTTTTTGTATCTTAAATACTTCACAGATTCCACGCGCGGGATAACTTCTTGTACTTTACTTTAAGTACCGAAATATGGACACAAACACCTAGCGGGAAAACTATACGATTGCGCTTTTCCTGACGTTCAATGACAGATTAATGTCGTCCAACCACGTGTCGTCTGCGTTCATATAAAACTGTAGATTCTGATACAGTGTATGTACATATGCAGCTGTAGCAAAAAAAAAAGAAATGTGATGTCGTCAGCGTTTGCATTCTCCTGTACGTTGTGTTGTACAGGAATGGCGCCCTCGCCTGTTGCGTGGGCATGCGCCGACGAGCTTTTGTGGTTTTTTTTTCCTTTTCGTCGCTGTGCGCATCTTCAGTTGTTATTCGGCGTTCGTGGTGTCCTGACTTCTTTTTTTGACGCCCGCGTGTGCACACCCCGCCTTTTTTTTTTTTTAGGATGAATACTTACCAGCGAGCTCAGCTCCCTGTTCTTCTGAAAAGGATACACGGCGTCGAGCGCAAACTACAAACTCAGATATTCTAGTTAGGTCTTGACGCCGGTGTATTCTTTGTTTTTGTTGTATGCTGTGTATCTGTTTAAGGTGAATTACCACAGGGGGATAGCGAACGAACGAGTGTTAAGGACATCCGAGTAGAAACCAAGAAGGAGAAATGGGCATGGGCAGCGTAGGCGAGAAACCACCGGTCATTAAGAGTGACAGACTAGATCCCGAATGAAGGCAAACGCGTGAAGGCGAGACAGGTGTGCAGATGAGATTAAGGAGTTCGCAGGTGTAACATGGCAGCAGAAAACACAAGACCGCGTTGACTGGCGGAACATGGGAGAGGCCTTTGCCCTGCAGTCAGGCTCATGACGATGAGCATGATCACGACGAACACCAAATAGCTTACCGCATATCTGTATTCAAAATGGAGACATTACAACGTCATCCAAGCATCCGCATTTCCTTCGAAGAGCATCGCGATAACACTGCCAGCAATACGTGCTGACACGAAGAAACTTCCAAGAGGACTCGATTGGCCAAACTCGTTCTCGCTTCCTGGTTGGCTCGCATTGTTGTCACAAGAGGTCCACCCCCAAGCGCCGCGCGTATTGCCCCTTCCATATTTGGTAATGCTATCACTCAAGAAGCGCCCACAGTTCATGCATATTCAAATTTCGGAGTCCTATCAACTCGCCAATTATTGAAACGAGGAAGGCGCGGTAACATTCGCAAGGTGCAGGTAATAACGCCGTGGTGTGCTTAGAGGCACTGCACGACCAATTACATACACCTCGAACGGAATAGAACGTTAAAAAAAAAAAGAAACGCCCCTGCAATTCCGCAGTCAATTTGTAACTAAGATACGACTTCACGCTTTGAGTGCGGGCCGATTCGAAAAGCTTATACAGGCTAGCACCTCAAGCGCAGTACGAAATAGCTCCAATATCAGCGGCGTGGCCAGAAAATGACACACCAAGCCCATCCCCCCCCCCCCCCCCCACCAGAATTTTTTTTTTTTTTTGCCACAGCATGCAGAGCCCAAAATGACAATCGACCACATCTGCTTGTCGGGCCCCCCACTTAGGATGAACGGGGTGCAATCTCTCTCCCTTCCACCCTCCCCCCCCAAAAAAGAGATTGCTACCTACTACGCCCTTAGCTATAATTGCTTCCAGCAGACATGTGCACTGGTTAATTAACTGAAGGAAAGAAGGGTAAATTCAAGGACTTTTGTTAGACACAATATTAATGAGGACTAATTGTCTCTCGGTTCACATTATTATTGTGGTTAAGTATATAGTTATTCAGCAAATTAATAAGAACCCATTAAATAACTGCAAGTTAACCACAAGTAAATCAGTTAGTATTACTCCCTGCCTCATTTCGGGACAGCAACTCGTGGACATATCATGATATGCAATACACTTGTTTCATGCAAGAAAAAAAAGAGAAATCTAAATGTGTATGATTCTTTTTCAATGTGCTCATGTAACAAACAGGTTAATGTTTCATATATGTATCAGTAATTGAATCGACATATTTTTGTTAAATAGACTCAGCCGGTCTCACGCACTCAGAAACGTCGGACGCCAAGATGGGTAGGCTCAGCGTAGCTTAATGTAATCTTTTATCGTCATCATTGCCATCTTCAACACTATCATAACCTCGGACATAATAATTTCGAAAATCGTCACCTCGTTTTATTTAGTCCTTTTTTCACACCCTTAACTCATCACGTGACCTGCGAGACAAACATGCGGACGACGCAAACACGCCCTCTATAACAGCTCCGCTGCTCTATAAAAATAACCACAATGAGTGCACCCCACGGTACATTGCATTACAGACGTTGACAATGTTGCCGAGTAAAGATGAAAAATAAAACAGCTATAGTTAAAAAAAAGAGAAGCTAAAGGAATTATAGGTCAGTAACAGTGGCGCAAATCCGCAAAATTACCAGGGGGAACACACATCTTGTCATGGCGGCCGTTTTCTTACTATAAAAAAAGGTTATATTTATGTACATAAAAATTACAATCATATTTTGCATGCAATTAAGTTACCTGAAGACCATGGATTTCCTGCTCGCGTAACTCTGCAAGTCAGTCACCGTCACCGAACAAAATAGTAGTTGTGATTTCTAAACTAACACAGCTGAGGTTTACTGAACACAAGTACACTCTATACCTAATAAATGCACCGTACGATCTCCGTCGACAGTGCAGCTCTGGCCGACCGGCTCACCCTCCGCCATCTCCTGACGCTGTGAAGCTTTCGCTGCGTGGTGCCCAGTCCTCGGACTCTTGCGACCATGTCCATCTTTCTCTATCCTCTCTTTACTTCTGTACGTAGGTCTCTGTCCCTATCCCTATCCCATTCAATCCTCCCTATTCTTTTAATCCCTCTTTACCCCATCCCTCGTGAGCCACTGTTGAGGTGTCACACTATGATGCAGACAGTTACGGGGCTCACTTTGAGCTTCATTTCTTTCTTAAGAATCATTTACACGTACTTTACTCTTGAGTAACTCAAATACACTATGTTTAAAAGATATACCTATGTGGGGGGGGGGGGGGAACTAGCAAGGAGCTTCATCCCCAGACTTTTAGAAAACAAAGGTGGTCAGGAGCCCCTCCCTGAAGCACCTTGGTTATTTCTCGCGCAGGCTTGACTGCACTGCAGGGGACTCCACGTGAGGAATGTGCAGCGCTGCTAAACTTGCAACCGGCGTGACAGGCCGGACGGCGCTGAGTAACGACCCTTAGCTATTCACGCCGAGCGTGCAGTGCGCGCACAGTTCGCGACGTCCTTCGACGAAAAGAATCCAGAGGAAACGCGCCGGCGTGAATGACTCAGCAAGAACTAACAGCAGACGTCGGATGCACACTCCATCTAGCGCGTGACGCCCAGCGCGCGATTTTCGTCAGCCATTTTTGCGTCAATATTGAGTAACGTCGCAGCGACAGCGTAAAGCTTAGGTGTCACTTAGGTGTTGGTCACAAGCTTATGAGGGAAAAATATACATTAAAGCATACGTGGTCCGCATGAACAGCGAAAATTTTAGGTCCGTGGCAAAAAAAAAATTCAAATTTCGGAGCGCACTAAACCCAATTTTCGGAGAAATCGAAATTATCACAAAGGTACTAGATCTAAACAAATATGTTAGAATTATTATCGACTGATAAATATATAGTAAAAAAACAAAAAAAATGCTGCATTAGGGACGGGACTTGGAAGTGACTTACGAGTGGCTGTGACAACATCATAGACAATTTTTACACTATGTGTGTGCATTTCATTTGTGCAAATTGTTGTGGTGAGTTTTTGTGTTGTGTGAACATTTTTTTTTTTATTGAAACACTGCGATCTCCGGATACGCTGTCCTGATGAATTTCGACAATTTGAGGACGTTCTAGAGAGAACTCGGTGAGTAGACACTGCGCCGTGCTCCCGACCGGGCTGCAGAAATCAGGTGCCTTTCTCCTCTTCTAACCACCACTACCACCACCACTCGGTGAGAAGAGAAAAGACCAGGAGGTTAAACCAGCGGAGCATTCGCTTGGGTATACCCTGCACTAGGTTGTAAAAAAATGGCGAATGAAACGGGAAGGAGGGAAAACGGACGCTGCATGCATGCATGAGTACAATCACTGACTGGGGTCTTAACTTTCTCTGGCCAACACGACTTGGGTTGTCCGGAATACGACTTGAATACCACGGCAATACTCGATTCGATGCGACAGAGGGCCGTATATAGGCGAGCCGTGGTGATAAACAAAAAACCTCAGATGAAGGCTATCCAGCAGTAGCAGAGCAAGTCGGGCTGGCGGAGTATTCATCTTGTTCAACGGCATGCTTACAGTTTCCATAGAAGACAGAAACATCGCAGAAAGTGGTCGACTTTCCATCCCACACCCGAGAGCCCAAGAACACTTTTTTCACAACCATGCACCCCATTTTTTTTTCATTTCCAAATAAGTCGGACGGTCATCACAACGGCAACATCCGTGTGCTGCGGCAAAGTCGCACAGTCAACAACAACCACGACAACAACAACAACAACAACAACAACAACAACAACAACAACAACAACAACAACAACAACAACAACAACAACAACAACAACAATAACAATAACAACAACAACAATAACAACAACAATAACAATAACAACAACAATAACAACAACAACAACAATAACAATAACAACAACAACAACAACAACAACAACAATAATAATAATAATAATAATAATAATAATAATAATAATAATAATAATAATAATAATAATAATAATAATAATAATACGAAACCGCGATATTACGAAAGACGCTGTTGAGGAGGGCTCCGGAAATGCATTGACATCGCACAGCGAAAGGGCCTCAAGCAGTTCACCAGCATCGAAATGCTACCGACGGGATCGAACCCGCGACCTTTGCGTCAGCCGTCCAGCAGCGTAACCACCGCGGCGGACAGCGGCACAGTCATTGAATTCTCGCATGGCAGTATGTGGAGGTGCGATGCCTTAACACACACGGCAAGTGCTGTTGCACTCTGCTGCCCCATCACAAAGGCGCGCCACGAAGTTCGCGGGACGAGTGCAAGCGCCCTTGACTTGTCACGTGGCGAAATGCGACGCCGTCGCGAGGATGACAGCTCTGGGCCTCGTCACACTTTCGCTCGCGCTCGAGCGTCGGAAAGCGAAGGCCGTTCTGTACACTGCCCCGGCATTGTAGGACCGGGCAGTCTGCACTCGGCTGAAATTCCGAGTGAAAAATTACGCGCAGCTTCAAGTATACGTAGCAACGCGTATTAAGCAGCTGAGCCGATGGCAACGTGTGTCATCGCCGAACATTACCGAAGGAATGCGAGACCCCCGACTTGGTGGTTATGGCGGTAGTAGTTAGAAGAGAAAAAAAGGCGCCTAATTTCTGCATCCCGGTATGGAGCACGGCGCAGCGCGACCCTACTCTTTGCCAGGATGGTTAACAGCCGGTCCTCCTCTCCCACCATCTGCTCCACCTTTGCTCTCCTCCACTCCACCCAGCTTCCCTCTCATTAACTTAACTTTACCCATGCTCTCCGTCTCGTCAAGCTTCGCTCTCTCAGCTGGGATTCAGGCAGCTGTAATAATTAACGGTGAGAGCAGAACCACAGAAGAGCGTCACTGATTGGACGTCCATCTTCGGCTAAGGTCAGCTATACTCACGACATGTTACTGCCCGACGAGAGGGAAACGAAACATGCATCGTGTCTTCCCTTTGGCCCACCGCAATTACTTGCGGGGTCAGCTTAAGCTTACACTGTGAGCCAGGCGAAGCCGGCTGGCATTCTAGAGTAGTTTTGGCGGGCAAAGCTCCTTAAGGCGAGAGTTGGTCGTCACCTGTATGCATGCATGTATGTAGTAACCACCTCACAGCATATCTACGGGGTGAATGACGATGAGTGGGGCGAATGCTCGGAGGGTTTTATCGGCAAACCGTGAATCATCCGCTGGCCGCGTCCGTCCGTCGCCTATCTGTCTGTCTGTTTGACGCACGGACGGACGGACGCACAGACGGATGGACGGAAGCACGGGCGGATGCGTGGACGGATGGACGCGTGGACGGACGGACGCAAGAACGAACGGGCGGCCGGAAGGACTGACGGACGCTTCGCCCCGTTCATTATCATTCACTCCATGAATATGCTGTAATTTTTGGTATGGATGCATGCTATGAGCAACACGCCGAATGAGATGGACGCTTATAAATGACGCATCGAAGGAATTAATCACGAACGCTACGGTAATTATGCATAACTGCATTTTACCAAAAACACTGTGAGGGGATACAGTGGCAAACATAAAAGGCGTATTTTTTAAGGTTTGCTTAGCATGTGGCTGTGGAGCAGCGGATAGCATACATGGCTTCTGTTGTTCCAGACCCAGAGATCATAGGTCCGACCCCATTGACGGAACGTTCTTTGTCTTCTGATCGCGCGCATTTTTTATGTCATTTCCGTGACGGAAATACGTCACGAAAGTCTTGATGGATCCCTGCATAAAACACTTTCGTGTTGAAACAACGGAGTTTTTTTTTTTTGCTAAATTACTCAGTACACGTGTTCAGCAATTTCTTTCACGTAACCTGATATTCCTGCGCACGCATATGGTGCTGGTTTTTCGTGCGTTCAATTTTAGTCAAATAAAGTTCAGTTGTTAAACAGCGCTCCTCGTGTCTTTCTCATCTGGTGTCTTCGTCGGGTTCACGATGGTTCTACAAGTATGCATCGTTTTCAACTCGCCCACCTCTCGACCTTACTGGATTATGTGTCAAGCACTTGAGCAACAAGGACGATAGGAAGAGTACAGCCCGTTGTCCTTGTTCTTCAACCTTAATATAGGATGGTGCCCTTCAAGCGTTTTGTAGTTGCGTTAGATCAACAAGGCCGCGCATCACCACTTAATTATTTATGTCGTAACATAAATGGACATATATAAATCTATGCGTCGTCGGCACGTAGTATGCGCTGCACTCTTCTATAAAGTTCACGGAAATTCCAGTATATACTCAGGTGTTCCTACAATCGACCCCATCGTGGCAGAAAAAAAAAAAACATTGTCTCGTTATAAAGAAAGTCACATTGTACTGAGTAACCACGTGACAAGTGTTTTCCATCGCAGAGTTTCCTACAATAATTACTAGATGAAACTGCGGCACTGAGATCGTTTACTGTGGAATTAATGAATAGTACATGGATTTGCTTATAGTGTTCGTGCTTGCGGCTTCGGAATCACTTGTGACTTCACTTGTGATTTGTTTCGGATTAGACAATCGCTCATTGAAAATCTCTTGAGCTTACTCGAAATGTTGAGCCTAAAAATGTCAGGATCGTGAAGTCAGACTTCCGAGCATTCGCTGAACTTCATCTTCCGAAACAGCGACTACAAGCCACACCGAGCGTAAAGAAATGAGCATATAGGCAAATGCATGCAATATACCCATCATTCTTGTGCGGACTGCAGCCATGCGTTGCAGTTCCCATAGACCGTAGCACCAGATTCCCTTCAAGTGTATCAATATATATAGCCCATTCCGCGGCGGTGGCTACGTTTGTGTAGGGAACTCGTTTGTGCAAGTTGTGTCAACCAGTGGCCAAAAGAGGACAAAATACATCTATAATTAGACAAATTTAAGCTTCTGAATGCTTCGTCATGGTCATGGTCAACAGCTTCTGAAAGCTTCGTCATGGTCAACATGTCTTCACGGAACCTTAATGTGCTGTGTATGATCATAATCGCTCACTCTGGCGATGGCGCTATGCGGTGTTCAGCCAGGTCATTCGACGTGTCTTGTTCCAGAAGTCAAAAGTATCGAAGTATTACTTTTTCTTTTCTTGAAGTGAATGCAACCAAAAACTGACCGCGCACACATTTGTAGCCTATTATTTCATTCTTTTTTATGTAAAGATAAAACATGATATAGAATGCAGAATAGTTAAAAAAATTATTTACCCTTACTTACAATCAATTAGTGAAACTCCAAAACAAAACAAATTTCAATTTTTCTTCTCTTTGGAACGTAATATTCACTGCCTTAGAATCGTGATATGTATATTGGGCATATTCGTAGACAGTGCATCATAGCTCGCGCTTGAAGGGGATAGAACTATCTACATGTTCTCTACAATACCTTTCTTGGAGCGATTACACATCGCCCAGTGCGCATGCGTTGTCTATAGACTGCACAGCTCACGTCGTCCCGTCTGTATATGTACACGTAGCGATGCGCGACGTGCGTATACATGTAGCTATAGGGACACCACGGAGCGTGTACCTGCGGGGCAGAGAGATTAATGGCGGGATTCCGCGCCTTCGGAGGAGACTGGAGGAGAAGAAGAAAGAAAAATGCACAGGCGAGAACGCAGATGAGGCGGCGAACAACGCAATTACGAGTGTCGCTAGGCTAAGACGCTGATCGAGTGCTCTCTACGCCTTCTTGAGCCTCGGAGGAGCATCGGCGGAGAAAAAAAAACAAAAAAAAGGGAGTGCCGCGGAGAGAGCGGTCCGTTCTGTTTCCGCCTGCATCCGGTCGAGCCCGTCGAGGGATGACCCCAATACCCGAGGCACGACTCGGCTGCCACGGCGCAGAGGCTGACAAACGCAGCCGCCCACTATACTTGCCAGAAATGCCCAGAGTGCAAGCGCACATGTGACCACGCACGTATAGTACTACTTGCAGATGAGCACTGCTGGCGCTTGTGGTGGTTCTAACTGGCACCGGTCGTACTATATGGTGAATCAGTTGATAAAGTCGAAGGGCATTGCCAAAATTGTGCTCAGTACGAGCGCCAAACAAGCAGTTGCAAAGATTGACTGACGTTTCAAGCTGACTGAGCTCGGGATCACTTGAACTTCAAGGGCCACTCACTATATATAGCCTCAGAAAAGGAAAAGAACAAGCGCATTATTTTCTCCTGCAGGGTTTCTGTACTTTCTGGTGCAATTAGTGAAGCATGAAAGGCGATTCCCGTGACATCTGCGGCGTACAAACACTCGATTGGTCCATATGCGCGAAATGTTAACTGCCTACTGCATTGATTTGCCATGCAGCCGCCTATTCGTTCTTCCTCGTATCCCATGACTACCGTGCGAGATCGGCTGATTTCACTTCATTTTGTGTGTTTGCGACTGCGGCAATAACAGCGCGTAGCGGATGAGCGCGACATAGGCTTAGTGATGACACGCGCTTTTTAGAAAGCAAGTTTCCAGGAAGAGATATCACTTGAAGGCAAGGTTAGTGAAGGCGAAGAGGAAAGTAACCCTTGTCGTTTAATGCATGGCGGTGAAAGGTCCTTACTTTAACTTATGCTCCTTCACCATTATGTAAAACGAGTACACACTATAGCAGTGACGTAATCAGGAGGAAAAAGAAAGAGGGGCCAGTTGGGTGGGGGTGGGGGGACGTGAAAACTCTCCATAATTCTTAAATTTCGCATTTGTGTATATACACGCTCACATGCTGTACAAATGCGCGCACGAACATGTGTAAAGAATGGTTGAACATGCCCGAGAAAGATCCACCCCGAAAACAGGACAGCGCAGAAAACTGGAATTTATGTGAATTCATATTTTCAAACGTTGCCCTATAATCCATTATCTGCGCTCTCTAGTCTGGTACAGTGGTTACTTCAGTGCTCGGCTGCCGACTCGAGAGACGAGCCTTCGATCAGGGCAGCGGCGGTCGCATTTCGATGAAGTAGAATTGCCAGAGGTCCGTTTAGTTAGACTCATGTGCACGTTAAACAAGGCCAGGTGGTCGAAATTTCCGGAGCCCTCCACTGCAGCGTGCCTCAAAGTGATATCGTGGCTATGACACGTAATAATCCATTACCTATAACACTCTTACTTAACTAATACATAACTTAATACATAACTAATACATAACGCTGGTATCCCTTACTTGCAGAAACGCTATCACTGGATGGATATGTGGGGTTTAACGTCCCAAAACCACCATATGATTATGAGAGACGCCGTAGTGGAGGGCTCCGGAAATTTCGACCACCTGGGGTTCTTTAACGTGCACCCAAATCTGAGCACAGGGGCCTACAACATTTTCGCCTCCATCGGAAATGCAGCCGCCGCAGCCGGGATTCGAACCCGCGACCTGCGGGTCAGCAGCCGAGTACCTTAGCCACTAGGCCACAGCGGCGGGGCGAAACATTATCACTAACTTCACAGTAAACTTATACACAGACTAGTTTAGGAGGGCATAGACTCAGTCAAGTTGATCGGTACTCCATAATAGAACGGCGGTATTCACCTTGAAAACAGAGCGACAACACGAGGCCGAATAAGGAAACAACGGGATGACAAACAGAATAGGAACGGTGTATTCACGGTGCATGCTGATCCATGGTTGAAGGACAGCACGCAAATCAACACTGGTAAAAACAGAAGCAGAACGAGAAGCTCAAAAGTATAATTGAAGACGACTTCAGACAGGCGTCTTCTTCGCCGTGCTGTCGTAAGTTGTGCTCAGTCCTGCAAACGTGCACCATCCGTGTTTATCGCTATGCCCTATTCAACACTCTCTTCACACCGACCACCGAAATCCGACTGACAAATGAAACCGAGCTTTTAATGAGCGGTCTCGTCGAATAACTCCCGCTTGGTGGAGACTTCCGCCTGCGTTCCTCGCCGCTGGAATCCTGCAGGCGCACTCATGCACGTTCATAGAGTGGCACCTCGCGGCGCGACGGTCGCATTTGATCACGCGTCGGCGCAGCTCCGAGTCGCAATTAGATGCATTCATCTTATCATCGTAGTCGCCATTAGAGTCGGTCGCACGCTGAGCACCCGGGATCGCAGTTGGATCGAATAAGGTCCGAGGAAATCGATGAAGCGAGATCTGCGGCTTTTATAGATGAACGCGTGAGGGGTGGAATTCACGCCCGGAGCGACAACGGCCGGTCGCCCCCCTCCCCTTCCCCATGTATTACGCGACAAATGGAAACTGATCGCAGAGAGCCCGGCCAATTGCGACACTGTCTTGCAAGGCGGGCACGAACTATACAATCGCGACGTTGGCGCGAGCAAGCCCGACACTTGCGTCGTAATTATCGTATACCCCTTCTGCGTTGGACTTGCGCGTTCGAAGTGAACGATTGGAAAATAGAAGGGTTTAAAGCAAAGAAAAAAAAAAAGCTGCAGGCCGTATGCGGGTCGGCTCACACGCGACCATCTTCGTCCTAATCTCTCTCTGTCATTATCATTAGCAGCAGCAGCAGCAGCAGCCCGACTACGACCACTGCAGGACAGAGACCTCTCCCATGTTCAGTCAGTCAATTCGGTCCTGTGCTTGCCGCTGCCACTTCATACCCGCAAACTTCCTAGGCCCGCATTCACAAACCAACATCGGCCTTACCTCACGTTTTCCTCAACTTCCTGTTCTCTACATGCGTTATAAAGGCACAAAAATGGTAAAAGGGCGAAAGATAGGGACAAGACTGGTTTATGAATACTGGTCCAATTTGTTTATCATGCGCAATAAAAGTTTAAAACCGATAAGGAAAACTCGAGGAAAGGTTGAGGTTGGTTTGTGTATACGGGCCCTATAATTTCATCTGCCCACCTAACTTTCTGTCTTCCCATCACGCTCTTGCCTTCTCTGGGAATCCAGGCAGTTACCCTCAATGACCAAGGGGGAATGACCCCTGTCAAGCCGTATTAGCTTTTAGTCCTGTCTCCTCTCTTCCGAGTGCGAAGAGAAAACAAAATTGATTGATTGATTGATTGATTGATTGATTGAGCCTACGCGCTACATGCCCTGCCCATGACCATTTCTTGGTTTCGATTATGATGTCCCGGACACCAGTTTGTTCCCTGATCTCTTCTTGTCCCTTAGGGTTACACTTATTTTTTTTTTCCATCACTCGCTGCGTATTCCTCAAGTTGAACACTCTTTGTAATCCTCCAACTTTCTTCTTTGTATAGCCGAGTAGCGGTAAGATGCAGCAGCTATAAACGTTCCTTTTGAGGGATAATGGCAACCTAGCGGTCATTATTTGAGAATGCTTGCCGAATGTGCTCCACCCCATTCTTGTACTTCTAATCACTTCAATCTCGTGGTTCGGCTCCGTGGCGACTTTTTGTAGACGTACTCCTTTACAACATCAAGTGCACTGCTACCTATCTCGAAGCACTGTTCTATTCTGAGGTTTTTGTTTGTACACTACTTTTGTTTTCTGCAGATTAATTTTAAGACCTACCTTTCCGCTCTCCTTGTTTATTGCAATTCGTCTCCCGAGTCCCTCAGCAATGCAATGTCATAGGCGAAGCGCAGGTTACTAGTGTACTCCCCATTAACTCGTATCCCTCACTCTTCCCATTCTAGGCATCTGAAAACCTCCTGTAAAGACGATAGTTATAGCGCGAGAACAAAACGACGACACAGAGACAAGAAGGACACGAAAGTCTCTGTGTCATCGTTTTGTTCTCGCGCTATAACTATCCTCATGCCATACCAACTTGCCCAAGCTGCCACACTCCTGTAAAGAGGTATATATAATATGGGCTATACAGACATTGGTGAAGTACCCCATGCTGTCACTTAAGCACAGAATAGCAACTCCATATTTCAGAATTGGCGTCCAGACTTGAGTCATTCTCGAGATCAGAATCGTTATGCTCCTCGATACAATACGTCAAAACCCGTTTTAAAAATGACCCGTTCGACCAAAAAGGCTTTATTTCAAATGGCAACTTAAGTTGAAACTCGGTTCACTTTACCCCTCCTTCAGACCAATGTCCCAACCTGATATATATTATGCTTCGTGACAGCAGCTCACTAGCTGAGTTAGAGACACCTGACAAAGGCACGGCATTGCAATACTCAAGCAATGTTTGCAATTAACTCAAGCGTGCAGAAGTATATACTCCCACAAGTCCCTCTCTTCTTCCGTTTGCACCGTACGTCATACCCCTATCAAAGGAAAGGTGAACATTTGTCAATCCCAATCAAAGCTACCGATCAACCCAAAAGGAAGTTGCAAAAAGTAAGTAGTTCATCAACAAACTATAGCCCGACACTATGTTAGCTGCTCGTTTGTGCATTTTCCCAAAACCACAACGTGGTGCCACATCGTATAGTCGGTTACAAAGGGCACGGTAAAAGTGTGGAGGGGCTGCAGACACCGTTTTCCCACTGCTGTTATTGTGTGCTTTCCAGGGTAAAATGAACTATACAGTGCCGTGTTCGATCAACAAGCATCCCTTGTCTGCGTGGCATTATGAACCCCCCTTTATCCCTCCCCTTGTTCTTTCGTTCGATGTTGTTCTCCCGGCGACCGATGAGGATGAGCCTGCAGGGCGGAAGTACCCTCCGCCTCACCCCAAGCTAAATCGGGCCCAGTCCGTTCAGTGGCGGCAGCTACAAACACGCACATACACGAACCCTGTCATCATGCACCACATATATCCCGACGTCTATAGTTCTAATCTATGCCAGTACTGTACCACCAGAGCCACTCTCGACCATATCCTATGGGAATGTCCAGCATTAGTCAGGCATTCTGGGGTCGCGGCCTCCAAAGAAGACCTTCGCGCGCGTTGGCGGACTGCGCTACTCAGTTCGGGCCTGGACAAACAACTTTGGGCGATCCAGCAGGCCAAGGAAGCTGCCGGGAGACACGGTCTCTCCGTTGGCCCCTAGGTGGGAGCCCATCCCAGCAATCTGCCGGAAATTAATAAAGTCTCTCTCTCTCTCTCTCTCTCTCTCTATCCACTGAGTGAACGATGATGAGTAGGGCGAAGTGTTCGTCCGTTTGTCTGTCTGGATGTCCTGTGCTGGCCACGCCGGAAGGAGGCGGGACTGCCCTGGACCCTTTCCTTTCTCTATGGCTAGAGCATAAGGAACCTCGCCCCTAAACGTTGCGCTGCACAACCGTTAACTGACCCCCCGTACATAGACGCAATTGATCTTGACCTCCAAGGTAGTGGTGGTGGGAGATTTCTCCTGTGCGTTTTTGAACAATAAAAATTCGCAGCGTACGCGTTAACTAAAAGCGCACTGTGGGTTTCTGTGTCCAATCGAAGTATCCAGTCTTTTATTGCTAATTAGCAGCAATCGGCATGCTCCAGTAGGAAACACTGGTCCATCACAGCGTGCTTTGCGCCTCCCCAGGTTTCTCTCTTGCGCAACGCCGCGATTAGCGCCAGCGTCAACCTCACCGGCAGTGTAAGCGTTAGCGCCTACTGCTTCGCATCTACGCATAGTTCCCTTTAGCCGGAGGTGGTGTAATTATGTTACTAGAAACCGAATGTGCACACAGGGAAGTTCTAGTAACAGACACGTGGAGCGAACGTTGCCGTGTTTCCCTCTGCGCTGGTAAACCCAGCTAATACTCAGCTGCACAAACCCCCGCAGTGAAGCAAGTTGGCTCGAAAGGGGCTCGTCGAAGAGTTGTATATAACTTTGGCCCGTTGGCGCGATATATAACACACATCATTACCGCGAACAGCCGGACGATGCTAGTTTGCCTGCGTTGCACTGGCAAAGGGGAAAGATGACAAGCAAAGAAAAAAAGGGGTGGGGGCATAGAATTAAGAGGGCACATAACAGCGATCCATGAAAAATCGAAATCGTCCGCAAAGCTAAGTTGTGTTAAAAAAACAAAAAAACTTTGGAGCAGCGTTGAACGACGGCAACTGAAAAACACACGGGCCTCCAACGACCGTAGGTAGTTCAAGACGGGAAAAAGAAACCACAGCAAATCCACAGAGTGCATGATTATGAGTGGTGCGGAGCGTCCGTCAGTCCGTCCGTGCCTTCTTGCGTCCGTCGGTCTGAGTGTCTGTCCATCTGTCCGTGCGTCCGTCAGTCTGAGTGTCTGTCCATCTGTCCGTGCGTCCGTCTGTACGTCCGTTCATCCATCTGTGCATCTGTCTGTCTGTCCGTCCGTCCATCTCGTGAACACTCCAAGTATTGCCATCTCGCATGTTTTCAACATATATTCATCACGTAGAAGTACCGCCATCCAGTGCACATTCCAAAGACTAAAAAATGAAAGGTGGCACGATCGGACTAGAGGAGTGGCACGCGCGCACTTTCTTACGGCCTGCGCTTCGTGGCTAGTTCCCGCCTTTCACCGCCTCTAGTTCAGGGCGATATACTAGTTCATTATATTCATGGCACTGCGGTCCAACCTAGCTAAACCTTGTTTAAAGCCAAGGAGGTTACGCCCGGCAATTTTAACGTGGCAACCCTTTCTGCAGGTCAGATAGTGCTCAAGATGCGTCCTTCTTTTACTAGTTTTCTTTTTTTTTTTGTAAGCATCAAATTCAGGGCGAATTTCATAGGAAATGAAGTCACCGATACTCGTATCTGTTTCATCAGAAAGTACTATCTTTTTAGGCCCGTCTGCTCAGATTTGGGTGCACGTTAAAGGAACCCCAATGGTCGAAATTTCCGGAGCCCTCCACTACGGCGTCTCTCATAATCATATGGTGGTTTTGGGACGTTAAACCCCACATATAAATCAATTTATGATTAGCGTGCGCGGGTTTCCTCCTCAATTCAAATGAGTGCGCGCGTGCGGCTCCTCTAGTCTGGTCACGGAGGTGGTTACCTACTACTACTACTACTACTACTACTACTACATACATACATACATACATACATACATACATACATACATACATACATGCATGCATGCATGCATGCATGCATGCATGCATACATACATACATACATACATACATACATACATACATACATACATACATACATACATACATACATACATACATACATACATACATACATACATACATACATACATACATACATACATCGCGGACGCACGACCCACAGCCTAAGGAGCTTCGCCCCAAAAATAGCGAGAAAATTGGCGCCCGAATCTCCCCACGGGGGAACTGGAGTAATTGCGTCGCAGAGTGGGGGGGGGTATCGTGTGAATGTTTCGTAATTGGGGATGATTTGTGAATGCTTAATTGTTATTTCGTCTTTATTATTCTAATTTATTGAGTAAACGAGAAGTGAATGCAAGGAGTGTAAAGGTAAAGTGCGTCATTATTGCTTGGAGCCGTCGTTGTATTGGAAAAAGAGAAGACTCCTTCGACTGAATTCCGAACGCGCGCTCCCTCGCTTATTTACACACCGCGCGCGTTTGAGGGACACGAGACGAGGCCGACGAGGCACGAGACGGGCATGCGCAGGGGGAGTGTGGACGGCGTTGAGTCAACGCCGAAGTGCGACGTCGTACGATTAAGAAATGCTATGCTTTTAAAACCGTACACACCAGCGCGACCATAACCTACCAAAGTGTAGTAGCGTATAGATAAACACTATGCAATGGTAAAGCGAGGCTGTTTCCACCCCTCTATCGTTAAATCCGGCAGGGTGGAATCATAGTGAGCTTCGGTGTTTCCTAAAGCAAATATTAACTATTCACTGCTCTACTATCTACCGGTACACTAACGCACCATCACTTTGAGGATAAGTTTCAAGAAGTGGCGTTTAAAATGGATGACTTAATTGAAGGGATAAATGTTTTGTGTCTAATATGGTCTTAGGTAATATACTTAAGCGCCTTGGTATTTTTTTAGCGATTCTGGCACCGCTTTTTAGCCCAGCACAGTGTTTTAGGCAGTAACGACGAACCTGTAAGTCATAATATGGACATTATTTATTGTGATGAAGGAAGAATAAATCCTCAGACCGCACGATTAAAATACAGCAGGCAAGCATAATACGCACAGTGTGGGCTGGTACCGAGTAGTGGGATGTGCCGAACTTTCGTGGTGCGAGCCCGTTTATGACGGACCGAGACGACCACATGACACGCCGAGACCCTAAGGTGCTTAGGGTCTCGGCTAGAAGTTGCTAGAAGTTGATAAGCAGAAGGAAACAGCAGTATATTAACTATGGAAAACAGGGACGACGTAGCAGCCTGCGGTCTTCGTCTCTTTCTTTTTTTTGTAGCGCACTAAGATCATAGGCAGCTTTAGATGAGGATGCGCCAAGATAGCGCTCGTTGCGTACGTACGCTATTTCCGCCATTTAACGTGGGTACCCAAGGGAATAGCGTATGACGCATTCACAGTGGCGAATGACGCTAACGCGTATATATACCTTTGCGTGCCCTATTCTAAAGCTGCCTCATGAATCGCCAACTTGCCTAATCGTCCACTTCAAGGAAGTAGTTACAAAACAATGCTAAGTGTGTATACGTAGGCAAAGACATCTTTTCTTTGAATATGAGAATACCTTTTCTGAAAGCTTTGGGCTCTTTGCGATCGATGTTGTCTCCACATTCCCCCCACCGCTGATCGCCTGAACTTACGAGCGAGATGTGGAACTATACCGATGGAGCGACAGTATAGACAGTGACTTGTGAAGGTCTTTCTCGGTCATGGATATGCGGAAATCTTCAGCGCGGCGCAGTGCAGCGAAGCAAACACGCAGATACCACCTTCTCTGGAAACTCCGCGGGAACCTGGCGGAGAGGTGAAAGAAGCAAGAATTCGTTGCTGCTTTCCGCAGTTCGTTACGAGGTACCAAGGAGCGCGATCCTCCCCTTCTAGGATATGGCTAAAAAAAAAAAAAAAATGAGCCCGATGGGCGACTCGGGTTCAGGCGCGGCTAAGCACTGGCAGAGAAGGGCGTGCGCGGGCACGCGCGCGCATGCAAACACGCACGAAGCGTGTTGCCATGTTCGGAGAATGAATGAGTAACAAAACTGGGAAAGAAGTCGGGGGTTGACTCCCATTAGAAAGATGACGTATGGATTCGGCGCGCTGCGTCTCGGTAGTGTGTGTTCGTGCTTTGCGACTTCACGGCGCTGTGTGTTGGCGAAGCCGCGCGGTTCGGCGCCAAGGGCAGCGCACCAAAAGCGCGCGCACACCCCGCAGGCGGCGCGCACGACGTTGTGTGGTTTGTTTGTGTGCTCCGCGACTGCTGGGCTCCGGCGGCGTGCTCCGGCCGGGGCTTCGCTGCGTTCAATTTGCGCACTCGTGAGCGGCGGCTGAGCTGCACCGTTCATTTAGCCATCGTGAGCGCTCGGAGCCGGACAGCGCACGCCTACTCACGCGCGGACGAGAGTAAGGCACTCCCGCGTTTCGCGCGGGAAATCCGATTCATTTCGCAAGGAAGCTCGGCGAAGTCTTGATTCGACGCTCACGCGCGCCACTTCGTTTTGCTGCTCCCGCAGCCTGCGTGCCCGGTGCATTCTCCGGAATCGCCTCGCGAAGCCAGGGTGCGTCCCATTCACGCTGCCTTATGTGTTGCTCTTCCGTCGCACCTTATCCTGCCGCCATGGCCAGTGCTGTCCGAATGATTTTCAGCGGAGCGTATGTTCCAAGGAAGCGAATAATCACTGTGTTTCGCGTTCCTTGTACGTCGACGCTCGCCTTTTCGTCCTCCTGTTACTTTTTCTCTCTTGATCTCCTTGTACCTGTACCTTCCATGTTTCGCTCTAACTATCAGGCCAATGCAGCTATAGTATTCCCTAAATCACGTCCAGGGAGAATCTTTGAAGAGACACCCAGGAGAGACACTGTAAAGGCACATGTGGAGATACACAAAAGGCAGGAATGTATCAGATAGGATGCGCAGCCGGCAATACCCAAAGAATCTCCAGAAGTGACGTACGTCTAATATTTTGTTATTTTCGTGTTGCCAACTGACAGCGCCGTCGTAACTCGACAATCTAAATAACCATTTACTAGCGGCAATCAAGAAGATAGTTATGCGAGTACTTCTCTTTTTCAAGACGTCAGGGCGATCAACGGCTGACATGGTGCTAACGTGGGAGATGCTTAGACGACAAAGCGTCCGACGTGGTTCGGGGCCAAGGGCCGCATGACGGACCATAACGACTGCACAAAAGCCTATACCGTCCTGCCAACAGGACTTTCCCACTCTTGCACCCGCGGCTGAGTCGAGCGGAGGCGGTACTACTGAGATAGCTCCAGACCGGGTCGCACTGCATCGCATGTGCTCCGAGACGTACCCGACCGACAAGTGGAAGACCTGGCTAAGGGAGACGGAAGATGACACGCACATCTAGTGGGACTGCAACAAACACCCAGAGGAAGCAAGATGGAGAACGGTCCCGTCGTGGCTCGATGTGGCCGCCAAGAGCTACCACCAGGACAAACAGCTTTTGGCCGTCCAGCAGGTCCTCGGATCAGGCCTTCAAATAAAATTTAAACACGAAGAACAGTTCCCATTGTGATGTTATATTGAGCGTTATCTGAAATCGGTCAAGCTGAAGTTGTGGTTTCAATAGTCTCACACAGCTGAGGGGTACTGAACAAAGGTAAACACCACTTTTTAACAAGCATTTAAAAAGATAAACGTGCTATTCTTAACTGCCGAGTTATTCAAATGTACGATGTCTGAAAGATAAATCTCAGGCTGGAAACAATGGCGAGTGCTGTCCTCCGCCAGTCTGAGAGCACAAGGGAAGTCATAACCCCTGACCAGCAGCTCCCACCCCCTCGCTGTTTACGCCTGCAGTGACTTCAACGTTTTGACAAATCTTCGATTAAGGTAGGTTATAAGTTCGCTAAATTGGCCTTCTTGATTTTCATAATTATACGCTCTAAATAAAGCTTTCTTCCGTGTGCAGTCGTTTTGTCCCACAACAAGCGCCACCTGGCTCGCTTGTTTTATTGCTTCAAACCTCGGCGCTCGTCATTTCTCTATCAGGAATAAGAAGAAACTGCCGGACGCGTGACGATAAACGCATGAAAAGGAATTGAGGCTTGTCCTTGTGGGGTAAAAAGAAAGAAGAGAGGGGGTGTACGTCACAAAAGTGTGCAACTGCTTTTAGAGTGCAGACTGAAATGTTCGTCGCAGGAAGTTCTTGTATTTCCTCCCTTGGTAAACCACTAGCTCCGCGAACGCCTCCACTTGTGAGTGACGTCATCGCGGCTTCGAGACATTCAGAGATCGCGTTCCCATGTTTCGTACGTCACGGCTGGCGGCGTACTCCACTCCGTTTCAGGGCCGCACCGTTACGAACTTGGCGCACTGGTGGAGCGAGCCTGTCCGAGGCTGTGGTGCTAGGCGAGTTTTCGGAATGTATAGCGCGCGCTCGATCCATTAGAGCCGGCATCCGGACGCGGAAGGTGCTCGCGGGGCAGCTCTCGCTCGCTCCGACTCCTCCTCCTGGTCTACGGCGGCCTCGCCAGAGCAGTGCACCCTTGGCGGAGGCTACTAAGCCCCCTGGCTGTCGTAGCGCCGACTTCACATTGAAGACTTTTGCAACCGCTGGGGCCAGGATCGAACTCGTGACCTTCGGGTCAACAGCCGAGCCATTGCAGACCGTGGCGGAGGGTTATTCGAAAGGATAGTGATGTAGCTAGTGATGGACAGTTATGGCGGCTCAGATGCTGATAAACAATCTCTACACTCCACGCAAGCATTCCTCATTCCGTGCCCAACCCGCAAATCGTCGCTGTACGGCACTCATCGTTTCCGAAGAGGCTCAGCATGAATGAACGCAGCGCTGTTATACTCCATGCTTGTAAACAGCGGTAGGCGTCGTCGACACACTGAGGCGCTTGTAGCGACGTCACAGCGCGCGGGCTACGCCCAGGCCAAAGCTCGCCGCTGCCCTCTATGATCACTTGACAACTGGCACGGCAGCTGCAGAGCTGCCTCCGAGCGCAGCGCATCGGGGAGCTTCCTGGAGCCCGCGCTCTATAGACGTCGCCGCAAGCGCCTCAGTATGTCGACGGCGCCTATCGCTGTTTACAAATATGGAATAGGTTTATACACGCTCGGTGTTCCGATTTGACCGGGACTAACGCAGTGCATAGCTGCCGTCTTTGATGCACGGTTTTTTCGCGAAGCCGATATCGCAGAATGTCGGGACGCCCGGAGGAGGAATGCTGGGAATCTGTTCGCCCTTGGGCGACTACGGATGGCCGCGCCACCCTGGAAGTCGACCCGAGCGAGTAGGAAGGAGAAACGACCGGCCCCTGCAGCGAGGGGTGGTTGTAAACAAACTGCGCGACACGTTTTATTTATGCGCGTTTACAACGCTGCCTCGTATTAGTCGTCGAGTTGCTTCGTTAACGTTGCCCTGCTTTCAGGGAGTGCATCTTTCGGTGCAACTGTTCGTGGTTCGTCTAGGGGGAAAGAGCGAGGCGATTGGACCTGCCTCGCGAGTCGTTTCTGATGTGCGCTGTGGCGCAATAGGAGGTATGGAGGCGAGCTCGATTCAGTGACCGCCGCGAAGCTCCGTGGCTATCGAACAGCTCAATCAGAACCTTACGTGTGTACGAAGGTAGAAAAAAAAGCAATTTGTGATGTATTTACAATAACAAGATCGCCAGAGATACAAATAGAAATGAGTTCGCGTCAAGAGCCTTGACGTGCCTTTCTGTCTTGGTGCGTCTGCTTCGCCTCCTAATTGTCTCCTTTGTCGCAATAGCATCCCTGAAAGCAATAAGTGATGTCTTAATCAGCTCTTTTAAGTGGACCTTGGGCGGGATCGCGGCGTCTCACTCCCAGATTCCGAATACATCGAGAGTGGAGGAGCTCGAACTGTTATTTCACTAAGAACAAAATTACAGATATGCAATAACACCATTCACGTAGTTATAGAAAGCAATTAATCGGAGATGTAGAAAGTGTCAAAGTATTTTCATGTCTTCTTCTTTCGGATCGACAGAACTGCAGCCTCCACCACTTCTTCGATTATCACGTTCAGTGATTATTAAAGCGATAGAACATTCTTCAACACGGAATGTCGATTGGGGCGACGTTTCGGCAAGCATTACTTGTTTTGACTTACCTTTGTCAAGGGAAAAACTGCCTTGACAAGTCTGCTTGTGCAAATGTTATGTGCGTCACACATTTGCTATGAATAAGGCAAGCTATCGGCAAACGAATCAACGAACCTTGGCTCGAGTTTTCTCCCGTTGTAATTAACCGTAGCAAAGGAAGGCCGCGGGATCGAATTCCGCCAGCGTCTGCTGCATTTTGTCGGCAGAGGCTAAAAAATACTTGAGGCCTAGGTGTACTTAGATTTCGATGCACGTTGAAGAGCCCCAGGGGTTAGAAATTTCTGGAGCCCTCCACTGCAGTGTTTCTCATAATCATATCGTGGTTTTGGGACGTTAAACACCAACAATTAATATGGTAAAAGTGACTGATCTAAGAAGTAAATTTTGTTCGTACATTTTTTCTTTCTTTAATTTCGACAGGAACGCGAAAATAAATTTGATTTGTGCAGAAAGCGTAGAAGAAAATGAAGAAACGTCCCACGCGTGAAGCTACCTAGAAAGGCAGGGGCGTCATGCTGCTGCTCGGAGGTGGCGAGGACAAGTTCACAGCAAGTGTGTCACTGTCGCAAACTGAGTTTTGGCCTCGTATACCGTATGGCAGCCAGAAAGCGGTGACCGTAACCCCGACGCGAGGCAGTCCGTAACGTATCTAGAAGTGGGGGGGGGGGGGGGTAACTCACGCTTATGGTTTTGACCCACACGTCCTTTTGCATGCATTTAGGTTATAGCGGAGCGGGGCATTCTGTTTTAGTTCTCGCCCTTGAGTTTCTTCATCCCCGCTTGCGCTGGTAAACACGATGCACGATAAGCGCGGACAGACGAGCATGCTTAGCCTGATTGCGAGCCCCGAATATTTGCCAAGGGCCCCAACAATGACAACACTGATGCCAGTCGCTAATGTTTTCCGAGTGGACGGCGCACGCCTCTCACTGCACGCAGCGCGATAATAACGGGTGCAGCGGCCTCGGAACTTCGCAGCGTAGGGAGCCAGGAATATCTTGAGGCGCCCTCGGTTTTCAACAACGGACGCGCACAACAAAACGCACAACGGTGGTCCACTGTCCCAACAGAGCTCGCGCAATAGCGTCAGTGTTGTGCGCCCCTCTGTCTTCTGCGACGTCCTCCGCATCTAATTAGCGAAGCTCCGATGTTTTTTTTTTATTTAGCCGGGAAGATTGGTCTGCGCGCAGCTCTTCCCGCCACCCCAGAAAGAAAGTAAAATTAAATGAAGATGCTGCGACGTTCGCGACATCCGCCTCCATCGCAGCGACGGCAGCTGGAAGCAGTAGCACAGCCGAGAGCGCGCCCTGGTTGGACACGCCCCAATTTAAGACTGCCGCGACCGACAAGACTAACGTGGAGCCCTGTTCTTTTCATTTTTAATCTAACGAAGGGACGTCTGTTCCCAATCAAGCGGCGGCGGAAGGTTCACCAGGAACGCTATCGGGGTTTTGTCTTAGCTTCGTCATTTTCGCGCGCACAGGTCCTATGACGAATGTATTTATCATCCAGAAACACACGCACGCACGCATACACATCCACATATGCATACACACACACCCATATATATATAATGTCTTGTTAACCTCCCTATACCTTCTCTATATTTCTTCGCTCTCTTCAGGCTTGGCGCCACTAGTGCGAAGCAACCTTAATTTTTCTGGAGGCACGAGAACCGAGTGACATTCTTGGTAATTTTTCCAGTACACTGTGTCGATCGCCGGCTCGAGTTGTCCGAAAACTTTGGCGATAAAAGAAAGTATATGAAGGGTAGAAGGGGTCAAACTAGAATTTCAAAACTATACACTGTTTAACATCTTTACATTCTCAACAAAATCGTTTGTATAGCAAGGCACCACTCATTTCATCCTCATCGTCGGTTGCGCCAGGATAAAAGGGGCAATCAATCGATTTGTATACGGAGTATATGTCCTCTCAAGTCCCTACCATCGTTCTCTGTCTGGATGTGGCGATGTCTGATTTCTGACAGATGATACGGGCAACTCTCCAATCACACGACTTACTATATAGCCAGATTACGCCAGCTACTGCATTTGCCCACTATCACTCGCTAGCACATGCTAATGCTGACTGGTGCTAGCTTATGTCTGTATTGATGGTTAATCTTGGCCAAGGATGGCTAAGTGATGAACATAACGAACATTAGTTCGTTTCTGCAATTGAAGTGCCAATATTGTTGTCCTTTAGTGTCGATTGCAGTGACCGAGATATGTGTAAATATTTTCCTCCTGCAGTGGTTTAGGCAATATAATTTTCTGGGTGGGTGGGGGAGGAGAAGGATTGATTTATCTTTGTGTTCGTACGTGAGTCAGTATGTGTGTGCGTATATGTACGTGTACAAAATGTAAGTTTTGTTGAACCCCGTAACAACGCTTAGTAGCCCCGCTGGTACAGTGCTATCACGTCAACGATATTGTGACGCAGCAGTTGATTCGGCCTTTTTTTATAGGCCCCAATACGTCCTAGTAGAGTGTGGCTGTAGGCCAGTTGGCAGAGTGTGGGTGTGGGCCAGGAACACCAGTTTGTGTGTCTTTGTTGCGGGTGCGTTTGCAGTTAGCTTTGTGAGTATTAATAATGAGCGCAAGAACTTCCTGACAGAGGACGGCAACGAATATGGATGAGCGCCAGCCCGACCACATTTGTAGCCGGACTCGCAAACACGGACAACTATAGCTCCAACCCTAGCGTTGTTACGGCACCTCGCACACTTCGTTGTATATACCCGCGGGCGAATTCCCCGCACCCTCGGCTCGCCCAGGGCGCCGCCGCCGCGGGGTATCCTCGAGTGACCGTCGGAGAGCTTCCGGCCACCGGTCAGTGGCCTTCCGCGTCACCGCGGGACGCGGCTCGCGCCGCGAGGGCCATCCCTCCCGCGGGGCTTCCATACCTTTCCTCGCCGGGCGTTTCGGGTGGCCTGCGCTTTGCAGCCAGCGGACCGTGCAGCGGCGGCAGTATCTTTGCGCTTTTTGCCTCGGCTCGCTTTCGCGCTTCCACGAGCTCAAAAAAGGCTCCTCCGGCGGCGGCGTTTGTAGCGCCGACCATTAACCCTCCGGAGAGAACGGGGCGACTCGCGCGGACCTGTGCGTCGAGCCTCATCGTCGTCGTCGTCGTCTCGCTCCCTGGGAGTCTCGTATATGGCACCCGAGATTTCAGCTTCGTTGCGTGGATGGCAAGACCGCACTGCGCAGGACCTCTTCATCAGGGCACGATGCTAATAAGAACTAACACGCAGTGATGCCAAGGAAACTATAGGGCTTGTTATTTGTCATAATTGTAATCTAAAATCGGAAGAAAGAAAACTGCACAAGATAGCTTGCCGCTGGCAGGGACTACACCTGAGACCCTAGAATGACGCGTCCGATGCTCTACCAACCGAGCTACTAGCGGTGCTGACTGTCACTGCCACGTTGAGATACATATGTGTACCGCACAAGGCAAGTGGGTTTAGGGCAGACAAAGTTACGTGGACAGACGAGGCTAGGAAGTTTTCGGGTATAAAGTGGCAGTGGCAAGCACATGACCGAGTTGACTGCAGGAACATAAAAGATGCCTTTACCCTGCAGTGGGCGTGGTCAGACGGATGATTATGATGCTGCTGCTGCTGATGATGATGATGGTGATGATGATGATGACATACCTTTTAAAGGTGGTCGGGAAGACCACCGCTGCTTTAGCTTAGTTGGTATCGGCCATAGGGCGCGTTATTGGAAGGTCGCAGGTTCTGTGCTGGCCTGTGGCAAGTTATCTTGTCCACTTTTTTCACATTCACATTAAAGTTAATAATAACAACCGCTATACTTTCCTTGGAATCATTGTCTGTTAGTTTTCATTAATATTAGGTGGTAGCAGTGGCGTAGCCAGAAATTTGTTTCGGGAGAGGGGTGGATTCAACCACTCTTTATAACGCATGTTCTTGCGTGTGGTTGTATGTGTCCGTGCATGTAATGCTATGACGTTCATCACGTGACCCCACGTTATGCGACGACGTGATGGCGTCACAAAGTTCACCGACCTGTGACGTAATGCTGACGTCACATTCTGGTCTAACTGCGCGGTGTTACGGGGCACGAAGAAAGATGCAAGACGAACAAGCCGTTCTTTCTTCGTGTCCCGTCCAACCGCGCAGTTCGACCAAAATGAACTGTTTACCCACTTGCCCAACTTTGGGGCTGCCGACGTCATCATGCCCTGCATCACTCCTGTTCACGTCGCTTACGGCCGATTTTCGCGTTCTATAAGCCATTTCGATAACGAAGAAAATGAACTGAAACACGGATGTGGGACATTGAACAGTCGACACGTGTCAGCTCGAAAGGGCAAACGGCTGTGAGATCGCCGTTCGGTCGCAATCCAGTGGTTCTGCTCTCGGACAGTCGCGTCGTGCCGGTGAGAAAGCGGACCTGCAGACGACTCCGTTTAGTGGCGACTGGCTGTTAAACCTTTCCCTCAACGTCACGCTATAGCCGGCACCACGCAAACGCCTTCTCGCTCCAATGAACAGGCGAGCAAGACACGCGCGGTCCGAAGGACGAGAGGCTGCGTCAGATCGACCCCCGTCCGTCTGCGGTGATACTGTATTCTGCTGGACTCGCACGCATGCGCGCGCGTCTTTCAACAGAGGAAAAAGTGTTTAAAAAAGCAAAATAAGATGCAATATAAACAACCCAAAGGGTTGTTCCCAGGTTAGCACTAGATTTGTTTTAGTTCTGTGGTTATAAATTGCTAAGGCGAAAGCCTTATGCATCATCGAGTCAAGGAATTTTGACATTTGACGAGACGTGGTAGTATATACACCGTGTGACGGCACCGCCGAAACGAACGGTGAAAAAGAAAATATCGTGCTATAAAAGCCGGTCGAAAGTCGCCTGACACTAAAATGTATGTTTGTTGGCCTACGGTGCACCGAAAGTCTAATGACACCAATACAACATGACGCCACCATGACGTCACTGTTCTATAGATTTTTTGACGTCTTGTTGGCGTCAAGAAGTCACGAGTATTTCAACTAGTACTGGGGAACTCAGCCAATGCCTGGATTATGTACGCACACATATATTTTTGCAAAAGGAGTTGCATTTTAACGTGGCTTGACCGTTAACATGACAGGAGGGACCGGACTGAAAAGAAAAGCAGCATAGCCGAGTGTGACAGAATAATCTACATCACGAGTGATTTTCTCACGCGTGCTCACATCTTACTGTGGGGTTTTCTTCGTATTCCATCCGCGTTTAAAGGCTATGCCTCACCGCACATCATGCTCGGGTGGCCTGAGACCGGGCCGCTGAACTTGTAGGTATACTTGCATGAATAAAGGTTTTTTTTTTCGTCCGGCTGTATAAAACGTGGTTGCCATTGCGGGGGGTCGAACCTGCGACTTCGTGCCTCTCCCTGAACGCGGCATTTTCGCTCGCGATAATCCGACTCGATCGAGCCGTTCGTTGCACCTTACTTCACGACAGGTCCGAGCTTCACGCACGCTTTTCGCCACGTCTTGCGACGTTTTCATCGTAGAGTTGGGTCCTGGGCCGTCGACGAGATGTTAGGTCTGCACCTTGTACGTTTTTAAGCAACAAAACCAATGGAATGCTGGTCGAAGGCAGCGTCCAACGAGGAACCGGCTTTGTATAGAACGATGGACGGGCACAGCTTTGTGTACCAGCGGGCACTCGTCGCGTTTCTATTCGCGTCTTGTTCTTTAACTAACGCAACTGCTTGTGCTCCGAATGTTATAATGTAGTCATGGAAGCTGTGACGCGTGAAGGCCCGATGCCGAGAGAGACGATCTGTCGTTTTTCTTTTTTTTTTATTCGGCCAAAGGCAGTAAACGCCGAGACGCAGCCAGTCGAGCGTCAGAAGCCGGAATTGGAACAATGTTGCACAACGCGCACGGTTCGTAGTCTCGGCCTTTGCCGGTTAATACGTACGGTGCTGTAAAAGTCTGTCTGTGTTTGATTCAACCGAGGTTTAATCGAGCAGTCATGTCCGCCCAGAAAGAAGCGAAGGCACTTTTATGCTCTTTTGATGAAGACTATAGTTCCATCGTGAAGCGCATTTGACTGCGTGGAGTTCTCGTCGCACACCAACCATACACTCCGCTCTCTCTTCGCTTTACTCGGCGTGGAGGGTTGGGCAAGCAGTTATTTTTGTACGCAAGTGTTGTGCGGCGGGTTGTCCGAGTGTTAATTTATTTGAGAGCCTGAATCGCCACAGCTCTAAGCGCACGTCGGGTTGCGTTTTGCCACACACGCATTGAAAGATTCATTGATGACATCGAAAGATACAGATCGGTTCAGCCCTGTCGACTGGACGTTTACACGCATTGTGCTAAGCGCATTGAGTGTGCGAATCTACCATTTGTCGGCGAGTTGACAGAACCGTATTGATTCTCGATCAGGCCAATCCGGCAGAGCGTACACACGAATACGCATTTAAGGCCGCAGCATGCTAAATTCATTCTATCGGGATCGTGCAGAAATCGATAGGGACCGTATCCCGCTGCTGGATCGCTCGCAGGCGAAGGCGGGGGCATTGATGCAAGAGACAAGTCTAGGGTTCGAATCCTTGTATAGCGTAACCTTAGTGCTTGGGCTGCCGGAAGGGTAGGAAACGTGTACGCATTGAAGTGGACGCTCCGCGAGGCAGCTGTAACTCAAGTTCACAGCGAAAAACTCAAGCTTACAGCTTGTCGAGATACCGACGGCTCCAGGCGAAGTCTTTGCTCCGAGATTAGCTCCGCCACATCAGTGTATAACAGCGCTCGGTTCTTTCTTCTCACGTCGTTCTGGTTGTGGGCATCCACCGCTTCTTTTGCGGCACACTGGTGGGAGAGACAGCGCTTAGGCGATCGAACGGCCGCAGCGTAAATTGCACTTACGAAACCGGGTTAAGTTCTAGCGCGAACGCTGCGTAACTGAAAAGTAAATAACGCACAAAGAAAATTGACAATTGCGTGAAGGAACACGGAGCCAATCACTTTTTCTTCGCTGCTCTCGCCGTTGTTCGGCGCCGCGGTGAAGAAGCAGGTGGCGGCGGCGGCGGCAGAAGCCATTATTAATTCCGCGCTGTCACGCCTTCGCTCCTCGTCACCGCTGGCGTCCTCTCACGTCGTCGTCGTCTCGGAATCTGGGACGACGCGTGGGTGTCCTGCAGGGCGGCGTTCTTGCGGCTGCAGAACCTCGCGCTATCAATTTTCGTGCGCTCTCTTTTGTTGCGCGCCTCGGACATTTTCTTGTATTTTTGTCTTCGCCGCCTTGACATCCCCTCCCTGCTAGACAGGTGGCGGAAAGAGGCAAATCCGGTCGCGACTTGTTGATGTGCGCTGCCCGTTGCGGGCGCGGTGGCGTAAACGGGCGACGCCTGCTCGCTTTCACTTTCGCTCGTCGTCCACTCGTTCTTCTCTCGCATTCTTCCCTACTTTCGGGCGAGGAGAGCGTTGCGGGAAAGCTTGCTCCTGTCCTAGGCTGTTACGAATGAAGTGTCCAGCTTTTATTCGGCGTCGACAAAGTCCTTGGGTGAGGCTGCGATTTCTTCATGTGATGCAGGGGCTGCTAGTCAATAAACACGTCATTAACAGCCAGGGGTCGCCTTGCGTATGGGCTGGGAGAAACTATTCACTGCAGTTTGTGCGCTGCTACGAAAGCACGGAGGTAACACGGAGACGCCTGCACGCACACGCACGCACACTTACTTTAGGCTGGTTTCAAATGAATTGCTTTGTAAATATTAGCCGTACGTACGGAAACTCTAGCTGTTAAATAAGTGAGGAAACGAGGAAACATGCACAAAAAAAGACGTGTGCCGCGTTCTTAACGAGGCTACCGCGAACTACTACTCACAGGCGAAGTGATTCAATTGTGACAGCTGAAGTCCTACTCTCTTCTCACTAGTAACATGTATACATTATTCTGCGTTAATCACTGGCAGGCACGCGCGTCACGAAGAAAGATTTTCAATATTAGAATGGAGACGTACTCTCGTATATGTTCTGCATATGCCATGCATAGAACTGCGTTTCCATTCTACGTTATGCATTCGATCTTGTCCTGTCCCATAAGAGCACCGCACAATATCCGTGTGCCAAGCCGCTTTCTTGCTCGTTCACCCTGTTTCTTTTCATAGAAAATGGTACGACGTACTGTCCATAAAGGACCAAATGAACGAAGTGTCGGCGGGAGCTATACGCAGGCGTAATTTGATAATGCTTACATCGTGCTCAATATTTAATTATGGGAACAAACTTGGCGTTCTCTAAAGGGCGTTGTCCCGGGGCTGCGGTTTGATTTACATCACACGACACTGTTTCGCTCGGTGCACACGCATTGCCTGTGTTCTACTGTGGATGAATTATGGCCGTTACTCGAGCCCTTTTGATCGTACTCGGTAAATCGGCCGTGGAAGCACCGCCGAGGATGGAATGTGGAATCGTTCTCCCAGATATTCAGGCCGCAATCATTCTGTCGCTGCGGGGCACCCAGTGCAGCTTGTGCTTTGCGCGCGCGTTCATGAAGTGTGCCTGCCCCCTTCAGTAATCCCACCAGCTCATCCATTCCGGCGCTGTTAACTGCGTGACTGCTTCGTTGTATGCATTCTCTGCGAATACAAAGTTTCAGCGTGCCGACGTTATAGGTATGCGCCTGTGGCGCGATTGAGTGCAACGCCTTTGTGTGTTACATTGGCAGGTGATATATTAGCGCGCACCTGCTCTTGTGCTTTACCCACGTCAGAAAGGTGCGAAGCGCAGTTGGGTGCCGAAAGACAGTTTGCGGTGCATTTGGCAGGCTCCCTGTCAGGAGTGAGAGGGGTTTATTCTTACGGAGTTGCCTCGCTTACTTTCAGTACAGGACAAAAGAATACAGTAAAGTGAAATATGGCATCCCGTGAAATTTACAGTTTGAGACAGTCCTTTTGCTTGTAATCAAAACTGTCTTGCGAGGACATGCAGCCTTTCAAGGCGATGCCATTGCTCTTGTTCGCGTTCATTTTAGGCATTTCGAGCTCAGCAGCTACAGTTTAAACAACGCCTGGTATGCGCGCACGACAATTCATCTGGTCGTGCACCTTATATTTTCTTGTTGAATTTGTAAAGATCTGAATACGCCAATATGTCTGGTACTTAGTTATTTACTATTCATTACGATTCACTGCCGCCAAGACAGGGATATCATAAGTTGAGAAGCTCACTCACTTACTCCTGTCACTCACTCACTCGCTCACTCCTGTCAGTCACTCCTGTCACTCCTGTCGGTCACCCCTGTCTCTCACTCCCGTCACTCACTCACTCACACTCGCCTGTGTACTTTTTCAGCTGTACCGTTCCGGCAGACGCCGTCATCAACGACATTTCGCGCTATTCGTGGCAGAGAGGCCGTGGACTTAACACGAATTCTTATGAATTCCACTTCCTACGACAGAACGTTCGGAATGTAAGACATACACGTACATGCACGAATAAACTTTGCGCGTACGAGTGTGCGAGTGCTGGCCAAAGCTCGTCTGCAAGCATCATTTGTCTGCTCGACGTTTATCCCCGCGAGTAGAGCGTGTAACGAGCCGTCCTTAACCGGAGAACGGCTGCCTCCCTTGTGTTTCGGGAGCGGCGAGGACTTGTATACGTGAAGCCTCCGCGTGTAACGTCCACCGCATGTTCAACGAGCCCGGATATTTGCCGAGAACGCCATGTCTCATTAACCGGTGCATCGGGCTCCTTGGAAATTGCTATCCGCTGCAAAGCGTGTGGCCGTGGTCTCTCCTTCTCGCTGCTTCTTCATCCCTCCCTTCGATCTGTCATGCTCGTTGCTGGCCCTACACTTGTTCTCTCGATACGTTGTAACTGCAGGCGCACTGTGAACATATAAAAACGCGAAGATGCCGAGTACGAAAATCGTACGCGTATCGGCTAATTTGCACTATGGGTGTTCGTGCCGGCTTTCGGAACATTTCAATTTTGCTTCGTTTCCCAAACTGGGACGCTGCAGAGGAAACGGTGGCCTCGCACAACACAGGTGGCCCTTCGTGCGTTTTGTCTGCATCTTCACTTTGTTTTCTGCTCTTTTTAGTCGAGAAGCAAATGTTTTTGCCAACCGGTTCTCAGCCCCGTTCCCTCAAGTTGAGTGCGCTATCAGCGTTATTATCTTTCCCCCCGTCGTACGGATGCAACGCTGATTGCGTTCATCACACTGTTGCTATAAGCGCCCCTTGCGTTACTCCGCGCCAGGTACCTGACACTTGGGTTGAATTGCCGAGGCACGCATTTTAATAGGCAGAGCTCTGCGGGATTGCGTGGAGGATGGTGGAACAGAGAAGCAAGGGAGAGAGGCAGAGACGTGGAATGAGATTCTTTAAAAGCTTCACAGTTTACGGTTGTAAAAGATAATTTAGTGCATACGGAAGAGCTTCGCATGCATTGCGTCTCAGTGCCCCGCTGTGCGCAGTTATTTTGTAGGTGCCAGTCTACGACACTGAGGTGTGTAGGCAAAGGTGCATCTCAGTATCCCCTCCCAATTATATCGATGTATGGGGCCCCCTATTAGGTGAGTATTGTGATATTATCATTAGGGGCTTGTGTACACTTGCAATGTCACCTTGGCCGGAGCTACCGCTGTACACGTGTGCCTGTCAATACCTTTCGGTGCTTAATATGGAGGAGAATTGGATTGATATGTGGGGTACACGTCCCAAAACCACCATATGAATATGAGAGGCGCCGTAGTGAAGAGCTCCGGAAATATTCGACCACCTGGGGTTCTTTACCATGCACCCAAATATGAGCACACGGGCCTACAGCATTTTGGCGCCCATCGAAAATCGATCGAAAGCCGGAATTCGATTCCGCGACCTGCGGATCAGTAACCGAGTACCTCAGGCCATTGAGGTGGGGGAAGGGGAATTCGATGACGTATAGCTATTTCCTCGTGTTTTTCACTACTTCGTTACATTATACAGCCATATCGCAGGCCAGCCGGCGTCCTCACTGCCTGAGCACGCAGTCGCGCCACGAATCAGCATAACGCGACCTTGTCAGGGCGTGGCGTGATGTAGTCTCCGGGCATCAAAGCAGACAGTTTCCATATTAATCACCGGTGCCGAGGCACGTAGACAGCGTGGGCTTTCGTGGAATCGAGGCAGCGGACCGGGATGGTAAGGCATTTGAGATCGGCTCGGTTCGCGTCTGTCCAAAATCCCGGCCAAGGTTGAGTATGCTTTGGCTCGATCCCTTAACTTATTAACCGGTGACGCCGAAAGACTGCGCCCCATGACTTGTTTTCGCGAAAGTGTATGGACTGCTGGTTCCTTTCAAAGACTCCCTCCCACAGTGTTTGGAGAATAATTGTGTTACGGAATAGGAAGGAATAAAAGCAATAAGTACGAAGATCGGATAACGTGAAAGAACAGAACGCATGGGGTAAGAAAAAGTGAAAATGATGAGAATATAAAATTAAAATTTGATCGCATTGGAGTATACAGAGTGGTTGAAATAAACGCGGAGTCGTCCACCACAGCGTGTTTAAAAATCGAATAGCACATGCCTTATTTGGCGCGGAAAAGTGCAGAATTTAGGTACTTGAATTTACAAGGTGCCATTGCGTTTCCGGGCACTGATTCCCGGTGGATCCTCCAGGGAAAATGGAAGCTTAAATATATTCAAAATTTGTGAACATGCGGTGTCGTTGGGACCGACGTTTGGACAAGCGGACTTCTCTTGAGTCAAAAGGAGACAAGTACAGCAGCTCCAGCGACACTCGCTCTTCTCGAATCGTTAACCGAAAAGCTGTTTAGTAAATCTTTCCCTGTCCTACGAACCAAAAGCTATCATAAATTGTTCTGCGCCACAGAAACTGGGTGGGTTGCACTACTCAACCCTGATCGAGTTAAAATAAAGAAGGCGACAGTTAGTGCAATGACGGATGGCTGCGAAGTGACGGTGTTGAGCCGAGTATACTCCTATAATGCGTATAACGAGAGAATACTATAAGGAACGGGAAAGGCAAAAAACGGCTGCGAGAACACCTCGAAGCAAGGCCTACGCTGACGACTCTGAGAGGTGCGAACGCTTGTTGTCAGCTCGAGATTATGTCTCTGTAGTTCCGACATCCGTGTCGTGTCTGTGACTGGCTTAACTCGAGCCTCTCTGCAACGAGTCAGCGTGCAAATAACCTAGCATCACACAGCTAAAACATGTTCAACGACCTATAGAAGCAACCTTCGTCACCTTAGGCCTAAAAAGAACGAATAGAAGCAACCAGTTTAGTCTTCAAGCCTTGCGCGGCTTAGTGCAGCCATACGGCACAACGATCAGTCACCAACTGGCCCAGCTCTGCACTTTAGGGAGCTTATAGTGCAACCTTCGCCAATTTTTCGTCTCTTCAATTTTGCCTGCCTTCTTCGTCTGTTACACATTCTCGGGAGCTCGAGTTTCCACTGTGCATATGAGGCAGCTTGACAGCGGTTCTCGTAATATATGCACCGGTGCACGTGACACGAAGCAGCCAAGGAGGCTACACAAATACGAAACGTTCGTCGAATTCGTGCACGAGGCGGACCGCAGTGGCGCGGTGGTCGTTTCTGGGGCGCCCGCTGCGCGACAGAACAATTCAATTTTGCATGATTACGAGCGCCAACAGCGGCGTCGGCTTGACGACGTGACGGGACGTGAAACAGCTGGAGGCAGTCGGTGATGGACTGAGGACATCCTCGTATACAGCGCGAATAAAAGCGTGCAGTGTTACGAAAGCTCTACACTTAACAGGAACATAATACACAGATGTCTGCGATGGATGTTTTCGGTATCCGTTGGCTGGTCGGCTTTTATAATCATAAATCCAGCATTGCTATTTGCTATGATTTGGTCTTTTACACAATATAAAGTAGCGTTTTTGTGTCTATACGTATTTAAGTATGTACCCTGGGCCTGCATTTCAATTGATAGTAAAAGCTAATGCTAGGCTTGTTATTTGAGTTCGGCTGGCCGATAGCAAAATACACGTAAATCATCGTAAATGCAGTTCCTGACGTCATATGATGGTCTTGTTGCGCGTACACGTGCGCGTGCCGTAGTGTACAAAAATTACAAATTCG
The DNA here is from genome assembly GCF_043290135.1 of Rhipicephalus microplus. Classification (NCBI taxonomy): domain Eukaryota; kingdom Metazoa; phylum Arthropoda; class Arachnida; order Ixodida; family Ixodidae; genus Rhipicephalus; species Rhipicephalus microplus. Next base: position 13,811,409 of record NC_134704.1, read on the forward strand.
TAACAAAAACGGGAGTTCGATATATTTGGGGCTGAGTAGGCTAAGACAACAAGTAAAGCTCGTACACAATTTCTTTTGAATGCAGCGTATTCTATTGGGAACAGGGATATGAATGCAGTCATTGAATTCACGTAAGTTTTCAACATTATCAGTGTTGAAAGTAGAAAAAGATCCTAATAGTAAACAAGTATTGCATAAAAACTGTCGTATAATATTATAACCGGGTTGAAGACAAATTGCAAGATTAAATATTTCTGAAAACAAAGCTAATTAAAAGCCTTAACTAACTTTATAAATTGGGACATATGCTCCTGCGTGTGATACCAGAACTGAATTATAATACATGTGTGCTACTGTGCCCGTGTCTCTTCCCATTCAATAAATGCATCGCACGCTACATTTGCCTTCGGGAAATGATGCCGCCAGTATTCTAAGGCAAAAGGCTCACGTGCCTCGTCAGACGGTGGCCTTGAAAAGTGCGGTACAATGACTCCCGTGACCTCTCAGGCGTGGATTGAGTTGTGCGATGACTACGATGATGATGTGGGTAAAAAAAGCAAGTTAAGTCAGTGAATCGACAAGTGAAGTTGAATTAATGACAGGTAATTAGTGAACTTAGTTACGTAGAGTGCGTGTGAAAATATCAGCACCGGACGGTTTCGAGACCTCTTGGGTGAACACAGAAGGGTCAGTTTTACAGTGAAATATGTTATGAGATCAGAACTCGGGTCACGAGGGCCCCGTTTGTCTGCCGCCGCCGGTGTCCAGTATTCTACCACTGAGACACGCCGGTGCTTGGGAATTGTTGGCAAACTTGCCTTAGGCAGGCTTGATGTTGGGAAAGCAATCGCGTTAATGCGACTTATAAAGCGTTTTAGAACAGCGAAAGAGCAACTACCTGTTGCACAATGCGAATAGCGTAACGAGTGGGTCGTTCAATGCCCCAATCCATTACAAAAGCTTGTTTTTTATCGCCTATTAACTGCCCCGCCGTGGTGGTCTAGTGGCTATGGTACTCGGCTGCTCACCCGCAGGTCGCGGGATCGAATCCCGGCTGCGGCGGCTGCATTTGCGATGGAGGCGGAAATGTTGTAGGCCCGTGTGCTCAGATTTGGGTGCTCGTTGAAGAACCCCAGGCGGTCTAAATTTCCGGATCCCTCCGCTACGGCGTTTGTCATAGTCATACGGTGATTTTGGGACGTTACCCCACATATCAATTATTCATATCACCTATTAACTGTGGCGCATACCCACTTCAGACACAATTTCTCACCGTTGTCAGCCACTGCGTGAACAATGGGCACAAAATTCCTTGCAAGTGTTTAGCGGATACAACGCTTCACAGAAGAATGACAAAACACTCTGGAAAGTACAAAAAAAAAAACGAGAGAGGATGCAAGGGAAAGAGAAAGTTAAAGAGAAACAAAGGAGGCTGCCCAGCTCCGAACTTATTACAGGCTTGTTGCCACCATATATAGGGCGAAGCTGCCTTAACTTTCTCAAGAAAAGATCGTGGGAGCACATATGGTCTCAAAGAACATCAGCGCAGAAAACCACACGGGCCCTCCTGCTGTACTTGAAGGCACCATCACTGAGCGACCGACTGTGAAACCGCGCACTCTGTGCTCTTCTTGCGAGATATGACTGAACATGGGAAATGGGAATAAAGGAGGAGTGTGAACAAGGGGCATAGAAGCAAACTAGGGTCACAAACAGGGTTAACTTGCGAGGATGTCGATCGTCACGCCCTCTTCGCAGTTGGCGCCAGCGAGCCAGCAGGTCGTGATGACCCGCTCTCGCTCTTCGATGCGAGCAGCTCTTCCGCGGCGCACCTGCCGCTGTCACGCTATACGCGTCAGAGGAGACGGTGCACGCCGCACAAAGTGGGCTTGATCGTGCTTCGATTCGGCTCCTGTCGTGGTGATGAAGTCGAAAGGGAGGGGTGCCTTTTTGTTTTTGTTTTTTTCGCAATGACAGTAATTTCGCTAGATCAGCACACATTTGCCTGCGCGTGTGTGCACTTTTCGTGGCAGATCGTCGTCACGCTTTCGTGGCGTGCCTCGTTTCTTTGCACACGCACACACACACATAACACGCGCGCACACAAGCGCACGAACATACGCACACACAAGTGCCGGCCGGGTGCATCTGCTATTGTTGGACGTCAGAATCGAGTTCTGAGTTTTATGAGCTCAAACGACTATGCGATCTGGAGGCATGCTGAAGTATGTATGCCTGAGGGTAATTTTGGACGCCTGGCCAGGTTCTTAAATGAGTATCTGAATCTACGTATACGTTGGCCTTCCTTTTAAAGGTGAAAGCCTTGGAGCACTCGCGAAAATTGGCGTTGGCGTCAACACGAGTGTTGCGAAAGATTAGCATTAGCGCCACTTGATGATGTAAGGCTATGACATAATCATAACATATGTCAAATCTTGCGAAGCCATCTTGACGTCACTGTGGCGTCGCATGATGTCATGGTCATATGTCTTCGTCGCTTGGCCGAAAATGGGCCGATCAGAGGTAGTGCAATAAACAGGTGAGGTGCAGAGAACTTGCAGTGCCTATGATCTCGGAAGCTATGTTAAACCACGTTTGGTACACAGAGCTCACGCAGGGGGGATGACGGCGAGATAAATACACATAAACTGAGAAGATCGCCTTCGAGTCACGTTCGAGTCTTATTAGGCGACTGCATAAGGGAATGCCTATCATTCTCTATTCCATCGCTCGCTGCATCGTCCTCAACTCAAGTCGAACTCTCTTTGTAAACCTCCAAGTTTCTGCTCCGAAGGTGTCGGAAGAGACCTGAAGAGACAAGAAGAGAGCAGAGTGGGTCAGTGAATGAACTGGGGTTAAGGATATCATAATTGAAATCTAGAAGACATGGGTCAGGCACGTAGCCAGGATAACCACTGGTTACTAAGGGTAACTGACTTCATTCCCAGAGAAGGCAAACGCACGAAGGGGAGACAGAAAGTTAGGTGGGCCGATGTGATTAAAAGGTGCACAGGTATAACGTGGCAGCAGAAAACACAGGACCGAGTTGACTGGCGGAACGTGGGAAAGGCCTTTGTGCTGCAGCGGAAGTAGTCAGGCTGATGATGATTATGAGGGAAACCGTGAGTTCCTGACTTTTTCATCTCACCTCGATCAAAGTGCACTCGCCCTGACCGGGGATCGAACCTGCGCCCTCGTGCTTAGCAGCGTGAAACCTTAGCCGACAAGCTACCACGGCGCTTCTCGTTGGGCATCTTTGCATCATTGCTTTAGATCGCTTCATTTTAGCTGGACTAGCTCGCACGGTGTCTCGCACAAGTTACATGGTCGCTGAGCGCTCTCACACGCCGGCGTAGCTCCCTAACGTCGTTGTGCGTCCGTTAGCACTTTGTGTGTAATCACGCTAACGTAGTCACAATCTGAAGAGAGATATGTCTCTATTTGCTCGTCTTGTCCGTCTCAGACCACGTAGACCACTCAAGCTGCCAACAGAGCCGAATATCACACAAGAACACACGGTTCAAGTCTTAGCTGTGCGTGGGTTTGTTTAAGTTGTCTGTTTATCATTTCGAGCCGTTCTGCATTCTCGGCCTTTGCGTTGTCCTACTCATTGCGATCTGCCATCTTATTTTATTTGTCGTTACTTGTCATGTTTATACTTTCAGCGTCAGTTTTTCAGAGCACGTGTTTAGTACATCTATCTCTTTTACGACTGTTGTGAGATGTTGTATATTATCAATGATCTATCTTATATAAAGATCTCATGCTTCCTTCATCGGAGTATCGCAAACGTACACAATGTCTGACAGCTGTGACTTAAAGCGCGCTGACACGGCTGTTATATACGAGCCCAGCTTTAAAGCCGTCGCAAACGAGCTGTCATCTGAACGAGCACACTGTAGCACGCCTCAGCACGAACGCTTAAACAAGGTTTTTGGTCGGGCTAGTTGGTGAAGATCCGTGTCCATTCTTCGTCCATGTCTCTTGAGTGCGCTGTAAGCTATTATGAACGCTCAGACTTGCTGAAGGAAGCGAAGTAGCGCTCGGGGTGGATTGTGACTGTGGCTGCCGAAAAGTTATGTATACGCAATAGCGTGTCCATTCAACACCAAGGCGTTTCTCGGCCAGGCAGGTGAAAGCGTGCTCTGCGCACCTAGCTGACGTCCTGGAAACCCGTGTCCGGAGGGCACGTGACCTTTCTCACTGGAAATGACACCGGTGCGATGAACTGCCACAGCAACCTGTTGCAGTCGAAACCGTGTTTATTGGCTTGGTAGGGTCAACCTTAATGGTTCAGCTGTTGTTCCCTTGAATCACTTGAGTAAAGAAATACTTAGAAACCATGGTTTACACTATCTGACTGATTCTGTTATGTAATAGAATTATAAAGAAAATCTAGAACTTGTTAATAGATACGGTAAGAGCGAAACAAGTGCTAGCAAGTAAGTCATTTTACGGGAGGTGTGACTTCGGCTGCCTTGTGCGCTATCTTTGAAAGAAAAAAAAAAGAGGTACTCGGGGCACAGTAAGCGAAGCGCACACATGTCGCTGTGCAGCGTCCCCTCACCGTGTCGGCGACATCGTCTCCAGTTTGCCACCACATGCATGGTGTAAATAGTCGTTGGAGTTTAACGTCCCAAGAGAGGCACGTTGAGACGCCGTAGTGGAGCTCGCGGCAAAAATTTTGACCACCGGGGTACATAAATGCAATTTACGGAATAACAATTAGAGCGAAAGCGCCTCCACACGCGCATATATCCACACATCCAAGCACCCAAACACGTGCTTGAATGTGTGGATATGTGCACAATTAGAGCACAAACACACCGTAGCGTGTTCGTGCTCTAACTGTTCTTTCAGAAATGATCTGCCAACTAGCCCAACAGGTTCTTTTGTACGAGAAAATAAGTATACACGTGCCTCAAGTACTGTCGCCTCCATCTAAAGGGTCCGCGGCTGGGATTCGATCCCGCAACCAGCGTGTCAATAGTCGAGAAGCGTAAACCCTAGACCACCGCGGTGGGTTAACAGTGTACTGCAATGGTTCCTCCTGCTCCTGTACATCATCGTCATCATCATCATCATCATCATCATCATCATCATCATCGTCGTCGTCGTCGTCGTCGTCGTCGTTATATTATTATTATCATCATCATCATTATCATTATCGTCATCATCATCAGTGCGTTTTGTCAACTTGACGACGAGACCAGGTATGCACTTCTAGAAGTGTTGCCCTCGGTGTGCGCATACGGAGCCGGGGCGTAATTCGCTGTTGTGTCTCCCGATGGCTTCTTCGACGCGTGACTCGGCGGCAGGCGTCCGTGACGGCCGGCTCTGCGCGGCGATCGCGGGCCGAGTCCTCGTCGGAAGTTCCGGGTACCGCTCTCGCTTTGCGCCTTATTGCGCCCGTAGTCCGCTGCATGCGTAGATCCGTGCAGCGAAGAATGCGTGCGGCTCGTCCTCCCGAAGCATTAAGACGCTGCCGGCAAGCGAAAAAGCACGAAAGAAGACGAGAACGAACTCGTACGGATGCAACTGTTTCTCTTACGTGTGTGTCAGATCCCAGGACTTTTACATTGAATCAGGTTTGCAATTTGTGTGCGTGTCCTTTCTGTTGAAGGCTTTATAGATATCGTCGTGCGCCTGCGATATGTAAAGCAGTACTGCATTTATACAGACGAACCAGCTCGTGAGTGTTGTACGCTTCATTCGTAAGTGGGAGGGTGTGCAGACGTGTTTGTTTGCACAATTCAAACTTCTACTCTTCTTTCTTACTACGCCGTCTGGTACATGTCGATCAGCTTTATCTCTATGCACCACCTTTTTTTTTTTTCCATCAGCTCTATCAGAACAAAGACTACGCCATTGTCCTGACCTAACGAAGCCTTACAAGCGCTATAGGGCTTCCCGAGATCTACTGGCATAGCAGAACGACTCTGATCGAACGCTCTCGTGTGTGTGTTTTCCTTATTTTCTCTCTCTCTTGACCTCCTATTTTTCCACTCGGGGTACCAGATAATACCTTCTGGTTAACCTTCCTGTCTTCCTTTTCTCTTTACTCAGTGCCCACGTGGGAGCGGCCCGCGACACAGTGATTGTGTTTTGGAGAACCCAATAGAAGTTTATCCAATCCAATCTCTCTCTTCGTTTAATACGATGCTTCCCTCGCGAAGACCTACTTCTAGGCAGCCCTTATCATGCGCTTTCCGCAGAGATACGGTCGTGCAGTGTACTCGGTATATGCAGTTGTCGGCTCGTGCCCGGCAAGTTACATCTGTTGTTTATGAAGCACGCGTTCTTACAAAGTAGCAAAGATGCTCCGCTCCCTATTTTACAATCAAGCAGTTTAGACACTTATAATTATTTCGTTTCGCTTTTTTTTTCGTGCAAGTCGACTGAACTGTTTTTAACTTTAGGACAAGTGTATTCATTTCCCCTTGCCTCTGTGTTCTCGACGCTTGAGATGCTTCTCACATTCTAATTGCGAAACGCAGAAGCGGTCACTTGTATGCGAGAAAATGCCACATTGTCGCACTTGTGCATGTTTCTGCATCCTTTCTATAGGAGTGACGCGCAACCTTTAGACACGATGCGTATAGGCGACGATGGTATTACTGATATTTCCATTAATTCCGGCGATGGTTTCTGTCTTCTCGCTGTGGGACGATGCTCTCCGTGATGGACCTCCCGTGGCCTTCCGAGCTATGATACAGTGGGCCTGACTCGTCGCTGCAGTCGTCCAGGGAACCCCGGACTGTAGGGGTTCCTCCCACGCCCTCTTTCTTCATGCCTTTATGAATAAAGACGTTTCTCTCTCTCTCGTCCACTCTCTCCTCTTCGCGGATAGGGACGTAGCAGCCAGCATAAACTCAGCTAATATAAAGGTTGCAGATTTGTTTCTCTCATGACAGACCTAGCATGTAACCGTTGATTTTGCGCCACGGGAGATGATTTACCACTTCACTGCCCGTCTCTTGTGCCTTTAACTTCAGCGTAGTACCACCGCTGCATACGCGTCAGCCCATTGGCTGACATTTTTTAGGGGCGAAGCTCATTTAGGCGTGGGTCTGCACATCCTCCGATGTATGTAGTAAGAGTAGTTGGTAGCCACCTAGAGCGGGTATGTGCCACAGGGGATGCGAAATGGGAGATGGTGGTACTTGGAGTGTTGACTAGATAGGCGCACGGACGGACGCATGGACGGATGGACAGACAGGCCAACAGACGTACGTACGGATAGATGGACGCGCGGACGTACGTACGGACGGATGGACACACGAACGGACGGACGGATGGATGGATAAACGCGCGGACGGTCACGCGGACGGACGGAAGCAAGAACGAACGGATGGATGGAAGCACGGACGGGCTGACGTACGATTCGCCCCACTCATCATCATTCGCTCCGTGGATATGCTGTGATTTTTTTGTTGTCTCTTTCTCTTCTCTTCCCTCTTTCTTTCATCTTTATACTCCCCCTTCCCATTCCCCCAGCGCAGGGTAGCAAACTGGGCATGTGCCTGGTTAAACTGCATGTCTTCTCTCTTGTTGTTCTTGTCTTATACTGTCTCTTGTGCAGCCCCAAGGAGGTCGAATTATTTTTTTTCTCTCTAAACCTCCCCGTGTAGTTCATCCGTTGATTGGAGTACGCAAAACCGCGTTTTTTTTTTACATTATCCGCAATTGAAGTGCTCCGCTTTCGTTCACTTCAGCTGCCGTGAAGTCTCTTGTTCGTCGCTATACATGCGGGCGGCTGCTACAACTTGTCGCTATGCTTCCTGGCGTGCTGTATAACACCGGGCGCCGCACGGTTCCCGCAATACTGCGCGCTATTTTGAAGCGCCGAATAACGCTCCTCAGCGAATCTCTATTCCGTGTAAGGCGTCCTTCGTGCGAATCTAGCGCCGCTATACGCTTGTTCTTTTTTTAGTGCTGCGGACGCAACAAAGACCCCTCCAGCTGGCTTCTTTCGGCGTTAAGTCGCTGCCTGAAGCCGGCGTCGTAAAGATGCCTCTTCTGGAAATGACTCCGGAAGAAAGAGATAGGGCCGTGCGGAAACATTAAAAAGGATGGGCGACGCTTCCTTGTGCGGCGTCATCTGCGGTTAACGGAAATGCATGGCTTTCCCGTTAACCCGTCTGCTGCGCTGCCGTCGTTTTGAGGAAATGCGGGGATTTTCGCGCCACATGATGTCTAAACAGAAACAAACACGCCGTTTAGCTCTTCGCAGCCATGCTGATTCCAATTAATCAAAACGAAAGCAATGCGCCTGGTTCTAGGCACGTCGTAGAGCTTAATGGTCGCAGATGCGAGCTGAAATATAGGATGATAATATTGACACATGCCATTCATCGTTTCTTGCCCGTGACAAATAAAAACACCGTCTCAAAAAAGGGCGATGAAAAGCAGCAATGCACGCAAATACGCTGCTATATAAAAGGGTGAGCTATAGAAGATCTACAAGTTCAACAGAGAGAAGATATAGAGAGAAGCAAGGAAAGATAATGAGCAAGTAGCCATGGGGTGCCGTAGCCTCTCCTTCCTTTTCTCCCTCCCCAACACTGAAATTCCGATGGAAGGATATGTTTTAAGAAGAGTGACACTTGGGCTAGTTGATTGTACGCCATAACAAAACGGCAGCGCAAGGACGGATCGAGACGCAGACAGAGAAAAGAAAAGGTGATGTTGGGAAAGGTAGAAAGGAAAAAAGTGGGAGGGGGAATTTCGCCGAAAATAAGTAACGAAAATATGTTTTTTTTTTTCAAATGGTCACAATATTCAGCAAATGACTCCCCCCCCCCCCCCCCAGAAAAAAATTGCTAGCTACGGGCCTGGTAGTAAGGTTAGCCAGACGCATGTCTGGTTAGCTACACTGCAGTGAGCGAAGAGATAGATGAAAAGAGGGAAAACAAAAGATATCGATCAAAAGGTTTACGTGCACGCTGGGGGGGGAGGGGGGGACATCTACAGGCCAGGCGGTCAACAAGTGGTCTTCATCTATCTACAGTCACTCTATAGAGACGGTCTATAGACGGTATATACAGGTGGTTTACAAGTGGTCTGCTGGTGGTTTACCGTCTACAGGTGGTCGCACAGGTCCCTCTACTTGGGGTGTTTTTGCAGCGCTTTCATTGCGTCTCCCCACATCGGAAATCTGTTCATGGTCCAAGAATCATGGCTACAGAAAATGGTTTCGAGACCTCTTAGTTCAGAAACATCCAGATGGTGAGGTCGCTGGGTGTCACAGAGAGCGCAGCTGTACAGTACGTCTTTTCGGTCTCGCAGCGGTAGAGGTGTCCGCCATTCTTATACGAAACGAGTACGCTTTTGTAAATACCGCACTAATCTAAATGAGGCATAATGACGTCGCAAACCGCAGCGGTTCATCCGCGATTGTAAGAAGTGAAGAATCAAGTTCATGCGGGTGACGCTTTTGCAAGCTGGGAGACTACCATGAAAATAGAAAGACGGATGTTTGAAGTGGTGAGTAATCCTTGGACAAGTGAATCTCGCTGGATGCGACGTGGAAAGGAACGTGGGGCGAATGTCATGATTGCTCCAGAATTGGTTCGCCTAAGATGCATTACTGTGACGAAGGCAAAGCTCAACGAAATGATTTGTAGCGCGAAATTTAGGGGACCATCCTCAGTGGTTAAAGAATTATACTGTCGTTGGTTTAGACACGTCGTTCGTTTCCGTTATCTGCGCATAGTAGGTCCGTTCTTACGTTGCGATTGTCTTCTGTAGTGTTCTGCCTTGTGAGAGGTGCAGCTGTTAATGTCTACGCACCTGAGGGCCCTGGCACTGAACCGAAATGTACTACGTGTAAGCTAACCGTTTCATCGCGTGCTAAGGACCGTTACATATTACCTTGTTATACACTGCGCGTCGCCAATAATTCCGCTCCTCCAAGGTTGACCCGCCGTTCGTGTCATACGCGTATAGGCTCTCAAATGGACGCGATGCACATTGAAGTGCACTTGTACTTGCTTTTACTCCCGATTCTCAACCTATTGGTATATCTCGGTCCCTACATCTGCACCTGAAGGAGAAGCCGCTCCTGGATATCACACACTCCCCCTTTTTTTCAGCTCAAGAAAAAAAAAAAGTACGTAGCAACCAGATCAGTAATATCGCCGCACTCCAACCAGCCCGAAGCAAGAATGCTAACGCACCACTCTGCCGCTGTGACCCGAAACGGTAGCGCGAGCGAAAATGCAAAATAAACAAAATAAGGAAGTAGACGAAGGTCGGCATCTCGGTGCTGCCTTCGGTATCTCGTTCTCGCTCCCCCAAGTGGCACGCCGCACGTGCCGGGGTTCGGTCGGAAGGCACTGTAGCTAAACTCGATTTGCGAATTCTTTTCAGGTGTGCAAGCCTCAGACGGCGTCCGGGTGTTGCCACTGCACGACGTTACGAGGGAGTCATATCGCTCGCTACCGCAAGTAGCGTGTACTTCAAGGCCAAGTACAATGTCAATTCGTGACTACTAAATATTAAAGCAGTACAAAACACAGCGGGCTCTAAAAAAAGGGACACAGTTATTAGCAAGGGCTCACGCAACGCCGCCTTTTATTTCTTTTAATAGAGAGTTTTAGTACTGCGTACGCTGCGTACGTAAGGACGCCACGTTCTGCGTAGTGCGCATGCGCAGACCGCAACGCGCACGTATCGCGTTACGTACGCAGCCGCTACGTACGCACGCATAAGATGCGTGCGTGCGTACGTATGAGCTGATCGCGCCGCTCTCGAACAAGTTCGCGACACCGCGAGACTTCGTTTTGCAAAATGGTGGCATCGAAGGCAAGCACCGACAGACTCTGTGGCTTAAAATATGGCCATAATCTGGCTATAACACTTGTATTGGCTCACATTGGCTGTCAACAACACATGATTCTATTTTGATCTACCAGATGGCGCAACACGCTTCTCGCTCGTTACGTACGCGGGTACTGCGGCGTACTAAAAGCCGATTAGTGGCAAACGACGCCACGTAACGCAAGGCGCTTGCGTGATGCGTACGTAGCACCATTCCGCAGTACTAAAACTCTCTAATGTCAATGTAAACGCGCTCAGCTGTAGCCGTTGGTGCGCCGTAGTCACGGCGTAAGAATAAGTTATTCCTACACCGTGGCCTTAGTTCAGGCAGTGGTCGTGAAGCGACGCCACATGAGGGGTAGCGCTGATTGCGTCACACTTGCTTGCGAGTGCTTTTTCCTCGAGACACGATAGACGTGTTTCCCACTCCAATGGCGCACGCCTGTCAAACTCGTTCCAATTCGCGCTCGTTCTTTGTAGCTCTTCCCCATTGACTACCAGCTTAGTGCCACGAACTGTGACGCGCTGTCTCAAAACACCGTATATCTTTTACAGAGCCAGCGTGACCGCCGATATCGTGAGTAATGCAAGACGCCGCCCCACGGATATGCACATAACTGAGCAAAAACTTGCTTAATTTGATTTCTGCTGTGAACGCACTGACTGAGCTTCTCTCCCCATGACCGCAAATCACACTCAGTGCTCAGCCATAGTTATTCAAGAGATTAACGCGATTATTCGCCCGGCATGACGCCTGCATGCGGGGACATTTTACAGCGAAAACTGTTATGAGATTACAAGGGTTGCGTGAGCCGTGCACAGTTGTCCGCCGCCGCCAGTGTCTACAACTACCATCGCACGAAACAAGAAAAGAACCAAGTAAAAATAAACGCACCAATGACACAGTGGTATGCGAACCAGGTCCCCTGCGCGCCAGCCCAGCATTCTACCACTGAGCCATGCCGCTGCTTGAACCTTCGTTGCAAATTGACCCTATAGGCAGGCTTCTTGTCAGGAAAGGAATCTCAGTAACATGAGTAATAAAGCGTTTCAGCGCAGCAAAGAAAACAACGAAGCGTCATACAATGTGAAGTGGGAAACGAGTGGGTTGTCGACTGCTCCAACCCATTACAAAAGCATGAGCCATAATTATTCATTGTCGTCAGCCACAGCATCGAAAAATTGAAGAAAACTCAATCTCATTGCGCACGTGTATAATAGCGGGCACCATGCCTATCAGAAGAATGACGGAGAGTGGCATGGTGAATGAGCCATGCATTTAGGCCATCATCATCATCATCGTCATCATCATCGTCGTCGTCGTCGTCGTGGTCGTCGTCGTCGTCATCATCATTTCATCGTCATCATCATCTCATCATCATCATCGTCATCATCATCGTGAATGCCTCCATGCAAGTGTTCTTGCAGCAGTTACTCAAAGAATGTTTTTTAAAAAAAGGCTCTATAGAAAGGCCGCTCTTCCAGCTTTCGCTGTGACTGTGCTGCGCGATCCACGCAGGCCTGGCGATTTCGCAGATTTTCAAGCAGCAGCGCGGCTCTGTGGAATACTCGACTGCCACGCTGAGAGCCCGCGTTCAAATACCGTTCCACTTTTATTTATTTTATTTTATTTATTTATGAATACTGCAACCCAACCATAGGGTTTTGGCAGGGTGGATATACATTTGATAAGTTTACAAATCGGCAAACAAATAAATATAAAACAGGTAAGGAATTTACACACTTTCAGAACGAAAAAAAAAAGAACAGTGGTTTGTAGTAAACCGGCATAAGAACATATAGAGAAATGAGCACTACATTCAAGATGATCACAAGTGGAGAATGGTTACAGTGATTGAAATAAACAACAGGAGCACATGTCATAGAAATTAGACACTCGCTGCTAGAGCTGCGCAGCAAAAAGGTTCAATGGTGACTGGGAAACAACTTCGTTACTAAGGTTATTCCATTCGGTAATTGTCCTAGGGAAGAACGAATACTTGAATGTGTTATTACGGGTTGAAAATGGGGTTATTGTAAAGGCATGCCTCTACCTTGTGGTATATCCTGTGGACAAATGAAGTATATGTGATAAGTGTAACTTAAAATAACCTTTAACTAACTGAAAGAAAAATTTCAATCTGAATACTTTATTTTATTGTGTACGTGTTGGGAGGTTAGCTTTTGCTAGTAAACATGTTATTGAAGTACGACCAAAACTGTTATAATTAAACCTAACAGCTCTCTTTTGAATTTTTTCCATTTCGCTGATATTTTTTCTGGTGTAAGGGTGCCAAATTATGGATGCATAATCTAAAGTAGGTTGAACAATTGCATTAAATGCAACAAGGGTCCTCACAGCCAAGTAAATATTAACACACTCGAAATGATTCAAAGAAAAGCAATTCGACTTGTTTGTAATCGTCACAGCTATCTTACGTCACGCCAGGGAACTGTTGAAAAGAGCTGACCTAGATACATTGCAGGCAAGACGGCAACACGATCGGCTGTTGCGCTGTCGCGGTAACGATCAGCGCGCGGCACTTTCCCCACAGCAGGCGGGAGCTTGTACGGGCTGCGCTGTCAACACGAAAAAACGGCGCCAAAAGTGTATCTGGAGCGGCCGGTCACATGTAGATGCGCTCTGCACATAAAAAACTGCCGCCAGCGGTTACACACGACGTATAGCCCCAAGTACCAGCATGTGCCCATGGGAGGCGCTTCTCATCAAAGCCGTCTCTACGCACGGGCCTTGTTGTGGTCATATACTGTGGTTGAACCGCAGGAAAATTGGTTACTTCGCGAGCGCATGCTTACAACAATTAATATTGCTCCTAAAAATGCGAGCCTTACTTCGTAAAACATTCGAAGATGTTGCTATCGCATTCATTGCTTCGCCCTTTTGGCGAAACTGTGACTTTTTCACAAGACTCCCGTATACGGGAGCCAAAATGTCTTGCTTTTATTTGTTCTTATTGTGGTCAGCGTGTTGTTTAAATTGTGTTCATGCATCATTCAGCTGAAATCGGTTTCCTCCTTTAATAATGACATGGCGCTGCCCTTGCGAACGCGCCCAAGCTAAATGTGCACGACAGCGCTTCGCGTACACGAAAAGCTATGGTGTCTAGGAGACGACTGGCCGCGATCTGATAAGCAGTGATTTTTGTCATTCTTCTCATAACAAAAAAAAGTAGCAAGTCAGCGAATTTTACATGCTGGCTCAATTCTCTGCACTTCAATAAAGAGTTCTCTCTCTCTCTCTCTCTTTTATGCAAACCTTGCCCTGTCAGCAAATGAATAAAGAAATGGCGATAAGCAACACACAAAGGATCAGCAAGAAAAAAAAAACACTAGAACGAGAAACCGGGGCGCGTATGTAAGACCTATAGGTCCGAGCGTAATTCGTTGTGCGCCTTCTGTTTACGATTCGGGCGCACGCGAGATGAAAGACAAGGGTGCTTGGGGAGGCCAACCGCCATGTGGAGAACTATTTCGTATGCGTCGTCGCACGCCCTGCAGCGGCCGAGGCCTGGGAAAAGCGCAGTGGTCGAAGGGAATACGTCGCACTGACTGGGCGTTAATCTTTGTTGCCAAAGTCACGCATCATTGTGGCTGCCAAGGGAGTCGCCTGAGCCGTAAAAGATGGTCGCACGCGTCAGAAACAGTGTCACAAATCTGAACAGTATCGATAAATACGAAGAGACTACCACATTGTATATATACTCGCGGATTCAAACGGAGCATCAAGTATAACGACTGGTGTGCGCCGTTGCTTGAGATAACCACGTCATATTGCAGCGAATGTGACCTCTAAAAATAATGTTAGCCCTGATGTACGTGTTCGAGCCGAAATTGCACCGATAAGAACCGAACGGAAGGCGACGTAGAACGGAAGCATTAGCCCTAAATTCTCCGGCTTACGCTTGCTTCCACGTGGCTTGGTTATGCGTCTCCTTGTACTTGAATGCTTTGAAGAATTAACCGACCCCTCGTCCAGTGCGTAACCTTACGCACGTAGTCTCGAGGATAACAGGTTCACGTGCTGAAAGTCTCGCCGAATGTCATTAAATGGCTTCGAATACGTATTGAGGAAGCTTTAGTAAGCGTCCGTTGCAAGCTGTTTTGAAAATGCCTGGTACTGTACATCTTACCACGATCGCCGCCACTGTAACGTTCCCTAGGGCGTCTCAAGCCTTCCAGAGCACTGCACGGTTTTATCGGCTAGCGGCGTACACTCGTGTACGGAGTGCTCGACGTGTGCGTGCCCTCGGCACAGTTGCGTGCCGTAATGGCACGGCGACCTGCAGGCGACGACCTTGTCCGTAGTGCGGTGCACCCGCGAGACAACACCCGCAGGTCGAGAGAAAGAAAGAAGAGGTGCGCCTTCACTTGGCTCCCCACTCTAGCGGAATGTACGACAGAAGCCTTACAGCTACGGAGAAGGAAGTACCAAGACAGAGCCCTTCGACAGAACGCGGTCTCGGTCACTGCCGCTGAGCACGGACTCTCGGTCATCATCCACGCCGAGGTTGGGAAACCTTACGACGCTGAGAGGCAGCGCGTATGTACACGTTGTTCGCGGGAATTTCTCCGGTCGACCACGCTAGTGATGTGGTGTATGCCTCGGGGGATTCCGCCAACTGACTAGGGCTCTTTCATTTGCCCAACCGCCTGCGTTGTTACATTTGCTTTTTTTTCTTATCGTTTCCGCACAGGGAAGAATGAAGCACGACGTTGCTGCGCGCCTTGACAGTCGTCGCTTCTCATTCGGGTCTGTAGTTTTTCTTCATAAAGAACAGATGATGATGAAAAACATTTATTATAAAAGAGAGAGGTACGGGGCCAAAGCATGACCCCGCTACATGGTCGGCGTCCTTAGTCCGGGACACCGCATGACGAGGCCCCTACTCGCACCCGTCTCACCAAAGCCCGTTGAGACTCTAGTGATGAGCAGTTGAGGAGGGCAGTCTCCCATGCCTCTCGGGAAGGGGTAGGGGAAGGGGGTAGGTGGGGATTTTTCGGACATGCCCACACCATGTGGAGGATATCACACGTCTCCCCACAGTGTGGGCACCGCCCATCTGTGTTCGCATCGAAATGTTTTAGGATTGCAGGACAGAGTAGAGTACCTGTCTGCAAACGCCTTAGAGTTCGCTCTTCCGCCTTACTCAGCCCCTTTGCAGGAGCCGGGTAAACAAAGAACAGACGGTCGAGAGCGAATAGTTTTTCTTACATGTACTTACATGTCTAGTGCTTGGACACAAATGCACAACTTGAGGCCGCTAAGAGAGCATCGATGGCTTCGTTTCTCTACGTGCGTCGTCTCGGAAGCTAAGTGCGGTTCTGGTGCAAGGAGGCTTAAAAAAATGCTGGAGTGGGAATTATTGCACAGGGGTGAAGCCGTACCCACCACGAGATGGCGGCTGCGGCAGACATCTTACCAGGGGCACCTGGTAGCATTCGGCGATTGATAAGGAGCGTTTTTCTAGCATGCCGAATGAGTTTATCGCGACAGCCTTTTCGGATGACATAGCTCTTCATAAACCTCGAATTCAATGCTAACTTTATTGGAGATCAAGCCACTGATAATCGTCTCTATGGGTTATTTCATCGGAAACAACTATCTTTTAATGTGTAGCTGACGTAGTCTTCGACTAACAGATCAAATCTACTTGGTCTCTCAGTGAGCAGAACAAGAAAATAGCTCGTTTGTGATATCTTTGAAGGCAAAAGCTGGCTTCGCTATTCATGGCAAAGCATTGCGGGAGCTTCCACTCCAGCATTTTTTAAACTCCTTCTTCTGGTGCAATTTAACATACACGAGTTGAATGGTTTAAGTAAGGGAACCTGTTGAAGTGTTATCCAAGTGATAGACAGTTACGGGCGGCACTTTTCTCTTCCTTTCATTTTCATAATCACTTAGACAGTTCAGAACGGTGGACTACCCTTTGCAGTAGACTCACACGTGCATTTCACGTTAACTCAACGTCGCAGCTTCGACGTACGAATTGGACGCGCAAGAACCTTTGTCCTGCCCATCAGCATTGGCCGCATGTCGCCAGGAGTGTACTACGTATGCAATCCGTTCCCCCGGTTCTGGCAAGTAGTTTTGTGGAGAGTAGTCACGTGTTCCAACGTATACATTGAACGGAGGTTTAGCGATTGACGAAAGAAAAATGAAGTCGTCGGAGCTGCAGATGTGCTTGTTCGAGAGATTAGAAGAAAAAAGTGTGTCCGGAGGGGGGCTTTCGATTGCATTTTTTTAAATTCTTCGAACCCTCATTATGGGATCGAGACACATCCTAAAATAGCGCCAGTAGCTCGTGGGATGAATGTAAGCGGGTTGAACTTGCGTTAATCAGACGCCGAACAAACGCTTGCGTCCAGCCGTTCTAGTTAATAATGCATACGTCGTTGAACTTGGTGGTCTACTTGTCCTGCGTTAGCTTTCGCATAGCCTTGGTAGCTGTGGAGGCTACTGCTTGACCAGCTAATTATTGATTAATAGGGCCAGAACTTTTCCGGTCTATGTGAAGCCTAAACGATTGGACACGGTGTGGTCAGGCTTCGAATGTCAGCAACGAAGCCTAATTCTTCCAAGGTCCTTGACGCTTCATCAAACTAGAAAATTGACCTTCACGTACGTCAACACAAGTTATGAAAAAAAAATAATCACGTGACGATGCATGTGATGTCATCATGACGACACAGACTACTTGGGACATCACGACACATCTAGTGACGCCACATAACGTGACGTCATCATGTGGAACGGAGTTGCAAGTAAAGCGCCAAACCTGTTGTATGTATTTTGTCTTCGTCATTTTCCTCCAATCAATGCGGTGCTTGTGTCCAGCTCTATCTTTCCCGTGGGAGACATGAGTGTAATCCTTCACGAGGTCGCTGCAAGTGAAAGTCGATGCGTCGCTGAAGAGCAGCCGACCAAGTCAAGCTGCGTCTTTGGAGGGAACCGGCAGCCCAGTGGAACTTGGGCGTCCTCTCTTCTCTGTATTGTTTTGAGCTATCATCCACTTTATCTTGGGCGTAGTCAGATATCCGAAGTCGAAGGTTGGCGGGAGAACCGTTGGTTTAACTGAGGTACAAATTTGCCGATGCAGACATGGCTGTTACACTATCTATGGGTCCTCGTATATATTTGGCAGTGCCGATGAAATAGTCCGTGCTCCTCATTCGTGAGCCATTGCAGATCGGGGAGAGCCCTTGCACCAACCATTAAGGGGCCGACAGATAAGCACCACTGGCCTACTGCGATTAGCTCACTGCGCAATGGTCTCACTGTTCCATAATTCGTCTTGCGGGCCGCTTCGCAAGATTATCGGAGCGTTGTTGCCGTCTATATATGTATAAGTTATTGTCGATTGCTAAATAGACCGCGTCTGGGAATCGGTGCTCATTTTGCATAAGGTATCATCTGTCTTCTTTTTTTTTTTTTTCGCGGCTCATTTTCGCGTTACATCTCTCGCAGCCACTGACAAGAACTTTGCTGGTGGTCTCATGGTTCGGGCATCGTTTGCAAGCACAAATTGCCCACTTGTTCTTGCGTGGTTCCAAGTTGCAACAGAGGCGATAAGGGCAAATCCACAATCAAGACGATTAGAATTGCGACAACGCTCCGAACGTACTTAAGCTATACGGCTTCTGCCGTAAATGGCGCATCCATTTTTTGAATAATGAACCCGTACATGGACTTACTAGTAATAATTTCTGGAGCTCTCCACCGCGGCCTCTGTCACAATAGTATCGTCGTTTTGAGACATTAAACTTCAACAATTATTATTATACTTTTAAGTAACCGTTGTCATGGTATAGCTTGATGCCATATGTACTACTTTATTTTGATGGTGTCGCTGACGATAAGGCATTCACCTTAGGAGCTGTTCCACACACTGGCATGCGCGCGTAGAATTTATGTAGAAGAAAAAAATCATATTTGTAGGGGTTTAACGTTCCAAATAAATATATGATGATTGATGGAGTTTAACGCCCCAAAGCCACGGTTTGGTTGTGAGGGACGTCGTAATGGAGGTCTCCGCCATCTGATGTTCTCTAACGTGCATCTAACTCTCAGTTCGCGGGCCTCAGGCATTTACGTCTCCATTGAAAATGCAGCTTACGCGGCAGGCATTCGATCTAGTGACATGATAAGCAGTTGAGCACCATGGCGACTAGACCACCGTGGCAGGTCGGGATGCATAGAAACCGCCAAGTGCTTTATTAGCCTGATGTTCCAATAGCCGCGCTCTAATCGACACCAGGCAAGGATTGCTGCTGCCTCCTATTTTCTTTTTTTTTCGTTTTCTTTTTCATCTTGTATGTGCTGTACTTATTGTATACATATGTATTCATTACTTTCTTGGCTTGAACAGTGAAATATATTGTGTTTATTGTTTTGAATATAATATGTATTTATTTTTACTTTAATCGCACAACATATGAAGTAGGAATTTGTGGTGTTTTTTTCCTCTTTTGTCCAGTACATGCGTTATTATGAAGTAATTTGCTATGTCGCTCCCAGTGTTCACCATGAGTTATTAAAACACTCACCCCAAACAATCTTTATGCTACTTATTGTTTCAACTATGTCCTCTTGTAACTTCCCACCTGCTTGGACCTAAGGGTCTGCAGTATGTGGTAAATAAATGTAATAAATAAATAAATCCGAGCCTGTTCCACGTGATATTGCACGTGACTGCTGCCCCCGTAATTATCGTGCTTTGTGAAGCGCAATATTGGCGGCCCTATGTGCGCGGCAATTGTTACTCCACACGCGGGGGCCCAACTGTCTGGCACGCGTCGCGCCTTATCGCGTCCTCCATTGGCAGGCACGTTCAGTGCGCGGCCTCTCTGTGGAGACCTCGGCGCGACCGTGACCCTCATGCCAAGCGGCGGCTCCCGGGCTAAATGCGCCCCCGTACGTGCAGCACCGACCAACAGGCGCGCGCCCCGCACCATGCGCTCAGGTCACACAGATCCTTCACCGCAGTTCGATGGCCCTGCTGCTGTATCTGCGGCGCATCGACAGAGCTTTGCTCAGTTTCCAGCCAGCGGCGTGTTGCGAACTGTAGCAGCGGTATGGCGCTTGTCCTGCCGTATCTGCAGTATGTGGCTGGCGTGCGCTGCCGTATATACTATACGCTCTGTGCGCGAAATATTGTTTTCTTTAGAACAACTTGCATTTATGCATAAATGTATTTTTAATGATAGCTTGGAGACTTAGATAATGATAGCTTGGAGTCCATAATTCACCGACTGTCGGTTCGTTATTTCTGCAGGCACCGGATACTGCGTGCAAGTTCTTATGGGCCTCACGCATTTTCGCGCAGAGTTGCAACAGTTGGCGAACGTCCTCTAAAGATCTTTGAGTTCGTCAGGGTCTTCGGGTTTCGGTCCCGTGGTTCAAGACAAGGAAACCATCATCCGCCGCCGACCGTAACCTCGGAAGACGAACGAGAGTGACAGGAGTGAGCGACAGGAGTGAGCGAGCTAGCTAACGCATTAAGGATGGCCATTCGGTCTTACTAGGTGACCTTATTGGAGAAAAGCGCACCAAATATTTTTTTCTTAAACTACCAGTGAAAACAAACAGTACGCGCAGTAAAAAGAAGCACTCTTCTATTGCCCCGTTATTATGCGTGCCTCCGTCGTTTGCGCGGTGGTAATTTGAGGATTCTTATTTTCCGATTCGCTCATCTTTCTGCACTTTTGTATGTTTCATCTCTATTTTATGTTGCGAAGTCTTGTCCAGTGAAGGCTATTTAGTTTGGCGACCAACTCATGTATTCGTTGGATATAACGTGTCCGACTGACAAGATCCCTCACCATTTTACAGCGAAAGCTGTTATGAGATCACAACTCCGGTTACGCGCAATTGTCCGCCTCCGCCGCCGGTGTCCGTAATCACATCGCGCGAAGTTAGAAAAAAAAAGGCCTAGCACCAATGACACAGTGGGGCTCAAACCCAAGCCCGCTGAGTGCCAGCCCAGTATTTTACCACTGAGTTACGCCGGTGCTTGTAACTTGTACAACTTGCCTTAGGCAGGCTTGACCTAGCACCAATGATACAGTGGGGCTCGAACCTGGGTCCGCTGGGTGCAGCCCAGTATTCTATCACTGAGCTACACTTTTTCTTTTCTTACATTGGTCCTTGTGAGTTGTCGAATTTGCCTTGGGCAGGCTTGATGTGGGGAAAGCAATCGCGTTACTACGACTTATGAAGCGTTTTGAAACAGCGAAAGAACAACCAGTCGTTGCACAATGCGAATTGTGTAACGAGTGGGCCGTCAAATGCTCCAACCCATCACAAAAGCTTGTTCTTGTTCCCCTATTACCTGTGGCGCATACCCACTTCAGCCATAATTCCTCATCGTCTTCAGCCACTGCATGAACAATTGGCACGAAATTCCTCGCAAGTGTTTAGCGGATACCACGCTTCTCTGAAGAATGACGAAAAATAGCATAGCGAATACCGGCCTACTACCCAAATAAATTTATTAATAATGACCTAGTTGGTATCAAGCATGTGTTCTTGCAGTATTTACCCAATGAGTGTTCAGAAAAGGCTCTGAAAGGCCACTCTTCTAGCTTTCGCTGTGACTGTGCGGCGCCTTTCGCGCAGGCCTGGCGTTTTTTTTTCTTCCTTTGTCTTGCTTGTACATATGAATGGCTTATACTTCGACCTTCGATAAGGCTTGAAATGTACAGTCGCTTACGAGGAAAACGTCGTTTAACAAGTCTGGATGATGTGGCCAGTGCGCATTACGTTGTGTTAGTTGGGAAACGTCTTTGTGCTCGCAACATTAGTGTTTGTCTTTGAATCCCCGTAGGCAATTGACATCAAAGTCGGCAGCGAAAACACAGCATTGGTTTATTTGTGAGATGTGTGTACCCATAGGTCGTCCTACGTATTGTATATTGTACGTTCACACAACGCTGCCAATGTTTCTCCAATTTAACGAGATACTTTAAATAACTTTCAGTATGCATGTTTATGTACGTTTTACGCTAATGTTTCATGTTTCGTACTTCATTTTTATCTTCCTGAAGTACGATACTGAGCTTATCGCAACTCAATAACTTTAATAAGATGTTATCACTATGGAGTCCTATAGTCGCGTCTGATGCTTTATATTATCGGAAAGTGGCAAGCCGCCTTGGGGCATGTGAATCGACGCCACCGAGACTGTTTTTTTTTCTTTTTTTGTACAGCATGCAAGAGAAAAAGCTTCGCTTTGATCTATTCATTTATGTCTAGCAGCGTAGCAGCAGCGGCGACTGGTGCAACGATTATGGGAGAAGACGGCCGCGGTGGCCAAGTAACCATAATCCTGCACTTTTTCGACGCGTAAAGATTGCATCGGAACCCTCTGTAACGGCGACAGGGAAACGCCCTGATCGCGCTCATAACCAGAGGTCGTGTAATCCGTCTCCTCCAGCACAGCTCCTGAGATCCGCGTACACGCACTGCAGCGTGGCGGTGTGCGTGGTGCACGACCTTTCCGACTCTGCCGCGCACACGCACCAAGAGCTGTGCGAGCAGAACGATCTGCTTGATTGACGACCCCCACTCGAGGTTACTCTGTAAGGTCGAGGGACGCGACCCTGGTTTAATCTATGTAGGATGCAGGCTACATAGAGCCATCGTAAAGGCGGCCAGATAAGCACATTGAAGGCGGCTCAGTGCCGTTCGCCCCTTCCTCTGGTTACAGTGTACGCAGTTCGGGATTCACCCTGGTTTGCGGCGAGTTTGTCTTTAGTTACACTCTGTGGCTGTTATCGGCAGCTTCGAGCGCTCTTTCGTACATGAGAAGCATTCCGAGCTTTTGAAGAGGCTCGACTCGGTGACCGAGGTGACTGGAGCGCGGCTTTTATGCAGCGCCAACATTTGATCGATGCTGCGAAGATTGCGGTATAGGCCAGGGAGAGGCTGGCAAATCGAAGTGACCTCCTGGTCGACAAAGAGAGAGAGAGAGATAACTTTGGTTGTTTTTCCACGCGCGAATACACGACTCTGTTCTTTGAAGCAACTTGTGCGATGTCATTTACTTGCCAAGCCCGCTTTAGGCCAAATCGTCGAAGTCGACTCTTTCTGTTGGATGTGTTTTCTAAAACAATACTTTTGGCGATGGCAGCACAATCATCTAGTCAGTCGGTTAGTTTACTCTTTAGTTATTTAACTAGTTTGTTGTTTTAGTTCGTTAGTTAAAGACGTGCCTGCTTGGATGAAGAACAACGTGGTATTGCCTTCTGTTGTCAAATAAGGCATGACAGAAACAGTCCTCTTGTGTCAGAGCAATATAAACTCACGAGGTACCTGTGCGTTCGCTTAAGACGACTGGAAGGCGAAAACCACCATTTTCTTTCTTCTCAGTCGATGCATGTATTGATCCTCGGACCCGCCTCCGGAAGCTTTATGCAGCTGACGTGGCTTTGTAATGCTTCGTTGATTGGCCCAGTTTTCACCAAACCCAAGCAATGATGTCATGTTCTGTCGTCACAAACTTTGGCGACATGTGGCGCCTTATGGTAACGTCATCACGCGATTATTTTTTTTTGCATCCCTCGCGCTGGCGGTTCCTACGCGGTTCTCCGATGCTCATTGGTATTCATTTTGGTAGCGCGAAAAAAGTAAAAACGCTGAAACACCATATCACACATAAGCGGGATGGGTGCTAGACATCAACTTGTTTTACGCCCGCTGCCTGTTTGTGTCTTGTATCTGGGTTTTTGATTTTTTTGCGATAACAAAATGAATGCCAGCAACCACAAGCAGCTATATCCCGAATTATCGCCTTGACAGCCGATGGCCAATTTACACGCTTGATTATGCTTCGAAGGCTTTCGCCTCAAAACTTCCGACCCGCAATCTAAACGTATACAGTTTACAAAATGAACTTCACGGCTTGCAATAGGCCGATCTGTACAGAAACCGTAAATCAATTGTGAGAGAAACGGTAGGTTCCGCCCGAGACGAATTATTCATTTGCCGTTGAACCTCCCGTGAACACAAACGAAAAAAAAGATTTTTTTTGCAGTGCATTCGCAGATGTATATAAAGCATATCGCTCGCGAGAAATTGATTATTATTGCTTGTTTATTTTTTTACTCTCGCGTTTGGTTGTTCGACCATTATCACGAAGTGTTTTTTGTCTGTCGTATGCGAGCCTCTCTCTTATGCTTCCTTCTCACCGCACGTGATCGTATCTTTCATTCTGACTTCTCTGCTAATCTGACTACTTTTAGATATTTGCTTTTGACGTACGCGCCAGATTACGCGTCAAGAAGCCCGGCCCCAGAGCTGATCAGCGCAAAGAGCCATACGAGCCTGCCGTATTTACCGGAATGTAACGCGAGTCTCTTTTTTCATGTTTTTGTAACTTGAATTTCACCCTCGCGTTGTAATCGAGTAAATATATTTCGTGAATCATCTAGAGTTATTTCCTTTCTCCCTCTCTGACTGTTCCTGTTCATTCCCTTCCCCACGCGTAGCGTAGCAGAACTGGTAATTTATTCTATCTGTAACAATTCAGACATACTGAAGCTAAGCACACTCGCTAGACAGGGGGTAACGAAGACTCTTTGTTCCTTGTTCCCTTGTGTGCGCTCAGGATGCAATGACATGGTTAACTTCGCTACCTTTAATTGCCCCCCCCCCCCCCCCCTTTATACTCCTCGCGCTTCGTCGCTTGTGGTGCTGCCCATTTTCGGTCCCAAGGGGACGCTGTGACGTTTATTATCTCTTTCTGCTTCTCGTTAGACAACTTGTACACGACTCTTTTTGTGCGCATTACATTCGTTCCCGATAACCTCGGACTCGATCCTCTGCAAACTCGCTCCTTAAACTTTGCTTTCGCATAATTTTTTTCTTCAGCTATGCTTGGTTTCCAGCATCACTCTAACACTACATTGCCGCCTCATCTATCTCATGCCTTTATTACGTGCCACCATTAGAAGTTCTGCAGTAAACTTGGCCTGTGTTCTATGCTTAAGGCCAAGGCGTCAGTTATGCTTGTTCGCGTATTTGGCGCTGACCCTCTTGGTTTTCCACACAGAACATTGAAAGAGATTGTGAGTAAAAAAGAAGAAAAGAAAATAGAAGTGGTACGTAGCACTCTTCTAAGCCAGCTTTGATCGCGGCATGTATCAGTAAGAAGAAGAATGTTAGTGAGCTCCACCAAGAAGATGTTAATGTTAGGATTCAGTGCCGACGCAAAGGCACAAGATTTTCCTCCTCGTTTTTTTTATTTTGCTTTCTTCGCGTGAAACGCGCATGATATAAGATAGAGAACCGGGCACGCATTCCTCGTCCGCTTCTTCGCTTCTCAGGTGCTCGCTCCGTGACCCGTGACAGGGGCCCCGACGCTACTTCTTGTTAACTTTTTTTAAAAAAAAGCACTGCTTACTCTTTTTGGGTGCACCCTGGCGCAGACGCTTCGTCCGCATTTTCCTGCTAATATCCAAAGAGACTCCCGTAAGTGCGGGAGCTGTAAACGTGGCACTGTGGGCTTGCCGCACATGTACTTTTGCCTTATTTTTACCTTATTCATTTAAAACCGTAACGCAGGTAGCAAACGCAGACCTTGTTCTGCTTTGAGTGAAAAAAAGAAAACTTTAACAAGGAAAGCGGTGCAGTGGGCGTCATATTGCAAATGTTTAACAAGCGCGCAAGGCGAGTTTCACCTACTTCCTTTCTAAATTCCATGCATGACGGTTTTTCCTTGCCCAACGCTCAGACGCTGGTACATCGGCAATGTGCATGCTTGAGCACGGAGTTAGCTTGTGAGCTGTACAGTGACTCGGTACCAGTACGCTTACCGCTTCACTGAAGAAGTGTATCCTGGAGGGTATTTTGTTCTGGTGTATCTCTGCATACCCGACAATCTACGTCGTTCAAATATGTACTCACAATTTGATCTTCTCTGTTACTTGGCTGAAATTTGGGCGTGCCCAACCCAACGCAGAGCAAGGTTTCTTTCAAGCAACGCATTCTGTCTGAATGAAACTAATACACCCTTTCACACGAGAAGGTTTAACGTCATTCGCACCCAATGACATTTACATTTATTGACATTAGTTGGCTGACACATGGGGACGTCTAATGCCATTAAAAGAAAATAAATCGAGAAAACGAATGAGCTAGCCGAACTCATTCGAATGAGTTTTCGTCGCGATTATACACTCTCGCCGGAAGAAGGCCGTGAACAGATTACATATGAAAGGGTTAATAAATAATCACAAGTAATAATATGGTTTCAGTTTTAAGTATTGGTTAATTTATACAATTCAACTGAGCCGTTCGAAAAAAAAAATTGAATATTCTCGTTCACAGCGACATTCTCAAAAGCGTCGCCGGCCATGTTGGCCATGTCAGCCATGCGATAGTGGCTCCGGTCTCGCCTCGACTTCGCGTGAGCTACGGGCTTTTCCTTGGATAGTTAAAAAACTGCATATTAACCCCTCGTCTTCAATTTCATACATGTGGAAACATTTTTGTAACCCTTAGTATACATAATGAATTTCTTACACATGCAGTGACTGTTTTTTGTTCAGTCCCGTCTTAGCGACATAACGATTGCCGTCATTTACAAATTACATTATATCTGTTCGTGTGGCAGCACACTTCTCCTAATGTCATTCAATATGTCGAATGTCATTAGACTAAAATGCAATTAAGCTTTCTCGTGTGAAACGGGTATAACTGTATCTTCTTAACAAGCTCTATACTGAGGGGCGTTTAGTGTCTTTGCCTTAACATTAGTGTCATTAGTCCCAATGACGTTTAGAGAAGTGTCCACAGTTATCGAGTTGTCTGCTAGTGTCGACATGGTGCCTGTAAACCACGATTGGAACCGTTATCGTTGGTCTTTGTGGCTTTGCTATGCATTGTGAATCTTATTCGTGCTTTCAGCGTATGCTCGCAATATAACCTTAAAAGTCGTCGCTGCAGGCCTGAGTGGTCTTCATTAAACGGATATTGAATATAATATAAATGTGAAGGTATGATATAAATAATGTTCTCAGCTTATGCTGATATCGAATATAAATAAATGTGAAGTTTTGATGTTGTTATCGTTCTCAGCTCATGCTGATATTATATTGTTCTGCACGCTTTCATACAGGCCGATTGATTAATTCAATCTTATGAACTTCTCTCAACGTTTTAACATTCTTGCTTAGAATAACAGAGATCTAGTGAGTAACAGGGTGAGAATAACAGAGATCTAGTGAGTAAGTACTCATTCAAAAATAGAAAGGGCGCTGAAACACGTATACAAGAAGTCAAGACGCCACAAAAGCCGGTGTATTGAATTCTTTCTTGTGCCTGTGTTCGCACGTCCTTTCTTCTAGAATAAACATGTTCGCTATCAGGCCTATTCCGTGTTGGCAAACAGAGGCAGGCGCCGTCGACATAATTAAGCACTTGTAGCGACGTCGCTGCTCACAGGCTCCGCCCAGTCCCAAAGCTCTTCACCACCCGCTATGATCACGTGACAAGTGGCTGCAAAGCTGCCCCCGAGCACAGCGCGCCTGCATGAGCTTCTAGCGCAGCTGATGTGCCACTTGTCACGTGGTCATAGAGGGTAGCGACGAGATTTGGACTGGGCGGAGCCTGCGAGCAGTGACGTCGCTACAAGCGCTTAATTATGTCGACGGCGCCTGCATGCCCTTCTTTTCAAACTCGGAATAGGCCTATATCTTGCGAACAAGTTGAACCGCCTCTGATCGAGGACATTGCAGCTGTCTTCCGCCGCCAATTACACTCTACGTAGACAACGGTTTGGAGAAGTATAAGCGAGCGGGGTAATAGAGGTCACCTCCAATTACGCTTGACACGTAAACGGGCTCGATAGCCGGTCAGGGATGACCACCCCATATCAGACCGGTTGACAACTCTCTCCTCCGCCTGCACGCGATCGCTGTGGGCATTCTGAGGGCCTCGCCTTTTGTTCCTGGCGCTGCGGGACGATGCTTATCTGCTAATTTTTTAATTGCGGGCATTGCTTGCTGCTCGATCGGTGCAGCTAGGTCTCAATTTTAAACGGCTGACAGCGAAAAATTCGCCGCGGAATTCCAGCCGAGTCAGCGACGTTCGGGCAGCTTCGCCACTTCCTTTTTTGCGGGCAGGTTTTTTTGTGGGGATCTCTGCTTTGAAGTGGACGAGGAAGAAACCGAAAATGAAGTGGAAAAAATAAATGTTTATGTTAGTTTTATTTTCGCCAGTATTTAAATATATACATTCGCTTTTTTTTGTTAAGCTACCCGATTCTTTGCCGATCCCCCAGGGGGGGGGGGGGTGAGCCACAAGTTTAAAATACATCTGCGAGGAAGGCATGCCTCTGCAATGACCGCGCACAAAAAGTATACGCATTCCGAGCAATTGAGAAGCTGCCTCTCTTACGGCATTTGGGTGCATCTATCAGCTCTGTCTTGTGGTTCGCAGCGTTTCGCTTTGTTTTATTCCACATACGTAATTTCCTTCGTCTCATCGCAAGGCCTGCACATAGTGTCTCATAGCGAACGAGTAGAATGGGACAAAAAAAAAAAGCAGCTTGAAGACTGTCGCTGCGTTGAGCAGAAGCAAGTTTATAACGTTGCTTGAAGAAGTGTGGGTATATTTTTTTCGAAGCTGAAATTTGACGTAAACACCGTCGAAATTGGCGAGTGATTCCGCTGTATACTGCCGTGTTTATGTATCGTGTGGTATTTTGCGTTGTTCAGTTCAACTGCCACGCTGCGCGCAGATTTCGTCGCAGGTTATGAAGGTGACAAAGAACCGCATATACTCACCTGGTTATCTATAAGGACAACAAAGAACGCGGGCTATAGCACTTGACGCTGATCCTCGGGCGTTGCGATATCCCTTACGGGCGCCGAGCCACACAAAAGGATCCGGGGGGGTGAGGCCTATCCCTTCGTTTTCCCGCCCCCGAAAACGTAGAGAAATACGAGTAGCCCCCCTGATTCGCCATTTTCGTTGTGGTCTCACTGTCAATGTATGTGCATTAAAACACATACAGATAGAGAAGAGGGATCACCTCACTCCCCCGAAGTGAAATCCTGAAACGCCCCAGGTGCTAGTCTTATCAGACGCTATTTGATGCACCACAATATCACCAGATGCCTTTGGTCGAGTGGGAAACACGGGTAAAACCAAGAGAGAGAGAGAAAAAAATGGGGGAGGGGCGTTGAGAAAGTTTAAAATAATTGAAATGACACACCGTAACAATGATTCAAGTACAAGCACTTCAACATATCGAGTAAACGCGGTTTTTAAAACGATTCCCTTTCATAAAATGATGTGCGCGTCATTTACGACATGATTCTCACACACAAAACCGCCAGGACTGCGTGAAACGCAGTTCTGGCGGTTTTCCCGGTCGGGAGCACGGCGCAGTGCTCCCGACCGGGAGCACTGCGCCGTGCTCCCGACCGGGTTGCAGAAATTAGGTGCCTTTTCTCATCTTCTAACCACTACCACCAGTCACAGCGAAAGCTGGAAGAGCGGCCTTTCAGAGCTTTTAAACACCCTTTGGGTGACTACTACAATACAAGCACAATTGCATGGTACCCACTAAATCATCACAATTTTTGTGTAGTAGGAAGGCATTCACTATGCCATCCTTCGTCAATATTCGAAGAAGCGCGGTATACACACTACGCACTTGCAAGGAATTATGTGAATTTTTTTTTCAATCTGTGGCTGTCGACAATGATGAATTCTTCTTTAAACTTATGTAAAGGGGAGTTGGAGCATTCTACGACCCACTTTACGCAATTCGCATTGTGTGACGCCTGGTTGTTTATTTCCTGTTATAAAACGCTTTATTACTCATATTAACGCGATTTCTTTCCCGACATTAACCCGCCTAAGGCCAGTTTTCAACGGAATTTCAAGCATCTAGAGGAGCGATGTTTTTATATGCCATGGGGATTCGACTGTCTAATCTGTAACGAGCCAGAAACAATTGACCACATTTTTCTACCTTGTTGGAAAGGGTTATACTTTTGGGATGTTTTCAGAGGACAAATAAAAAAGAATTTCGGTTGTACCCTCATGAAATCAGGTATTTAGCGATAGAGAATGACGACGGATTACCATTTGATTTAATCCTGATGACTGCCTTGCACAGTATATCGCGCTCTAGAAAGGCTGTATTTCTCTGTGACTGTGACAGGAGACCAGCAAGAGAGTATTTTACAGAAATTATATGAAGGTTTGTCGAGGTAGTAAAACTATGTGAATGCGTTCCTTCATGGTGAGAAAGGGTTGAAGCCATGCTTACAATGACGAAATTTTAAGGTGTGATGTCCTCTAGCAGTGCTTGACAGTAGCGTTTTTTTTTGTCATGTTTGTTGAGTATTGTAATGTATTTTACTTATCCTTTTATATGTGACGGCCAACCGGAAATAAAGGAAACAAAAAAGGGCAGCGTGGCTCAGTGGTAGGATGCTGGACTGGCGCGCAGGGGACCCGGGTTAAAATCTCATTGTGTCGTGGGTGTTTTTAATGCGCTTAGTTTTTTCTTCTCATTTTGTGCGATACTGGTTACGGGCGCCGGTGGCGGCGGATAACTATGGCGTACCCGGCCCTTGTGATCTCATAACAGCTTTCGCTATATGAAAGAGAGAGAGAAAGTTCACTTTCTAAGCTAATTATGTTCGGTTTTAGTAGCGCAAGAGCTGCTAGGGCTACACTTTTCAGGTGCTGCACAGATTATCCCGATATATATCCGCCTCATTTCCATGTTCGGCATGCAACATCTGCGCTTGCGAGGAAACGCTTGAGCACATTCTATGCCATTGCCCAGCATACCAGTCTGAACGACGTATTATGGAAGCCAAGCTCTGTCAGCTGAATTCACGGCCGCTTACAGAAGAGAAGATCCTGAGACTTTGGCCGACGGTTTCCCATACGCGCAAAGACACGAAAGCCCTCTTGTATACTTCTTAAGGACCACCAGACTTCAAGACCGATTGTGAAAGAACACTGTGAGACCGTGTGGTGTAGTCGCGAGCTGACTATTTATCTTTCTCTTTCTTACTCCTCTTCTTTTCTATCTCTTTCCTTTCTATTATTCCCCCTTTCCCCAGTGTAGGGTAGCCAACCGAGCCAAGCTTGGTTAACCTCCCTGCTTTTCCTCTCTCTCTTTCCATGACGCCTGCAGCCAGTTGGCTTGCGGGAAACAGTGCTATTTGTATGACGCACATACGAACGCTCTCACGTGTAGTGTCGAAACAGTGTAGATATGCCGAAGTCGCGCACTACGCCCCCTGGAGTCGTTCGTGCGCAGTGGCCGATTATCGCTGCAACAGCAAGAAGCACAGGCACAACGGCCAGAACAGATTACTGCAACTTTCCTGGCGGCGGGCCTCCCCCCGTAATGGGCAGCCCCTCTCGGAGTGCGCACCGTAATTAGCTCTCATTCCGCACGTATTAATACGAGCCGTGCCCGTCTGCTGGGTGTGTGGTGGTGCGTGCGCGCTCCGAGCGAGGTTCCGTTGTCGCTGAGCCCCGCGAGGTGGCGCGTCATGAGCCAAACAAACGCGCGCCTTCAAAGAGTGATGCATGGTTGTGAGGATTGGACGGAAACGTTGATACATTAGCTCGCCGATACCGCGGGAGCCGGTTATAATCACTCCATTTTCTGTACAGCTCCCGGGAAGGCTTTGTTGGTTTTTTTTAGGCTAGGTTGGTTGGTTGTAAAATGTTTATTTTTTATATACATTGCTGAACGAGTGGAGTCCCTAGACAAGGACTCCACTGGATTGGGCCCCGGTTCTTGCATGAACCACCAGGACCTCTTGGACCCCACGATCGGGGTTGTGTGGTGCCGCCTTCCACCCATCTATACTGAAATCGTTAGACATCTGTTTTGATGTATTGCTTTTGACACTTTCATGCAACATGGAGTGGTATACTGTAGCTCTAGGTTATAATGTTACATAGTCTGCATGCATATTGGTGGGAGTACTTGTCGGTGTCGATTTTGGAGAGCACGTGTTGGTTGGGGTATGATGACGTTCGTAAACAACGCCAGGCTACCTGTGCCACCTTAATAAGTCGAGTATGTCGAGGAGGATATTTCCGCCGCTCAAGCCTTTGGCATTGTATATCGTCTTCGGTGTATGTGGTGGGTGGGTCGACCGATCACGAAGGGCTGGATTCCCTGCGCCAAAGTTCTGAGGTAAGAGTGCTCGGGTGAAGGTATGAGACATTTCATTGCCACTGACTCCGTAGTGGACGGGCATTTAAGTAACTTGCTTCCGGCAAATATTACTGCAGATCAATTTTTCGAAATTCCGCAAGTGACGCTGAAGTTTTTAGAGATGGAAACTGACAACTACTCCCCTGTATGCTTCGAATTGTCGATCATCGCTCCCGCGCTGTCAATTGCTAGCTTCCTGGCTGAGGTCAACTGACAGAACGACCGCCCCGGAATGGCGTTGGTAACGGGTTTGACGGGAGAACCAGGACGAATGCTTCGGCGACGAAGAAGCTCACTTGTTGAGAGAATCCGTAAGGATTTACTTGTGGCCTTGTGCTACGAACGGGCGGTTGCCAGTTTCTCTCTCTTAGACAGGGGAAGGTGAATGGAGAGACAGTGAGAAATATACTACAGGATGATCCATGGTTAAAGGGAGCGCTGGAACGATCGCCTTCCATACTTCTGGCTCCCTAACTGCCAGTGGAATTGGAAACATTCTTCGTGCCCGGCAACAATCTGTCAAAAGTAGTCAATACTGTCAACCACCTTGAAGTCTTATGCTAATGTAAGCCACTAAGCTTTCAAGAAGGCGAAATTAGGACAGGCCCTAGACGCAGGTGTTCCCTTTAACACGGTAGATTTGTCGATGCATGATTTTATAAATGTTTATAATTGTTGCTAATGCGCCCCTTCTTGGAAAAAAGATCGCTTACACTCGGGCAAAAAAAAAATTGACGAAGAATACGGAAAGCGGCGACATCAGTTACGTCGCCCCTGTTTGCTATACCGTGTATGGGAAAAGGGGAAGTCGGGAGAAATAAGATAAAGGAAAGGTACTTGTAAAAAAGAACAAGTGATGTTCGAACGCACAACGCAGCATACCTCGCGCAATCACAGATGGTCGCAGGGCTCAGTAAAAAAAAGATAGAAGTTACAAGTTACAGGGGCCATGTCCACTCCCTTTCATACTGTAAAAAAAAAAACCTTTTGGGTGTATTGAATGAGGGGTTGGTTACACAGAAATATTACACAATAAAACTTATTGTGGCGTTATACTGTATGTTGAAGTAGCAAACTTCTGACGAGGACAAAGGGAACTAGAAAGACGCGACACTCCCTGATGGTGGTCCTATTGACAGTGGCTGGCCCTGTTGATATAGTGGAACCCCAGCTATAGGCTCATCATCAATTCATTGCACTGCCTAGCCAGGGTGTGGACGGGTAGTTATTGTGGAGGACTATCTTGGCAAGCTAGTTCAAAATTATATTGCGGTTTAGATACGTAAAACCCTGCCATTGAGTTTTCGAAACATTTTTTGTTTTCTTCAACATTTGGCAGTATGTATCCGCACATCAAACCTTGGGGTTAGCGCTGCTCTACGTCATGCTGTACGTCATGCACTAATTCATGGACTACCGATTAAGAATTCTGGGTTGTCGAACCCAGAATTCTGGGTTCTGCGCAAGGTAGTGCGCAGGAATTCTACTTGCATGCATCTACCACGACACCGCCGCGCGCGCCGATCCAGGCGGCCGTGCATCTACGATGGCATTCCGACACAAGTGCAGTGCTAATGTGTCGTAATTCCATTGGTGCAAAGGGAAATACAGCCCGCAGTTTCTGCAAGCGAACGCCACAGCCCCTCAGCACTGTGGCACAGTCGTGTTCGCATACCACGAGTTGTGTTCGCGTACAAGGCTTACCCGTACTCATTCTGCGCGCCGTTCAATCGCTCGCATTTGCACCATCCCGCACGGGCCTCAGTGAACGCCTGCACGGCGCTGGCAAGCTCGCGTGATGACGCTGAAAATGCGGGTGCACTGCGATCTCTAATGGCTGCTGATTACGGGCGGACACGCCGACACTCTGCGGGAGAACGAGCAGTCCGCAGAGCACGGCCATGTCGTATTGGCGAGCTTGTTTTCGACGGCACGCGGCAGCTTTCGTCGCCTGACTTTGACCATAAACGCATGGTGCCAGGAATTCCAGGAGTGCGACCTCTCGTACCACGTTCGTTTACCGTCCGTCTCAAAACGTGCCGAGTGGCGTGGCGCGACAGCAATGCGAGGAATCCGCATTAACGGGCACTCGCATTATCGGCGGTGACGCGAGCCCCCGGTGGTGAGGAATAGGCCTCGGCGGTGCCCTCTGAAAGCTGCCCCGAAGAATCCCCGGCGGCGGCGGCAACAGGAACGCGCTGGGGTGAGCCAGCGTCTTCCAGGACTGCTCGTAGGGGGTCGAGCGCATTGCTGCGTGCCGCGATTGGAGCGCAAATTACGGAAGCGCTGGCCTCGGGCTCCGAGATGATGCTGCCGAGGTGAGTCTGCCGCAGGAGAGAGCGGAGCCCCGCCATCGACGCGCCATATTCTTGCTGCCGGCTCTTGACGTTCTTTCGCTTTCGTGCTTCGGACATTCCTTCTTGCGTTTGTAGGATATATATTAGTGTCTTCGATCGTTGAAGATGTTGAGACGATAGCCATCGGGACCATCTTTTAAAGCTTCACATTCTGTAATTGAATGTTTGCGATGCGTAGAACCGGAAGTTAATGATCAAAGGATGAAACGCCTGTATGAAGGTTGCGAGCGTCCGCCTAGGGCAAGGAAGACTGTAGGATGTTACACGAAGCACTGAGACGGTACAAATACGACCACACCTTGAAATACAAATCGTTGCTGTTTCATCGGTACGGGTTCGAACAAAGTGAACTAACGAAATTTCGCTAATTTCTAACGCATATACCACGCCACGACATAGTAAGAGAGTCGCACTTCATTGGCATTTAGTCTCTTACAGATAATTTACCATTCCAAGAATTCTTCATACTCGTGGAATTGACCAGCTTGTTGCCAGAATTAATAACTTCCTGGAATCCTGGCGACGATCAGAGAGAATACCATATAGTGACACCCCCATTTTTTTATAGTTGCTTTCCCGCTCGATAGTGTAATGTTCAGTGTACACGTGTCTCAGATTTTATTGAGATTCAAACTTCGAACTAAGCGAAAATCGGAAGCAAAAAAGAAAGAGAGAGATAGAGATAGATAGATAGATAGATAGATAGATAGATAGATAGATAGATAGATAGATAGATAGATAGATAGATAGATAGATAGATAGATAGATAGAGAGAGAGAGAGAGAGAGAGAGAGAGAAGACTTTATTCGCACGATCCTGAATGCGTGCAGGTAGTTTCCTGCCGCGCAGGGCTCGGACTACCCTTCTAGTGCTTTAGTCTAATACAGTCCCAAGAACACTGGGCCTAGATCTCGAGGGTTACGTCTGGCCTAGTATCAGATACTTGGGTCCCTTGGGCCAGCGTCTTTCCGGTATGGTTGGTATAGTTGTGGTTAGAGGAAAGAAAAGACGCCTAATTTCTGCAGCCCTAAACGGAGCACGGCGCAGCGTCTTGTAGGGGGACTCGCTCGCTTGATTCCGTGCCAACCGGTTGTGCCCTCGCGATCTCCGACGTCAGCGTAGCTCCGGCCGACTGGGCTCGCCCTACGTCATCTACTGACGCCGACCTCGGACGACAGTGTGGCTCTGACCGACTGGACTTGCTCTACGCCATCTCCTGATGCCGACAAGAGCTCTCGCAAGTGGTGCCCCGTCCTCGGACTCCTGTGACCGTGTTTCCATCTTTCCTATCCCCTCGATATGTCGTCGCTCTCTGGCATACTTGTTCTCTCTCTCTCTACACCTTTATTCCTATCCTTTTAATCCCTCCTCACCCCCATCCTTTGTGAGCTACTGTTGAGGTGTCGCACCCTGATGCAGACAGTTACGGGGCTCACTTTTCTTTTCCTTTCCCTCTTACAAACATAAACACTCCCCCCTTGTAAGGAGGAAGGGGAATAAAGAGTGGAAAAGTTGAAGATCGGTACAGGAGCACTTAGTCAGAAGAAGGGGGCATCTGCCGTGGCAGCAACAGCAGCCAGTAGTTGGCGCAACCACTGCTTGCTTGCTTCTACCTGAAAAAGCTCGCTAACTCACTCACTCACTCACTCACTCACTCACAACGGTGGGCCGTGGGGAAAATGAAAACATGTTCTCCGGCGACTGGTTGCCCCGGGGCAACACGCAGCGTTTGTGTGGCGATTATTTGCACTCTGTATCCTTATTATCGCTTTGTTGTGAGATACAGCGTCTTCCCGCTGCTCGTCTCGGATAGAACAGGTCTGGCCACGGCTCCCCGCGTATTCCACCGGCGCCGTGTGCATTTGTCAGCCCTACAGCGCTCGGAGGCACGGGCGATTTTATCGAACGAGTAGCACGTGAAACAGAGCAGAGCCTTCCAGAGCCAGGCGCACAGCATTCCTGGAAGCAGCTGCTGCGGGCAACATTTACAGTGCCAGCCCGACTCGTCCTCGCTGTAATGGCACGCTATGGGGAGGGGGGGGGGGGTATTTTTCGACTCAGCAGTGCGGTGCCTCGTACAAGCTACAACTGCAGAGCTTCCGACACGGTAGACCTGCAGTAAATCGCCCATAGCCTACTTGTGTACCATATCGCGTGTCATTAGCGATCCCTGTCTTGGTATACCGTGTCGTCGGGTTATCACGACGGCGGTGATTGAGCATGGATATACGAAGTGCCTGAGTGATATATGGACGTACGACCTGCATGTCTGCCTGCAGAACAACGCATAAAATGCATGTCTAGCTTAACTAAATTGCAAACCGATGAATCAGTTGTTTACAATATTTTTTTCGTGCGTTTCATTGTCAGAGGATCGTAAGAGCCAGTTTTCCGATGGAGGCGGAAATGTTGTAGGCCCGTGTGCTCAGATTTGGGTGCACGTTAAAGAACCCCAGGTGGTCAAAATTTCCGGAGCCCTCCCCTACGGCGTCTCTCATAATCATATGGTGGTTTTGGGACGTTAAACCCCACAAATCAATCAATCGTAAGAGCCAGTTTCTTTGTTTGCATATAGCTTCACAGTTTATGAAGAACATTGCTTTACGTCAAATTATATTTTAGTCCCATTACATTGGTACGGCTCGCAGTATTATGGAAGAAGTCATTGAGATAGCGCGCTGCCGACAAAAACTCAGTGCACACAGACGAGTTTTCTCATTTGGCGAATCGTTCTCCACGGGCTCCGAGTTTTCCTTAGTTCGCATACGTTTCCTGTTTGCATGACTGCCCAGCCTCCGGTATCAGCTGTAGGCTCTACAACATCAGGTGCGATTCCTCCGTGTCTTCCGCATTGTGCGTTCAGCGCCCAGCCGCTGGGGATTACGCACAATGCGCGCGCATGAAACTACGCCGCCTAGCGGCACACACGGAAAGTGGAGGGTGGGCGCCTCTGCCACGATGTAAGAATTACACCGTGTTTTCTGCACATACATTCCCGTCACCGCTTCTGTGCGAGTTGCACTTTGTTGGGAGACAGCGCTAGCCCTTTCATCATCAACAACACTACCGTCATCACCATCATCATCATCGTCGTTATCATGATGATCATGCGTTGTGGAAACTTGAGCGTGTTCGTAGAGCATAACGAATGTAAGAACAGTGCAAGAGACGAGGACTGGTGAGGATAACACGCACGGCGTTGTGTGTGCTACCTTCGCCAGCGCTCGCCTGTCACGCTGATGCGTTCACTATTCCCGTCAGCCGATATCAACCGTGCCTGTGTTTTCTGCGCCCACTTTATGTTCCACACCTCCCACATGAATACATTAATTTTCAACCCTCAGTCCACAGCAGCTGTGAAGCATGTTGATCAAGGCGATGGTCAGAACAGTGACGTAGCGGATATTGCCAGCCCTTCAGCCCTGTCGAGAAATCGCTGCAGATCCCAGAACTAAATGCTCACAATGGAGCGAAGGCTAGGTACTGAGGGCCATAATTTATACGTTGAAGGCGCCAACTATAGCATAAAGGACGGGTGCGTGGACGTACGGATGCACGCGTGGATGCAGTGGATGGACGAATGGACGCGCGGATGCATGGACGGTTGGTGGACGCACGCACGCACGGATGCATGGACGCAAAAACTGACGGACACATACATGGACAGTCGGATGGACAGATTACGGTCTATTTTAAAACCATATGCGCACTATGAACGCTTTATGTACTGTTGTAACATCTTTGTTTCTGTCCAACGGGGACCTATAGATACAACGACGGCGACAACCGACATCGTGCGAGCCTATCCTTCGCTCCTAAATAGTCGGCAAAGTATCGTCTCTGGCGCTGTCCGCTGCAGGGCGCATGTGTGTGTCGAGAACGCGCCCGTCACTGTTCGAGTGGCGCGCTGCACAATCGAGAGGCCGACCCACGCTCGGTGAGCCGCCGCGCGTAATCGTGAAGGCGAGGCCCCGCTGTCGGCTCGCGTTGCCAAGTGGTGGGCGTGCGGCGGATTGGCATCGAGGCTAAGAGGTGCTTATACTGCGACCATCGACGTTTCTGTGTGTCGTTGACGAAGCGTAACAAGAACGCATCGGCGCTCGCTTGCCCTAACACTGGCTGACTTGAGTGAGTTGAAAAACGATGACGCAACTGCGCGAAAAAACAACAAAAAAAAAACGATAAGGAGTTAGACAAATAGCGTCATCTCTCGAAGAAGCAGGAAGCGCGAGGGCCCGGAAGCACTTCAGTCGTTCTGCGAGTGATGTCCTCGCTAGCTACAGCTGTGCTCTTTATTTTTCAGAGAAGTCGGGTAGAAGAATAGCGAAGATCTGACAGGAAGCAAAAGACAAGCACGAAATTGAAAAGGGAGCCGCACAGTTGGCTCAGTGTTCAAGTACGTAGACGAAGTCCGCGCGAAGATTTATTCAGTTAAAGAGCCATGGCAGCTAATGCAAGCAGCTACGGGGAAGGAGGGGCTTCATGGTAAGCACCATAAGTAACTTCACATGTTGAACTAGCAGATTTGGCACTGGGTGAGTGGATTATATGTCAGGTGGCAGAGCTTAAAAGACGGGCGAGTGGATCCATAATGAGCGTCCATTTAATGTTACATGCTGATTTTATTTCTCTCAGCATCGCCAAACGTTTGACTGTCCGTTCAGCAAGTATATTGTTTGTGTATACTGTTAACACGTAACTGTTACACTGCGGGATTCGCCAAATCTTCCCTGACGTCATATCCGTCTCGCAAACGACGTCGGTAAAATTTTTACGAACAGAGGACAATAAAAAATTACGAGAAAAAAAAAGAATGACCCCGCCTCTTTGAAGAGAATCGTGAGGAAATGCGAATTCATCGCGTTTTGCACGTGACAACACAGTGTTAGAAGAATGTTTTTTTTTCTTACACCGTGCAACCAATGGCACCGTTCGCCGCACGTGCCGTCTTTCTGTTGCGAGAAACGCGGTATGTGTTTCCAGCTCTAGTACCTATCATCATCATCATCATCATCATCATCATCATCAGCCTGACTACGTCCACTGCAGGACAAAGGCCTCTCCCATGTTCCGCCAGTTAACCCGGTCCTGTGCTTGCTGCTGCCAATTTATACCCGCAAACTTCTTAATCTCATCTACCCACCTAACCTTCTGTTTCCCCCTAACCCGCTTGCCTTCTCTGGGAATCCACTTAGTTACCCTTAATGACTAGCGGTTACCCTGTCTACGTGCTACATGCCCGGCCCATGTCCATTTATTTCCTCTTCTTGATTTCAATTACGATATCCTAACCCCCGTTTGTTCCCTAATCCACTCTGCTCTCTTCTTGTCTCTTAAGGTTACACCTACCATTTTTCTTTCCATTTCTCGCTGCGTCGTCCTCAATTTAAGCTGAACCCTCTTTGTAAGTCTCCGGGTTTCTGCTCCGTAGCTAAGTACCGGCAAAATACAGCTGTTATATACCTTCCTCTTGAGGGATAGTGGCAATCTACCTGTCACAATTTGAGTGCTTGCCAACATTGAGAGGCCTGGGGTGCGGCCTCCCCTGTAACCACCGCCGGTAACACACTCCCTCACCAGAGAAGGATTGGCCACCCTTGTGCAGTATCTGGCCACTACCTCCCACATGCATACGTCAATTCACTAGTACCTAGCGTGCACGGTTAAAAATTCTATGCAGTGAACAAAACAAACAGCGTTCTCGGCGTTGGCGTTTCACGACGGCGTCTCGAGCTGTTGCTGACAACTGCCGACGCCGAAGCGTGACATGGTGGGGACTCCGGTTGCTATGGGCTGTGTTCCAATACTCACCGTAGACGGCTAAATAGACAGCTAAATGGACGGCGGCCGTCTTAAGTCCAATTCCGATTCTCACGTAGCCGCAAAGTAGACAGCTTCGAGAAGACCGCATCGTAGACGAATACGATGCATGCAGGCTACTTTGCTGTCTAAACAAGATGGCGGCTCAGCGAATCGCACAGATAGATCGGATATCGCCAGAATGGTCGTCTGCAATCAAGCTAACGCTTTCCCAGAGGCTCAGAGTGAGTAACGTTTATTTGTTTTTTATTTCAACACGAAATAAGCCAGAAAATACAACTGTTACGTTTGTTTATTTTAGCTTTTTCTTGTCGACGCGAGGTGGCGCATTGTCGCGTGAAAGCTCTCTAAATGTGTTCCATTTCTCGGACAGCATGTGCTCGATGCTGTCTTCTAGGCGGTCTTCGTAGACTGTCTACGTGCTGTCTAAGAATTGGAACACAGCCATGCACGCGCGCACCCGCAGCTGATGGTATGGGAGGGAGCGGTGGATGGATCCCGATGGACGCCTGACCTAGCCCGACCAAGAAATTCATTCACATTTATGAGTTTCGTTAATGATGATCACCTGGGAGTCGAACCCATGACCGCTCTTCGCGCAACGATAGGTGGCGAGTGGTCTACCCAGCATGCGCTGCCTACACCCATGCACTCTATAGCCTTCAAAACGCATCTTTTATCTCCCACATCTGTCACATGTCAGAAACCATAGGCGTTGGTCGTCGTGATTGACATGGATCACTGTATAGGCGCCAACGAGGGCGCATTCACGTGAAATGGTGCTGCATAGCCTACCAAACACGCCGAATTTCAAATAAACATTCAACTACCTCTGTGAACGCACGGTTCACTTTCGTGTTCTAGTTCTACCTATTCCTATGACGGAGGAAAACCATTTATTTTTCACTTTTGGGCAGTGACAGGGCGGATTCACACAGCCGTCAAATGCGCCGCCGTCACGCCGTTCATCGGGACAGTTGTCGGTCATTCAAAAATAGCCCGCTGTCGAAGCATCGGCCAACATCACCGGGTTGCTATTTTCGAGAAGAAACCGTCGAGAAAAAATCGGCAGATCCTACGCACCTGGAAATCGACGTTATGAGAAGCATGTGGAGGGAAGGTGACCGTGTTGCAATTTTTTTTGTATGTGACACGTCGTGAAATGGCACTAAATATATGTGCGAACGTTGCACGCACAGACATACGTTGAAGAGTTGCAGATGTTTATACAACCAGTTATTTGCACTTGCGCAACAATGCCAACTGGAACATACGTATTAGCAACACCAGAAGCTGATATGAAGCGCTGATGCTCACGAGGATGCTGGCATAAATCAACTTCCGTTGACATAAATCAACTTCAGCGCATGGCAACTAACCACAATTGACGTTAACCCGATGTGACGGATGCATGAACGGAGCACATGTGTAATGTTTTAAAAATTGGGTAGGCAGCACTGTAACCACTATTGACGTTTCACGAAGATTAACGTCTATGAAAAGTAGTTCCGAGACCTGCCGTAGCTCTGAGGTAAAATGCTTCATTGCCATGCAGAATGATTGGGTTCGATTCCGGCTGAAACCCTGACATTTATTCTTTGCATTCGTCGGGTTTACGCTACCCGTTTTGAATATTTTTTAACGCTCGCAACACGTTAAAATTGTCCATGCGTGTTCTCGTCGTTCCTGGGTAGATACTAAGTGTCCAGCACCTGAATCACATACCCGTATATCAGCGGCACACACCCGCCCATGGGTATGTGCCAATGTCTGGCGGGAAGTGTTTGACGACCTGTCACGAAATCGTGACATTATTGAAGTCTTGAGCAGCGCGTCATATTCACCAAGCCATATTGCCCTCTCATGCTAATTTTGGTTCACGCCAGGTTAAGGGGGTGACCACGAGAGCATCCAAACGTAAGCGGCTAGATACATAGCTAGATAGATACGCTCAAAGTCGCCGAAGCTTGCTAAAAAATGCTTCGCATTTAAAAGTCTATCGACACGGGCGTCGATGCCATAACGGTGCACTGAGAGAGACAGTTACGGCGCTCAACGTTTTTCTTCATCTTGAGTCTCTCTTTAAAGCCACTCCGCCCAACGGTGAAGTGTTCGTATGAATGACTCAGCTTTAATGTGAGTGTGCGTCTAGTATCGGTCATTAAATCAGTCCAACCGAGTGTGCGGAAGTTTTGCTTCAAGACATAATTATTAGTCAACGTAGGAAGATAAGTTATCTCGCACACACTTCACGTGCATCGACGCAAAGCGACGCAGGCTTTGACGCTTGGCTTAAGATCTACCTGGTTGAGCGATCGCTATCCCGAGTGTAAACAGGACGCCCGTCTAATTCGACACCCTGCATTTCCTTCGTATCGGACGCCTGGTCCTATTCGGTTATCTTTGAAGTTTACTAGCAGTGCAGAGGTTGAGGCTCATAATACCTCGGCAACTATATTTCTGTGCATTCTGCAGGGTCCTCATAGTCATTTTTCTTGCGTGTTGAACTACTTTTTTTGTAACTTTTTTCCTCCGTTGCAGTTTACCGGCTTTATGTTGTGTATCACCTATTGAATTTTGCGTGACTGCCATGGTATGCATAGGGAAGAGCCGTCGACGCAATCGGTGCGAAAGCACCGATCTAGTCGTCGTATATCATTATTCCTGGGCTCTCAAACACGGGGCCCGCGGCTTCACTCGAAGTATTGTTTTGTGACTCTGTTAAATATGCCATTCGCATGATTCTCTCGCCTATTGCAAATAATGACGCTTTTCTGCCTGGGTGAGCTACAGAGATCGGACTGGTATGAAGTATTTCTTCACGTCCCTTCCCCCCCCCCCCCCTTATAGGGATCACTGTGAGTTGAAACATCGCCGTAAACGTGAAACCGATATTTAAAATCGGTATCAAGATTTAATTCATTGTGGAAATACGTATCCGTACGTTTTCTAAAACCTGACGTCTAATCCCATTCAGATATGACCCAAGAAAGATCGCCTTTCAAACAGCAACGCTAAACGACATTTTGTTGCTGAACTCAGATTGTGAACGCAATGATCAGCACTAAAAATGTGGGTGCTAGAACGCAAGTCCATTGAAATCTGCGCATTCCCTTCGCAGCATCCAATCTAATGATTAGCATATGACTAAGCCAGTCTACCGCGCTCCGTACGTCAGTTTCCTTATTTTACTTTATTTAGAACGCAGAGGTATCGAAGGCGCACCTCAGACACTTTCCTAATTCTCTGCCACGTCGTAATGTATAGCTGTTTACCCAACACCCTTTTCAAGCTCTACGTGGTGTAGACGCGTTGAGACTACGACTTCCTTTTCCAGCGAAGAGAGTACGCCTGCGCGTTCCTGTAACGTCGTCGTTGCGTGCTGCGTAACCGCTCGTCTCATTCCATCCGATCGGCCGACCGGTTCCTCTCTGGCGCGGCCATCTTCAACTACGCGCGAACCGTGCACACATGGGAGCGGCGCTACCACGGCGTTCCTCGCACGTCGGCGCGGTGTCAAGTGTATGCGCCTTCGTGGAGGGGCAAGACGGCAGAGTCGAAGCGCTGGCCGCAACAATCGATTGACCTTGATGCGCTACCATCTTCTTCGCTATACTATAGCGTGGGTCTCCATTGACAAACAGGCCGCAGCGCTGCTCGAGACGAGGACTGCGGCGTTGAGGTTGATGGCGGAGGAGTGTTATACCCGGTGTGGACCATCATCACGCCCCGTTGGCTGGGGCCGGCGTCTTCGCTGCTTGAGTTGTCGGCGTCCCAGAGTACACATGGCACGCTGACGGAACGGTTTCTTTCTCTCTTTCTTAAATGACCGCAATTGACGCGATTTTTTACGGCGTTTCTTGTCACTCACACCATTACGCTTCGTGTATCTAAATAACTGCCACATGTTCTTAAATATGATACCAGCACCTATGAACACTTCAGGACGCGAACAACAGTTATGGGCAGTTTAACGGGTCCGTGACGTAGCATATAGAGACTTGGTCTTGCTGTTCCGACATGGGAGCAGACCGCAACGGGCTAAAGTGCGTTCTGAAGGACCACAATGAAGTTTATCCGCACATCTCGAGTATTTTAACACACCCATGGCAACTTTCGAT
Organism: Rhipicephalus microplus; assembly: GCF_043290135.1. Lineage (NCBI taxonomy): Eukaryota > Metazoa > Arthropoda > Arachnida > Ixodida > Ixodidae > Rhipicephalus > Rhipicephalus microplus. The sequence continues at coordinate 13,855,752 of NC_134704.1, forward strand.
CGTACATTTCTTGTGCACGTATATCTGAATTGAGGTAAATGGTATGTTGTATATGTTTGTTCCAATCCGGGTCCCGTTCTCTTTTTTTGTATGAATGTAACTTATCTAAGTAAAAAATTCGTTATTGTGATGTTGATCGTGGTTTTCGTATTCGTGATATGAAACGAACAAAAAGAACATCTATAAGGCTACTACAGTAAATTATTTATTTATCTTTTCAAAAGATATAATAGGCGCACACTTATGTCATGACGTCTGCGTCATATAAACGAGATCTTAACCATTATTCTGAGATTTATTTCGGGCAAGATGAGATATTGCGGACTTCGTAGGCTATTAGTGGGACGACGTTATTATCACTAATAGTCATAGAACCAGAGATTGCAGTCTTCAGAGAAGGGCTCATCTTGGTGTACAATTCACTGCGCACAGTTCATGCGCAGTGCTGTACTTTGCCAGCGGTATGCGCTAACATAAAGTGATACAATGTCTTAACGTATAGAATTGAAAACATTATTTTTCGAAACATCATCTTTCGTGGAGAAAAAAACGAATAAACTGCAAATTCTGCATGCCTTCAAAGACGATTCAATTAATATAACGACTTGTGTTACCGCGAGCCTCCAGTCTAGAAAGCAATCTGAACGGCTCTCGAATCACCGTGTGCACAGTGCCATGCTGCAGCAGTTGGTTGATCGCCGCGGGCGTATCACGACTCTGCATTGCTGTGCACGGCATCAAAGCAGCCGCTCGATTCCCTCGCTCACGTGTCCAACTAGTTACTCACGATTTGTCAATCAATCGTGTCCAGTCAGGGAGCGTTCAAAACGAGTAGCGTATTATGGGGTGTACCGGTTACAACGAACAGTCTTATGCGCCATATGAATAGATACGAGAAACTTCGTTATACCAAAGCTCAGCTCACCAGCACGCTAGTAGTGTTTGTAGTGCTGGATTTTATGGCACGGAGATCAGTTCCTACCTGTAAGGCGCCAGGAATAACTCTCTTAAGCCTTATTTTATTTAAAGCTCTGCCATTGTTGTTTGATTTAGGGTATACGACAGCAGCTAAAAATAATGAAAGGAATTTTTTAGTGTCACAAAAAAGGACATTCGTAATTTATTCCTGCGAAATGGTTTTCATGCGAACAGACCTGTTATTAGGGCAGAACAGTTGTGCGGCACGTAGGCACACCAGACTGGCAACGAAATCTATGGTATGCTTAAAAATTAACACTGCACTACACTGTGACCTCAAGCAAAACACACTCTTATAGCGTGAACAAACTAAGGAATACACAGCTAGCTAACTATGCGAGACCACCTTGATACATAGAATAATTTGATGGAACTTTACATTATACCAGAGGCGCACTTAAGAAACAGGTGAAAGAAGTATATGGAGAATTGATATTTTCTGACTAATAAGTCGCAATGCACTTACGCTATCATCTGCTCCCCGATGCCAGAGTAAAGGCTCATTTTTCTTCGTCACACACAATATCAGTCACAACTACAGGAGACATTGATGCCAAGGAAAGTATACTGGGTGTTATTGGGGACTCATTGTAATGTAAATGTAGGAAGAAAAGTGGATCATAGGGTAATTTGCAGCCATCAGAAACTGTATTTGTGACCTCCGAGGTCGAAGATCGCAGGTTCGGGCCATGCCGGCCGTAAGCTATATTTTCCTGTTTTGTATTCAGTTTCTCGTAAAGACGCTGCTCGCGCTTTGTGTCATGACCTACGGCACGATGCAGCTTGTATACGGTCCCTGGGTTCTGTTAAGGGGCTGGTTGCTGATGTCAGACCAGACGCGCCGCTGCTCGCGGGAGTCGAGCCAAAACCCTGTGCTGCCAAGAGCCTCGCTGTTTGAAAAATGGCTGCAGCCAGCTCGCTGACTGCACGGAAGCGCTCCTGGGACCTCATGGCAGTTATATATACTGAACAAACTCTCGCCGCGCTTGCTGATGCTTGATTAACGGCGTCACGCCCAAATGCTATAGTACTGCTCACGTGAGTTGGGCACAATGTGAAAACGATGAGCCCATAGGAAGACGAATTATAAGCGTCGTTGACAATAAGTGATCTGCCAGAGAGAAGAGGAAGAGGATTTTTCTGGCGGTACGCCTATAGCATGCTACTCGAGATGAAGAATGAGGATACTGCGTGACAAAGACAGGCCATACGCAAAACACAGCTCAACATGCACCGAAAAAACTGAGGTACTTATATACGACCAGAATCTACGGATCCAGAATGGATTTGCTACGTTGGATGCACAGACAGTGTTTTTTTGTGGGCAGAGCTTTTCTTAGTTTGAGAAATAACTCTCGATGATGATGATGATGATATCTGGGGTTTAACGTCTCAAAACAACCATATATGATTATGAGAGACGTTGTAGTGGAGGGCTCCGGAAATTTCGACCACCTGGAGTTCTTTAACGTGCACCCAAATCTGAGCACACGGGCCTACAACATTTCCGCCTCCATCTAAAATGCAGCCGCCGAAGCCGGGATTAGATCCCGCGACCTGCGAGAGATGACTTTCGATGGTAATTTGTTCAGTCTGGACATCAAGGTTCTTAAGGGAAAAAAAAAGAACTGATGGTCTCTCATGCATTTGCCTTAGAAGACTCCAAGAAGAAAGCCGTATATACTCGTATTTCTCCTTCTTTTGATTGACTCGCCCCCTGAACATCTCCATTCAACGTATAGCTTTGCGTTGCCTCCGGGATCAGAAGCATTGGAAGCAGTCTGTGCCTCACATGGATTCTGCCGTGACTACGGGATCGGCCTGCCGTTCGCCAAGCGACGATCTCGTGTGATGACGTCATCACGGGATTTGACACAAGATGGATCACGCTAGGATTTGTTGCATCACTCCTGCTTACGCTGACGGTCGCTTTTCACGCTTGGTGAGGCACCTAAGGTCTTAATGAATATAAACTGGAAGTAAGTGGCTTACGTGTTACCATGAATAGTGTTTAACGAACGTGAGTGCTTGCGTATACGATAATGCAACCGGCGCGCTTTCAGACTGCAATGTGTGATTTTAGTTGAGATACAATAGAAATGTTGAACGTCAAACGCAAACGTATGCGACGGCGAAGATGGCTCTCGTTGGGTGTTGGTCACATTTAGCTGGCTGCCCATCACGGTCGAGAGGATTTTGACAGCCGCAAATACTGAGATCTCGTGGACACGTCCACCGCTGGTGCTAGTAAGAATCCCGCACCGGCGCAGTTTAAGTGGGCTGACATTGTACACCATTTATGAGCATGCATATACTGTTGCAACTTTTACAATGTACAGCCTCTTACCCATGCACCTTCCTATGAATGCGCAAACGGGAAGAGGACCCGTCTTCTTTTTTTTTCATAAAAACGAGGAAAACTTAATGTTCGTTTAGTCAATAATGGCGCTGTGTAAATTTATTACAAGATAGAGGCATCGAAAAGAGGACCAATAAACAACTTGCTGATGGTGGGTAGCGAACCGACAACCTCCGCATGAGTGGGTGATGTACCACCAGTTGTGTTACGGATCGCCGTATCTGCTGACTTCATATAGTTGCTACAAGCACGCCGTTGTTGAAACTATTCTCTCAATGTTTTACGGAAGGTTTACTCACGCCGGCAACTAGCATCGGTCACATGGACTGGCGGCCAAAAAGCGAGAACTGCTCGCACTGCCATACCCTTGCAAGACACGCTGGCGTCCTGTACCTGCGCATCTTAAAGGCCTGACCACACAAGCGCGTTGCAACGCGTCAGCGTGGAGCTTTCTGACGCGGCGTCGTGCTCTCTCACCATAGAGGGAGAGGGCGCGCTCTTCCTCCGAAAAGGAGTATGTCTACGCTCCTTTTGGCGGAAGAGCGTGTCAGAGAACTCCGCGTTGCGGCGTGTCGGCGCGTAGCTTTCTGACGCCGCGTGGCGCTGTCTCCCTCCAACGGGAGAGGGCACGGCGCCGCGCCTTAAGAGCCACGCGCTGCAACGAGTTCATGTGGTCAGGCCTTTATTGCTTCAAAGGTTTGCGGCTGAAATCTCACGACCGAGAAATAGAGCAGCGAGGGAAACAGTCGGCGGTCATTTGGGAATAACACGGTCACGTCGCCGGTGTTTAGAGGCTGGCGGGAATGAGCATTAACTCAATTTAACAGCGAAGCTGTTTAGGTCACACGCAGTACCTTGAGGCGCATGCAAGTGTGGGTGATAAACAATAATCATGATGAGTGGGTGTGGGCCACAGAAATTGGTCAAATCCTATACTACCCGCCGCTGGTCCGCTAAAAATGGTAAAGACGGGCGGCAAACACGCAAACACCAATTATTATTTCTAAGCAGACGTAATAGTTAGGAAAAGCTTTAATTATCCGTCGGGAACAATACAGTGATAGACACCGTGGCCACATGTTCTAGTTTGGCTTCTGTGTGGAATGTTTTAGTGGTGCATAACACGAGAGAATACTTAGGAAAGGAAACGGTGACTGCGAGAGGATACCGAAACGATCGAAACCCGACGCGAACAACGAGGGGCCCATCGGGAGGTGCGTATACGCTGGATTTCTGCGCGAGTTTGTCTCTCCGAAGTTTGGGCATTTCTGTCGTGTCTTTGACTATTGTTTAAATCGGATTTCTATGCGCTGAGAATCAGCGTAGAAGGAACCTGGCATTACCTATAGCTACAGCCTGGAAACAGCCTATAGAGGCAACTAGACGTTGAATTTATCATCGTCCAGCATCGTCAATTCAAGCGTTGCGCCACTTAGTGCAAGCTTCGCCACTTATTTTATAAGTGCTGGTCTGAATTAGTAATAATTAGTGATGTTTTACATGTCAAAACCACCATATCATAATGAGGCGCACCGTAATGAAGTACTCCGGAAATTCTGACCGCCTAGGAGTGAATTCACAAAGCTTCTCTTCTGTATCTGCGTTTTCCCCAGCCGGCTCCGCTAATGATATGTAAATAATATCTGGAGTTTAACGTCCCAAAACCACGATATGATTATGAGAGACGCCGTAGTGTAGGGGCTCCGAAACTTTTTACCGTATGGTGTTCTTTAACGTGCACCTAAATCTAATTTCAAGGGCCTCAAACATTTTCACCGCCGCCGAAAATGCAGCCGCCGCAGTCGGGATTCGATCCCGCGACCTCGGGTTAGCAACCGAGTGCCATAACGACTGGACCACCGCGTACGGGCCGCTAATGATGTGTCATACAGAGTGATCGACTAAGGCATTGTTACGAAAATTTTCAGCTAGAGACAGTTATGTGAATACGGGCCCTGGTGTTCTTCAAGGCGCAGTGACATATAGCACGGCACACGTGCCTCTGGCTCCATTGAATTGCGACTGCCAGGATCGAACACGCTACCTACGGTTCAGCAGCCTCGTAGCGCCAGCTATAGTCTGAAAGCTTCTTGCACCTGTTCGCTCTTGTATAGTTCCCCGGAAATGTGAAGAGGTGCTAGCTATACGTGCCCGCCTCCCAAAGGAGCGTCGTCGTCGCACTTTGGTTGTTTTTTCCGGGGCACACACACACATCTCGTCACGGTCCTTGTTCTCCTATTTTAGAGCTCGTACCGCCATCGCCGCCAACAGCGGCGACTGCGCTGCGGGGGCATTCACCTCGAGCAAGGCGCGGCTGTTCGAATGCTGCAGCCTCAGACGGAAATAGCGGCGCTGAGGCACTGGGCGAATTTTTTTTTTTTTGCTTCTCGCTTTTCACTGCGCGCTTCCTTTCGTCTGCAACGCTTCGAATCCCAACCCCCTTCCCCCTCTTTTTTTTTATTTGTGGCGCCGAATACGTCATCTCCCGACCCTCTTACAGCTCACACCTGGCGGTGACGAGAGTCTTAATTAGAGCCGCTTTCTCGTTCGTGTCAGAGAGACGTTGTAAGCGAGAATTCGTTTGTCGAAGAAATCTGCGTTTCCGTGATGATCTGAAGTGACGGAAACTGAAGATACAACATGAGAGGGCAAAATTGTTATCTGTTCAATCAAAGTTTTTGAAAGTATTGCAATACCATTTCACCGCATCATCATCATCAGCATCATCATCATCAGCATCATCATCATCATCATCATCATCATCAGCCTGACTACGTCCACTGCAGAACAAAGGCCTCTCCCATGTTCCGCCAGTTAACCCGGTCCTGTGCTTGCTGCTGCCAATTTATACCAGCAAACTTCTTAATCTCACCTGCCCACCTAACCTTCTGTCTCCCCCTAACTCGCTTGCCTTCTCTGGCAATTCCAGTTGCAGCATGAATACATTTGCCCAAATGCCAACGCGCTGATTCACCATAAATCATCGTTTATTTATCGATACCATCTTTCACACAACTTTGGCTTTTGAAAGCCCCTTTGAAAACGTTTTTGAAAGCGGCCTTTGAAAACGCGCTGGATCCCCATGCTCGCATAGGCATTTAATGTAAAATAAAATGTTTCGAATGCTGACAAGATCCTGGTATGCAATAAAAAGACCACAAAGTAGCGAATTCCGCTCAAGTTCGTCGCTCGAATACTTTGTTCCGTTTTGAGAAAAACCGATACTATCGAATCCCTGCGTGTTAAGCAGCATGCATTGGTTGGTCGAATCCCTCCGTGTTAAGCACCATACATTGGTTGTTGCAGTGCCGCAACTCATGTTTTCTCGCATGCCTGATTATGTTAATAAGGGTTGCAGCGCAAGCGCGAGGGGGCTGTAAGAAAATCGTACGGAAGGCGAGGAACGTAAGGCAAAGAAGGACAACACGAGCCTCGCGTTCCTCGCATTCCGGTATACAATTTTCTTCCAGCATTTTCGAGGTTGTGCTGAAACCCTTATTAACATGAAATTCAACCGACTATAGCCCGAATAGTCCGATTCTGTTCTCATGTTTCTTCGACTGTACGCTTTCTGCGTGATGCGAACGCGTCGTCCAAGCATGTGGCTTTTCGTGACTACGAGAAGCCGTGAACGCGACTACTAATATTTTTAATAATACGGATTATTCAGCTTAGAAAAAAAAAAAAACTCTTGGATAGGATAGAGAAAGAGAGAGATAGAGAGAGAGAAAGAGAGAGAGAGAGAGAGAGAGAGAGAGAGAGAGAGAGAGAGAGAGAGAGAGAAACAACTTTATTTATCCCATGTTATGGAAAGTGGGTTGCGAGAAGGCGAGGGATCCCACTCTGGGTAGGCCTCTTCTACCACCTCAGCCCACCTTAAGATACAGTCACGAGGAAAAACAGACTCGTACACGAGAGACGACTCGAACCTTCGCTGAGTGATGATCCATCGCTTTCTGTATCTCATGAACGTACGTGTAACATCATCTAATAAAATATCAAAATGTTGAATGTGACACGTTGCCTTGTCAGTAAGAATCAACGTCGTATTTAAAGCTCCCCGCGTTTCACGACCGTTGCCATCAGCTCAAAACCCACCTCCTCGCCGTGTGCACTCCTTCTGAGTTGCGATTTCACGCGCCACCGCTTCGAGTGAAGTCGACCGCTGCCGCGAAGAATTGATGGCGGCGGACCACGCACCGCGTCGCGTTAGGCTTCGCGTCGAGCGTGCATCGGGCTGAAGCCGGTGCGCACGCTTGTGGCGGGCATGCAGCGTGCGCTCTCACCGCATACACTCCGTGGAACCGTTAGTGCGAACCGCTGTGGCACAACATGCTGTGACAGGGTCACGACGGCGTTTCCCATGCGGTGCGGCGGCGGCGCGATATCGTCCACTCGTCCGACTCGTCGATTCACGCCACGTTCGTCACGGACGTCGGCCCGTTTTAAGTCATCGTTTTCGCCCATGCGCTGCTCTCTTTTGTCTTTTCTGTGCAAAGAACAGGATCGGCGTGGGTTTCGTTTTCCTTTTTTTTCCCCGCCAAGTAAGGTTAAGGTCAGTATAACTGCGCTGGCTCTAAGTTCGTCCGATAGCATCGCGCGAGACGCCATTATAGGCTGTCTTTAGCCGGGCTCCAGCTGCGGTGGGAACGGGGACACGAGAACTCCCTCGGCCGTATTTTCCGCGCGGCCGCAATGAAGCGCCACATTTGGTTGAATTTCCCAACGAATGGTGCACCGGTACCTTAAACATGTGGCCGCTGGATGGAGGAAAAGGTCAGGGAACACCTGGTAACCGGGCATACATACCAGGGCGCTCTACCACCCCCGATTCATAGTGGGGGGGGGGGGGGGGGCACAAATTCTGCCCCTCTTTTACTCTGTCGGGCTTGTACCGTCATTGTAAAAAAAAAACGCGAGGTTATGACCATGAAGGTCATGGACGACACTGGTGGCTAAAGACCCCTGATTTACCATTCGGAAAGAAAAAGAAAAAGCCGGGGACCAATGCCATGGCGTCCTGAGGAGGACGTCAACGCTTTATTTTCATTTTCGCATCCGAAGCTTTCGTTCGCACCCGACCCGTAACGGGGGTCCGTCTTGGGCGAAGCTATTTTGAAAGATTTGCTGAAATCACGCTGGCCTCACCAGGAAGGTTTGTACCACACATAGGTAAACATTAAAGGGGCCCTGCGACACTATTTGAGCATGTATTTTTCATCGTTTCTTCTGGTGCTGTAGAACGTGCCGATATCGTTGCCCGAATCGCAATGCCGAAATCTATGCCGCTATAATTTTTATTCACGGGACAAACTACCTTGAATTCAAGCTATACGGCGACACACATCGGCTCTTTTTTGTTATGGGAAGTGATGTCGTGTCGACAAAGGTTGTTCGCTTTTGATTGGCTTGACGCGACAAATAGCGTGTAATATTCATATGGTGATAGCTAGGCCATACGTGTGAATGCTAGAAACAGCAAAAACCATTTTTGTTTGAACTTTCTCAGAAAAAAAATCGTTCCTGTTTCTCAGTGATGTATTTTCACAACAACGGCCACAACACTTAGCCTGCGAACGAGGATATGGTACGCCAGCGACTAAAGATGGAAATGCACGCCGCGTTTTTAGCGAGCCAAAAATGCGACAGGCTGTGGACGCCGGCGTTGCCGTAGAACGCGTCTGGCAAGCAAGCCCAGACGTTAGGGAGCCTATACATGATCACTTCTTTCCAGACGTGACCCCGCCCAAAGCGTATGTGTGTATCTTACACAGTGTGGCCGTGGGTGCGTATCCGACGCATGTGGTTCGTATAGTATATCATACTAACGACGCCGTGATTGATCGATATGTGGCGTTCAACGTCCTAAAACGAACATATGAGAGACGCCGTAGTGGAGGGCTCCGGACTACCTGGGGTTATTTAACGTGCACCCAAATCTGAGCACTTGAGCCTACAGCATTTCCGCCACCATCGAATATGCAGCCGCCGCAGCCGAGATTAGATCCCGCGACCTGCGGGTCAGAAGCCGAGTACCTTAGCCACTATAGACCACCGCGGCGGGGCCTAACGACGCCGTCAAAAAGAGCGATAGCGAGGTATTATGTGAATGCCATCATGAAGTGACATTTTCGGTATGGCTTTACGAGACGTGCGCTGTGATTGGAAACGGTTTTTGACGTCAGCAGGCGAGTGAAATGCGAAAGAGAACGTTTCTCGTCGTTGTATGGTCGAATTTTGAACTTTGAGAACTCATAACTTCTCTTTCCGTGCATCAATTTTCATAAATCTTGTTGCATTCGTCTCAGTAGTCATCTCTACATGCGTTCCGGTGCTGAATAAAGCCGTTCGAGAAGTGTCGCAGGGCCACCTTAAGTGATGAATTCAACACGATAAGACTATTTTTAACACACTCCAATGTAACATCTAACTTACACGCTATGAAGAAGAAACGTCTATATTTTCGCGCTAAGGAAAAGGAACGCATGAGAGAAGACAAGACGGGCGCTTTCTTAGCACAAGAATCAAGACGATTCCTATATTCTCTAATTCACCCAACTACAAGTTCTTATTACGAATAAACAAGTTTACCAAGGGTCTACTGATCAAAAACGACGGTGGTAAACGGCAGTGTGCAGATAGCAGCCAATGAAATGCTGCATATTCTGGACACTACTATAGTAATAGTGACGGTATACCGATGATGACGCAATATCTGTACTACGGTCATGGCTGCGTATTGGTCGATTGTGTATGCATATGTTCTGCGACCCGTTATAGCTCAGCAGTCTTCGCCGCGGAGGCGCCAAGTTGAGATTCCTTCTCTCCTGGTGGGGAATCAGGATCTCGCTGAGCTCTGCCCCGCCTCCGTCGACTTTCGCAATCAGTCGCCATTCTCCGCTCATTTGGCGCGACGCGTGAGCAATCGTCGGAGTCGTTAGCGGCACCGCGACTTGCAAGTGTCTCCGCGTTTCCCCGCCGGTTTGTTCCGCCCTTCTCTGCTCATTCTCCCCGCACAGCGCTTGGCTGTGCGGCGGAGACAGACACTTAAGCTTCCGTTTGGTTTCGAAAAGGAGAATAACAACACTGACAGGTCGCTAGAGGAATGCCTATCTATTGCGGCGGCTTGAAGCCGCGCTGTTGTGCCAGCGCGCGGCAGTCTCTCTGCGCGACAGCTGATGCGAATTGCCATTGGCGCGCCTCTTCCTTCCTTCCTGCTGGCTCGTTTAATCTCGCGTGGAGAGCTCGTTTGTCAGCGGCGGTGACTCCCCCCAATCGGAGAACGCCAGTTGAAGAAGAAGCGGTGGCAATTACAACACGCTGCGATCATCACATTCGGCAGGACTACCCCCTCCTTCTTCGAGAGGCGATGGCCCGCCGCCTCTGCAAGCGAAGCTTGGACTCCTACCGCGCTGCTTGTCACACACTTGAACTGCGCGGAGAAGGTTTGCGAAAGAAACACAACATACTAATAATGCTATCAACCTCGCGTGGATACCGGCAACGCGTCACGACTTCCTTCGTCAGGCTGCGCGCATGCGGAAGAGTTGTACGGACGTGCAGACGCAGGCCTGCTCCGATTCTCTGCGGCGTGGTAATCGTATAGAACGGCTGCAGATCGCGAAGGTATTGCAGTGAACAATACCTACAGGACAAGCGAATACGTAAAAGCCGAAACCTTTCGTTGCGCGCGCGCACACACACACACACACACACACACACACACACACACACACACACACACACACACACACACACACACACACACGCACGCACACACACACACACACACACACACACACACACACACACACGCACGCACGCACGCACGCACGCACACACACACACACACACACACACACACACACACACACACACACACACAGAGAGAGAGAGAGAGAGAGAGAGAGAGAGAGAAGCACACACACACACACACACAGAGAGAAGAGAAAGAGAAGCACACACACACACACAGAGAGAGAGAGAGAAAGAGAAGCACACACACACACACACACACACACAGAGAGAGAGAGAGGCACACAGAGAGAGAGAGAGAGAGAGAGAGAGAGAGAGAGAGAGGGGAGAGAGAACAGGACAGAACAGAACTGACCATTTCACGAGTTCCAAATTGAGACAAAAGAAAACAAGGCCGGTAAGATACATACCATATCTCGCTTTCGTTCATTCCTTGTGGTCCACCGTTAACAGCCGACTGATCATGGCGATAACGGTGATTTAAAAATAGGTAGCATTGAAATTGAATCTTGAACTTTCGGAAAACTTTCGGAAATCTTGACGTCGTCTTAATCATTGAGCAATGCCCACAGTTCCACGTATATAGCATTCATTCAACTCTTTCCCCCATGAGTCCTGCGCTTATTTCATGCAGTGATGGCCAAGTAGATTGAGACGAGGATCGTATTCGCTAAAAAAAAAAAAAATGGGGCAAAGGGCATGTAGGAAAGGTTGTGTCAGCTCCACTACCGTTAAACCTGGGGAGGCGCAAAGAATGTATGCGGTGTGCGCTTCACAGAGCAAAATCTTCACTTTTTATTGCTTTACTCGCCATCGGTTCTCTAACGCACCATCATATTGTAGATATGTTTCGTGAAGTGGTGCTTCAACTAGATGTGTACCGTAGAAATGCACTTTTGTTTCTTTGGTGTTAAAGTAAAGTGTAAGTCGAGGGACTCGTTTCCTTTGTTAGACACAATATTCGCAGGCTATCTTTTAGTCCACTTTTCTTTCTTCGCATTTACACTACAGTTACTTCTAATAACATCCCCTATACTTTCCCACGCGTTATTGTCTGTTAATTGCCATTAATGTCGTGGCTTTAGATAAGAAAAAAAAATGTTTTGGTAAGTTTAGTCGAGCATTTTGACACAGCTACTAAGCCAAACTTGCAGCTTAATGCAGTAAAGATGAACCTGTAACTTATAATATGCAAAGTGCGGACCCGTAGCGAGTGGCCAATTTTAGTGGCACACACCCGTTTATGACGGGGCGTGACGACGACGTGATATACCGACAAGCCGTAACTCTTAGGTGCATTGCCCCTAAAAAAAACACCCGGAACAAGTGACATCAATTTTGATTACTAGATCGCTCCGTTGAAATCGCGCGGATTAGTGAAGACTAAAGGCCTGACCACATGCATCCATTGCTGCGCGTCAAGGTCAAGCACCTGATTTTTCTTTCTCATCTACCGTGTCCTCTCAAAATACGAGTATGCCTACGGTACCATAAAATGACGCGAGACAGATTAGCCGATCGAGTCGCGCATTACGCCATCCCATAGACGAAACAGCGTCAACACGTAAGGGTGTGCGTATTTCTGCTCCTGCACCATTTAGTTGACGGGCCCCTCGGCCGTAACCACGTGAAGCGCACGAGTTGTAGCTGGCAGGGAAGGCGCGCCGGGCGAGGACAGCGAGGTCTCGAGAGCTGCTTTGCAAGCGCAGCAGCAGCAGCCATGCGGAACAGTTTATCCGGCTTCGAGGAACACGACTGTCTTCGCGACACTTCCTAATGGTCATGCCCCTGACGCCTCTACAAGTCAGACTTCATTTTGCTTCTTTTTCTTTCTTTCTTTTTTTTCTTTCCGCCTTTAATTCCGTGCTGAGGGCGTGCCATCTAGTGCGGCTTGCGAATTCGCTGGGTGCGGATAGAGACGTGCCGATTCGATCAACTCATGCGCGACGCAGCAACGCCTCGTGCATCCAGTGCTTCGCGACTCGACGCTGTATCTTTTTACTCGCCTCGAAGATACGGAATAACAATATTGTTAAGTATGGAAACGAAGCGACAAGCAGCGGCCAGTGTGGGAAACCCGAAAGCTTTGCATAATGGAGAAGTTCCTTATCGCGTACGGGGCGTTGCCTCTTGCTCTCATCCTGGGCGCGTTTTCCCAGTGGTGCTCTCTTTCCTCACTTTGACTTGCGCGCATAGCGACAACTTTTTTTTTTTTTACTCCTTTAACGCGCACGGATCGAAAATAGAATTAATAAATTTTCGACACGAGTTCGTATTACGAACTTCATTCTGGTCCTGAAAATCAACCCTTGGGTCGACGCAGGCGGCTCACACACTGGGACAGTAAGGAGTAACCTGGATGGATGGATGCTATGAGCGTCCCCTTTATAACGGGGTGGTGACAAGTATGCCACCAGGCTCAACAAAAAAAAAAAAAAACTTTTTTCCTTTTTTTCTATGTTGGCCTAATGCCTCTACTTCGATAAATTCTATCTTAATGGAAAAAGGTAAATTTTCAGCTTAAGTTCTCTGCCATTTACGGCACACTGTCCATATTTTATTTTTCCAATATTTATTTTTGTCCTTTCTCTCTAATTTTCTGCCACCAATACTCTAACCGTCTCTTACTTATTTCAATCGCGGGTGTGTTCAGCTTTCCATTGTTGTCCCTAAAACCCAAGGCTTCCTGTAGGCTCGTGCCCAAACGTACACCTGGGTGGATATCTCCACATTCAATCAGAACATGCTCCGCCGTTTCCTTATCTTTCCCGCAGCATGTGCATTGTTCTTCTTCTTTACTGAATCTTGCTTTATAACTACGCGTTCTAAGGCAACCCGATCTCGCTTCAAACAGTAAAGCGCTTCCCCTTGAATTATCGTAAAATGCCTCCCTCCTTATTTCATTTTTGCCCTTTCGGTAGTTACTCAAAGCCGGTTTTTTCTCCATAGCTGCCATCCAGTAAATCCTCTCCGCCTCCCTGACTTTTCCCTTAACGCTCTTTGTTGACATATGGCTCACAATACCAGCCGTATATTTACTAGTGAGTCTTCTAGTTCTTTTTCTCCACTGTGTGTCCACGCTCTTCCTATACAAATAACGGAACACCTTCTCTGCCCATCTACTCTCCTTCATATTTCTTAGCCTTTCTTCGAACCTTATTTTGCTCTGCGCTTCCCTCGCCTCAAAACCTGCCCACCCCATATCGCCCTTTACAGCCTCGTTTGTCGTCTTCCCGTGAGCACCCAACGCGAGGCGTCCCACAGTCCTTTGATTTACATCCATTCCCGATTGCACCTCTGCCCTCATGATGAGCGCTGTTAAACCTCAACGCCGTATCGGGCGCCTTCTGGCGGCCAGTGCTTGATCTGCTCCACTGCGAAGAACTCTTTACCACCAGTCTCCTTTCTTGTCACAGCCTATGAAAGCCGCAGGGCACTGTCAAAGCATATGATCCGGAGTAATGATGCCATCACATTTTTCTGCCTCATACTCTTATACCCACCGTGGTGCTGTCGTGGTTTTAGTGCTTCACTGCTGACCTGAAGGTCGCGGGATCGAATCCCAACTGCAACGGCCGCATTTCGATGAAGGCAAAATGCTTGATGCCCGCAGGCCCAAATTTAGGCGCACGTTCAAGAACCCCTGGTGGTCGAAATTTACGGAAACCTCCACTACTGCGTCTCTAACAACCTTATCGCTGTATTTAGACTGAAGACTTTTACGATTGTATGCTATTGTCATCATCATCATCATCATCATCATCAGCAGCAGCAGCAGCAGCAGCATCATCATCAGCAGCAGCAGCAGCAGCAGCAGTTTGACTACGTCCACTGCAGGACAAAGGCCTCTCCCATGTTCCGCCAGTTAACCCGGTCCTGTGCTTGCTGCTGCCAATTTATACCCGCAAACTTCTTAATCTCGTCTGCCCACCTAACCTTCTGTCTCTCCCTAACCCGCTTGCCTTCTCTGGGAATCCAGTCAGTTACCTTTAATGATTAGCGGTTATCCTGTCTACGCGCTACATGCCCGGCCCATGTCCCTTTCTTGATTTCCACTATGATATCCTTAACCCCGGTTTGTTCCCTAATCCACTCTGCTCTCTTCTTGTCTCTTAAGGTTACACCTACCATTTTCCTTTCCATTGCTCGCTGCGTCGTCTTCGATTTAAGCTGAACCCTCTTTGTAAGTCTCCAGGTTTCTGCTCCGTAGCTAAGTACCGGCAAGATACAGCTGTTATATACCTTACTCTTGAGGGATAGTAGCAATCCACCTGTCATAATTTGAGAGTGTTTGCCAACTATGCTATTGTAGACCCTTAGTATTGTATATAGGATTGAAGTTGTCAAACACAATTTCATGTATCTCACAGAAAAGATGCAAACGCAGCATAGTGCTTATCCGTACGTGTTATCGAGTTGCCGTGCTATCCAACTTCAATCATGCTTTAATAACGCACCCAGTCTCCAACCTTAACAACAACATATTTATAATAATTTCACGGTGGTTTAAGCGCGTCGTGGCGTCGCGGATGCACGCCGCGTGCTCGGGCGAATCCCCCTTCGTCCTCCAAGAGAAGCAACAGCGAGAGAAAGCGCCTTCCTTTTTGCGAGGATTTAAAGGGCATCCGCGCGTCGTCGCTGCATTCGCAACGCTGTTTGGGCGAGGATTAAGCGCGCCCGAAGATGGAGAGGAGAGGGAGAGGAGACGCAGCCATTCACCCGTACCGCTGCTGCTTCGGCACGTTGCGCGAACTCGTCGGCGAGACTCCCTGGTACCGTGTTTTATCGCCAATAACCACTCTCTGTGTCGTCTGCATGCAATCACGCCGCTGCGAAACTTGCTGTTCTTACCTCTTTCCATATTAATTTAGAAGTGATTTAAATAGTGTGCGCTCGCTTATAATTTCGGTACGTATCCTACGATTTATGTTGCTTGCTCTGTTTGCAAGTCGTGCTGCCCCAAACGATAGTCATTTGTATTCGGGTCTACGCTTTCTTTCTTTCTTTCTTTCTTTCTTTCTTTCTTTCTTTCTTTCTTTCTTTCTTTCTTTCTTTCTTTCTTTCTTTCTTTCTTTCTTTCTTTCTTTCTTTCTTTCTTATCACAAATTCGGTATTGCCTTGATCAGTCCATGCCGTTTTTAACAAACATAGTGGATGAGCGCTGTTATTCGAAGACAGTCCCAAAAGATCGAATTATGTTAGGGTAGACATCTATACTTTTTTTTTCTTGGCCTATATTACGTGAATGTTGCTGTACTTTGCACAGCCAATTACCAGGAGAAGGAAATAATATTTACTTCCTTCTCCTGGTAATTTTAGGTTCACGACCTATATTCTGGGCTGGCTTTTTACGATATCCTTCGGTCATGAGCATGAATTCAGTAAGTTAACGTTTGCGTGCGGGAGTGGGGGGGGGCAAGGGGGAGAAGTGGGTGAGTGGGTGGGTCGGCTTTAATCTTACAATACTACCTTCAGGATTGACGGGCAATTACGCTTAAAAACAATTCTAACGCGAGAGCATTTTTCGCTGTCGCGAGCTACACGCAACTCTACAACTTATGGCTCAATATCGCCAAGATACGCGCGACGCACTAAATTGCAGACACTCTGCTTAGTACTTTTAAGGCGAATTCCAGTGGGAGAGCAGGAGCACTGAAAAACACGCTGAAAGCGGTCTCTTCCGAGCCGGCGTGTTTCTGTGGTCGAGCAGGTGCAAGAGCACTGTCATCCATCGGTGTAGAGTGAGAGCGCCTGTGCTGCACCGAGAGAAGCCAGGAGCGGTTTGTAGTGCTCTCTTCAGAGAGGCGGAGTAGGCGCACTCAGCGAGACCTTTGAACGCCACGGTCCACGAATTCTTCTTCGGCCGGCGATTGCGACGGCATGGGTAGCAACCACGCGTAGTTTGACACATGTTTGACACCGCTGTTTTGTGCGGGTGGCGACGATGACAGCTAGACGTCTGCCGAATGCGTCGCTGCTGCACAAGCATACTATAGGTATTAGGACAATGATGAACAAATGACAGCGATTTCACGCGTATTTTGCTGCTGCCCCATAGAGAATGCTGGGGCTTGGAATGTTTCGATTGCCCCGCCGTGGTGGTCTAGTGGCTAAGGTACTCGGCTGCTGTCCCGCAGGTCGCGGGATCGAATCCCGGCGGCGGTGGCTGCATTGTCGATGGAGGCGGAAACGTTGTGGGCCCGTGTGCTCAAATTTGGGTGCACGTTAAAGAACTTCAGGTGGGCGAAATTCCCCGAGCCCTCCTCTACGGCGTCTCTCGCAATCGTATGGTGGTTTTGAGACGTTAAACCCCGCATATCAATGTTTCGATTACATGGTCACCCCACTCGACACCCTCTCACCTGCTCTCAGTGCTCTGCCCCCCTCCCCTCCCTCTGCACTACCCATCTGCTCCTGTTCTCTCAATGGACGTGTGCGCAGTACACCAGCACTGCATTCGAGTCAGCGGACGTAGTTTGTGTAGCGAACAGTCAGCCTGATCTGCGCAGCTCCCAATACGCGAGTAAACGCGGCAAAACGTGGTGCACGCCGAAGTCGCCGGTTCGCCGCTGCCAACAGCAACAACAACACTGCTGCGGTTCCGTGCCTGGTCTCGAAGGTGCGCCCCCACAGCAGCAGCGCCGCGCACGCTGTGTGATTAAATTACCATACACAGCTTCCCTCCCCCCCGGAGGATTTCCCCCGGTATGCGCGCGGCGGCGGCTTCATTACAGGGCACCGGGGCCTCGATGAGAAACGATGCTCTTCCACACATCGGCACCGGTTCTTCTCTCTCTCTCTCTCTTTTTTTTTTTTTTTTGCCGCACGCGGCGGAACTGCCGCCTATCGAGGGAGGGGCGCCAACCTGAATGAATCTTCGTCGCGACCGTCACCCAGTTGAGCAATATTCTCTCTTGACATGCACACGGGGCCGAGTCGCTCCGTCCAGCCTTCGGATTTTCAGGGCCACTTTGCGAGTACGTGCCATCGTTTGTAATAAACGTGATCGCCTTTCGCGCGACGAGCCCTTATCGAACGTACACCTATATCGAAAGGTGTGCCCTTTGCGCGCATGACTTTCTGAACGAGGAAATTGTGGCGATACCGTTGACAGCGTAATCAAAGATGGCATTTGTGTGCCGCTATTATAAGCAGTCGATACGTGTCAAAGCAAATGCGAAGCCTTATAGCGTAAGCCAATGGCGCTAACGAAAAAGTGTTCCAAAATCATTTCTCAGCTATAGTTGTCACATGCTTTGATTTTGACAATCCACCTGTACATCGCATTTTCTGTATCGTTTTCTTCCCTACTTTTACGACGAGTATTCATCTACGCACTTACCTCAACAGTAAGTGCGTCAATATGAAGTTTCAGTGCGTTCTGTTCCACGTTCTTTCCTAACTAGAGGAGTGCGTAGTTTGGCGCGTACATGATTACGCGTTCATAACAGCTCGAAATGCACGAGGAGCCAGAAGAGAAAAGCGTTAACTCACGCTTCACCTTGCACAAAGTTGCACACTCGTACAACGGTCGAGCGGAAGTAACGGGATAAGAGGAATGAGGAAAGCCTGAACTTATTGCGGGCAGCACCTTATAAAGTGAAGCCTCGAAGTGAACTTACAATGTTTAATGTCCATACTCATGTTGTGTAGCTTTGTATGCTGTCACACGTACCGTTCGGGTCGCAAGTGACTTTTTTTTTATTTTTTCGAAAGGAAGCATTGCTTATAAACCGAATAAGGACGTTATGTGCTTTATGCACAATTATTGGTTGCACAGCACCTCAAGAAATGTGTAACCTTTTATGTCGTGGTGCCATAAATACCGTGACGAAAAGTACGCCATCATTGAGGAGTTACAAAAGAAAAAAATTACACCATGTCTCGCTAAAGGAACCACGTGTAGATGTGAATTAGCGGGTGCTGATACTTACACTGGCGGTTACGTTGACGCTGGCGCTAATCGCGGTGTTGCGCTGTGGAGGCGCACAGCACGCAGCGATAGACCGGTGTTTCCTACAGGAACATGCCAATCGCTGCTAATTGCAATTGAGAGAAATACTACTCTGATTGGATAAAAAAACCCGCAGTCCGATTTTAGTTTACGCGTACACTGCGAATTTCAATCGTTCACCAACGCACAGGAGAAATCCCCCACTGGCACTATCTTGGAGGCCAAGATCCAGTGCTTATAGACGAATTCCACCGGACGTTCGTCATGAAATTGCGGTGGACCTATCGTCAGGCGTTTGGTTTAGCGTAGTAGGCAAAAGTTGCTGCGCCTGCCGCAGTTGCCGTTGTGTTTTCGCTGGTGCGTAAGCTGTTTGTTAGCTTTCTCTGGAGTTGGAACTAGCCGTGGAATTACGCATAAAGAAAAAGCCGTAAAAGCGTATCGAGCACATTTACCTCAAAACACGTTAACGTTCTGGATATCATTGTCATATGCTAAACATTTTTCACGGTTGCCATTGTTGATACAACTGCAAACGTCTTCGACACGTCAAAACGATATCGTTATACTGGCGTGAACTAAAGGTGTCACTCGGTCATCGAGCCAACAATCGAGCACGTGTTTCTTTCTGCGTGGGTGCAGTTCATTAAAGTAGCAGCAAACCAAAGGATGACTTAGAGTATGCTTTTTTTCTGATTATGTGCGGCTCCGATGACACACCTGACAGAACTGTATCGGGCAGGGCTGTTTTGGCTGTGGTGCACTTCACGATATTTTTACGTCTGTGTGAATTCACAGAAACACATCACTTGGGAAACTTGCCGAGTCTGTCTACGGTCCGTACGAATTTCGTGGCGTCGGCTTAAGCGAACGAATTGAGCTGCTGACCTTACAGATAGCAACCGTATTGTTCAAAGCATGATGTTGAAACGTTATCGCAAGTGTATCGCGGATGAAAGTATAGCCGAGATCGCCCTTGTCGTTTGCATGAATAAATTCTCCGGCATGATTTTTTTATATGCGAGGATTTACCGCAACGATTCGTGGCTATGTATTTTTAAACCTCGGATTCGCATGTTGTACCCTAGAACCTTTTGCTGAACTGGGTCTGTCCTCGCATTGGTACAAATGAAAATGTGCACGTGTGACGCAGACTGCAGCAACGGCGATGACATTTCGCAACTGAGCTGCATTTCTGCCGTTAAAATACTTCATATATTTTGATGAGGTTCTGAAAGCTAGAGCTATACCCCAACATAGCTGATATGTTCATTTCTGTTCTGTTTTAACTGCTTTGCTGTGAAGAGGTTGAGGTGCATATTGCCTCGGCTACTCCATATCACGAAGTTCTGCAGCGAAAAAAAAAAAGAATAATACGGAATGGTACCCAAAAATTAAGAATACGAAAAAAAAAACATAATAGCACACGGATACCAGTTCAAATATCATGCCAATACACAGTTTTCTTAGAGCAGCCCCTCCACAGCCACTTCAACTTCCTCTGTTGGGGCCACCGCTTTTAAACATGCCAGAGGCATCCCGACGCGCTGTTCTCGAAGGCAGCTTGTGCACCTGGTGCGCTAGTTGTCACGTGATCATAGAGGCTGGTGGCGCTCTTTCAGATGGGACGACTGGGCGGAGGCAACTCGCCGTGACGTCACACGGCGCCTACCGTGTTTACAAACATGGAGAGTAGGTCTCCACTCCGTGTTTGCAAACGCGGTAGGCGCCGAATGACGTCACGGAGCAGCAGGTGCACAAGCTGCCTTTGAGAACAGCACGTCGGGACGCCTCTCGCATGTTTACAAGCAGCGGCCGGCGTCAGCGCCGTCCACACCACCATTGCGCATAATCAGCTCGTCGCGTGCCTCGTCTCCATCGAACGCGGGTGGTGTGTATACAGGGTGTTTTTTTTTTAAAGAAATGTGTCCAATATTGTTTAAAAATCAACAAAAGACGCTATTTGCTCGCTGCTTTCTCAGTTGATTCTTCTGTAGCGGAAGACATTTTAGGAAGGCTGAAGGCATCATTTTGAATTGTAATTAGGAAAGTTAAATACTTCCCTTTTTAACTAGTGGAGTTCGGTAATTAGGCCAAATTAAAGAATATAAGTTCTTGATGTGAAAAGCCCATTGCCGCTTTGAGATTGCAGAAAACCAACCTCTAATAGTAACTACGAATTAACGAAGTTCTCCTGAATTCTGCAGCGAAACCGAAACCAACGGACCGAGGAGCGCAACAAGCAGACGACTACAATGACGTCACTGTTCAAAACAGCGGTCACGTGGGTGCAGTTCTTCTCCGTTCGATAAGGTATGTGCGTCACGCATGATGCAATTTAGAGGCACAGCCCACATAGCGAAGTGTGTTCATGGTTGATATAACAACGCTCCATCATATCAGTTGCGCTCTTTCGCGTTTCGGTTTCTCCGCACACTTGGGGAGAATATCATTAATTTGCAGTTTTTACTAGAGACCGCTTTTCCGAAATCTCGAAGCGACAATTCGGTTTTCGCATGAATGATTTTCATTCTCTCGTATGACTTAACTGCCTAACTCCACTAATTAAAAAGTTAATTAGTTTAACTTTCCTAATTACCGTTCCAAATAACATCTTCAACCCTCTTAAGATGTCTGCCAGTATATTAAAATCAACTATGAAAACAGCTATCAAATAGCGCCTTTTCCTGATTTTTTAAGAATATTGGACACATTTCTTGAAACACCCCGTATGAGCGGTATCGCGTGCTCGGAATTAAGTCAAGGGTGTCTCATCGCCGTCCAATACAACGATGGCACCAAGTAATAAAAACACACTTTAACTTTACGCTCCTTGCATATGCTTCTCATTTATTCAATAAATAATAATAGCAAAGATATTATAATGTTCCTTTAATTCATGTCCAGAACACTGAATGCAGCAGCCTGATCATGAGTTCAGAGTCCTCGGCCACGCCACTTCGTTCTCCTCGTCTTCGCTCGCTTGTGCTTAAGCTGATATATAATAAAATACAAAATAACAATTAAATATTTCTAATCCGTACACAATTACGCAACATTCATTTGATACCCCCACCACTCTGCGACGCATTTAATCGAGTTCTTCCTGTGGGGACTTCGATGGAGGGGAAAATGCTGTAGGCCCGTGTGCTCAGATTTGGGTGCACGTTGAAGAACCCCAGGGTGGTCGAAATTTCCGGAGCCTTCCACTATGGCGTCTCTCATAATCATATGGCGGTTTTGGGACGTTAAACACCACATATCAATCAATAAGTCTTCCTGTGGGGATATGCGGGTGCCAATTTTTTCAATCAAGATATTCGCAAGCAGACGTTCCCTGCGTTGGCGTTGTCAGGAGAGAGAGGGACGCGCATTCGTAGTAAGTGTGGTCACGCCGCACGCCGGATTGAGCTCGACCCTAAGGTACTTCGCATCTACAAAAATCTACCCGTCCGTATGACGCAAGGGAACTTCACGTGCGTCTCTTTTGATTGCAGGGAGATGGTGATTAGGTAGCCGCATGTAGTGTACTTGCTATTCCTGAAATATTGGAAGTTCATGGTCATTTGACTAGTCGTGCTGGGGAAAATAAATTGTTGGTCTTGATCGTCTGGTTAAAGCCGTCTGTTGCCGCAAACCACCACCACACAGAGTACATTGATTCGGACAGCTAAATCAAGTCAAAGCTATACATGCGGTCAAGCTATAACTTAAACAGCGGACGACTTTTTCTCGTTATTCCCAATGTACATAGTCCCGTTAAATTGGGCCCCGAGGGAATCGCACACGTATTACTTCCTTAGATGTGCACTTCAAAACAACACAGTGCCAATTAGTGTAACGGAATGATGTTGGTCAAGTCCGATGCAAGCGCTCTCTTCTATTCCACCCTCACCGGAATGCGGTCGCCTCGGCGGCCAAGTGAACCAATAGAGCAAAGTCATAAAAGTCGGCCGTTAGGCGAATCTGAAGAATGTGAATGATCCTCGATGTTACCTTGTGGCCTCTCTTTAGTATTTGCTCTCTCTTGCAACGAGCGCACTGGTTTGTGCAACTGTTGGCGGTGCACGAGGCGATATCTCCGGGTGCGTGACGCGGAGTGGCCCTCTCTCCCGGAGCTCCCGAGAGGCGGCGCTCTGTCTGGTGGACGCGCCGATTAATCGAGGGTGTTCTGCAGCCAGCTTGCCGCGCAGGATGAAAGGAGAGGGCGGCGCACTCCCCGTGCCGTTGTAAATAGCGTACAGCGCTGCCCAGCGTGCGGTCGGCGTTCGCAATGCATACGGCCGCGGATAGGATTAGCAATGCTGTTAGCGCACACAGTTCGGTTACGTGACCAACCAGCACCCTCGCGGCTGTGTCGTTGACTCCCGGTAGGTGCGCCCCTATCGAACCGCTCTACCTGAACGTTTGAGTGAACCGATGCCATGTGCCTTGCTGCATGCTTCTAATTGGGCGGCGGTGGCTACCGTGCCAAGAACGCAAGAAGGTAGCCATCGACGCTTTCGGTCGCCGAGTTGAGAGAGGGCGAGACGTGTTGGTGTCAGGAATTTTCTTCCTGGACCACCGGTGCC
Source organism: Rhipicephalus microplus (assembly GCF_043290135.1). Lineage (NCBI taxonomy): Eukaryota > Metazoa > Arthropoda > Arachnida > Ixodida > Ixodidae > Rhipicephalus > Rhipicephalus microplus. The sequence continues at coordinate 13,879,366 of NC_134704.1, forward strand.
CCTGCAGGAGAGCGCAATTCCTGCGGCGTCCTTTCCGTGGTGCTAATCGGCCAAGCGGTCGCTTGCGTAAGCTGTGCTGCAGGGCGGCCGTGTTTACGCTGCACCCGAGAGGAGCTGCTTTCGCGGCCGCTTGCATTTCCGGGCCATAGCTGGGCGCGTTTGTGGCCACTTCATCCGAGCCGACCATTCGGCGGCCGACGAAGCCAAGCTGCCTTCACGGTCAAGGGTCAACGCCCCCCGAAGAAACGCTGGTGTAAACACCGCGGCTAACACTCATTCCGAGAAGATCTGGGAAGCGCACGTGCTGACCCCGCAGCTGATCATGTGATCCATGTGATAGATCACTCTTTTTCGTGTCTCGGGTGGCGATGTAATGCAACGATTGCTTTCGCTCGGTTTTATTCACTCTCCTGTCCGCCACTCACGGCTTCCCAATCCCGGTTAATCGTGGGCAGAGTGTAGCTTCTGACGATGAGGGAAACTGAATAAAATCGGAAGATAATCGCTACTTTATCTGGGCTTGCTTTCAGGTTGCTTGTTTAACGAAGTCTTACCACGACAAAGAAAGGTTTATCTTTTATTATTTGTCATTTTCGAGGATGGAAACAGTGCGAAAAAGTTTTAAAAATATTGCACCATATGCAGACATGCTGCAGTGATGATTTGTTCAACTGGGAAAATTCGAGCATCAGAGTACGGGTTGCACGAAGGTGAGATAGAATTCCGCCTTTTTTCACCAGCTATCCCTGCTATCGAAGTTCTAACTTCTCAGTCAATAAGCACGCAAAAAATGCGCGCGTAAGGCTTTAACGAGGACTAATCACACCGTAGTTTAAGCTTGTCGTTGATTAAGTGATTCTCAGCGAAGTTAACATATTCGGCAGAGATCTATCTGGTTGGGCGAAAATTCAACGGCGAAATGACGACAGTCCGTCAGTGCTATGAAAAACGCGCCAGGCTTTTCGACGCATTGGCATGCAAAAAAGAAGCACTGCTGAAAAACCGACAGTAATGTCCAAAACGCACCAAGCGTATGGACACTTGCACGAGATACTCGCCCAAAGAAAGACCAATTAGACGGATCGTCCAAACCGCTGATGACAGCCGAAGAAATCTCCAGAAACGCAAGCGGAACAATACATGCCCCCATTTGCGAGTGTTCACTGTTTAACAACCCAATGTCACCGCCAGAAAGCAACGAAAAATTCTGCATACGCGGTTACACAAGCACCCTGCAAAGCCAAAACGCACACGTTTGAGTGAGCTCAGGACTCCAAGCTACTCCATATCAGTTCCGTAAATTCATAAACGTTATCTCGCTATCAGTAATAGTCAGTGAGCAAGAAGACCCCTATTCACAAACCAACCTTATCCTTATCTCATGTTTTCCTTAAGCTGTTTTACACTCTATACAGCCGTTATGAGGGCACAAGAATGCCAACGGTAAAAATATAGCTACAAGATTGATTTGTAAATACTAAAGTCCACTTGGTTCGTCAAGCGCGCTAGGCCCAAAACCCGTGGGAACACGCGAGACAAAGGGAAGTTTGTTTTGTGAATACGGGTTAAGGTGCTCGAATATTTGTTTGCCACATGCATCCATACGGAGTGAGAATGATCTGCAACAACTGGTGTATAGTCGTCTAATGAATTCGGCAGGCGGGCATGCGCAATGGGCGCGCCCTTAAGTAAAACCATCGACAGGTGCACGAATCCAATTTGGCAGAACTGCACATGTGGGCGCCTGTCCGGGGTGATATAAAGTGAGGGTGCACTGTACTTATTGCGCGTGGTAGCAGCTGTTCGGGTTTCATGCGGCGCCGATCCAGGTTAGTCAAGACGGAATCGCTTTGGCGAGTCATGCTTCTCCGGTAACGTAATCTTCAGTATACTCACTTCGAGTATCGCTGAGGTATTGCATATGGGGTTCTGTTCTGACGAGTATAATACTCTGCATGTGGCTTTGACTTGAAGCGCGGCGAAAAATCTTCCAGAAAGCTTCGACGTCTTCAGCAAAAAAATGGAAGCATATCCACGGAGTGAATGATGGGGAGTGGGGCGAAGCATTCGTCCGTCCATTCGTTCTTGCTTCCGTCCGTCCATGCGTACGTCTGTGTAACCGTCCATGCGTCCATCCACCCGTCCGTGCGTGCGTTTGTTCGTGCGCCCGTCCCTGCGTTCGTCCATGCATCCGCGCCTGCGTCCGTTCATGCGTCCATCCATGCATCTGTCTGTGTGTCCGTTCGTCCATCTATTCAGCACTCAAGTACCACCATCTCGCATCTTTTCATCATGTATTCCCCATATAGAAGCACCGCCATCCAGCGGACATTTCAAGGACTAAACGGGAGGTGGCACATGCACACTTTCTTACGGCTTGAGCTTCGGGTTTATGTTCCCACCTTTAACCACCTCGAGTTCATGGTATATACTAGTTCACTGTATTCATGGCTATGCAGCCCAACGCTCGCTAAACCTTTCGAAAACCAAGGAGGTTACGCCCAGCGAGTATGACGTAGCAAACTTTTTCAGTCAGATAGTGCTCAATGTACCGTAATGATGCCAATGGCTGCTAATGGGAAATGAGAGGCGGAGAATTCGGCTTTTACTTTCTTACGGCTTGCGCTTCGTATCTACTTCCCATTTTTAACCACCTCGAGTTCATTCATGGTATATACAAGTTCATTGTATTCATGGCACTGCGGCTCAACGCTCGCTAAACCTTTCTAAAGCTAAGGAGGTTACACCCAGCGAGTATAACGTAGCAACCCTTTCCTGTCAGATAGTGCTCAATGTACATTCCAATAGCGGCTAATGGGGATCGCAGCGTGCGCGTTACCTAAAGGCCGAATGCTCCCGTCTCGCATTTCCCCTTAGTAGCCACTAACATGTGCATTGAGCACTATCTTTTATTGTTCAACAACGCACAGAAGAAATCTCTCTCCGGAACCATCTTGGAGGTCAAAATCGTAAGGACCGCTATTTCGGGTATGTGCCACTGGTGGTTACGTACTACGAGGGATGCACAAGCCACGCCATAAGGAGCTTCGCCCCTAAAATCTTCCAGAAAGATTCGCCGTCCTCGGCGGCGCGGGTTCTGCAATGCAGCCCTCTTTCAGGAAGATGCATCCTCCTCGGTGGCCCGTCCGGCATTAGGCAGCGCGCGCTAATGATGATCTATCAGCGGACCGATCGGCGCAAAGGGCCGCCGTCAAAAGCGATGAGTGGCGGCGAAGCATTTTTCATTTCTCCTGCTCGTCCTTCTTATTTTGCACTGCTGCGATGCCCGCCTGCGCGAATTCCCGCTGCGACCTTCCGAGACGGTTGCGCGTTATGCGATACCCCTCCACAACAGCAGCACCCCCGGTAGAGCAGGAGCAAGTGCGTGGGCAGTGCGCGAGTACGGTCACAGACGCTGCGCCGTGCTCCCCATAGAGTTTCCCAAATATACACTATAGAGGGAACTCTGGCGCTAGTGTCTGTGGGAACTGAAACGCATAGCGCTTCAGCGACCACGGGAATCGTGGATGTCTCACGGATTTGCCCAGTTTTCGCACTTTACGTTCGTTCAGGCTTCGCGTGGCTTGAAGCTGCTTTGTCACGAAACAACAATTGGCAAATGTTCGGCAGTTACGCTTCACCACCTTAACCTTTTGGGCTTGCCACTTCAAATCGGGTCAAGAAGTGAAAAACGGTTTGCTCTTTCCTTCGAAACAAAACCAAAACGCAGCAATAAACGAAGCCACGAGTGTGTTAGCCGCCCGCAAGCACGAAGACGATGGGCAAATCCATGTCATACCCCATAATTTCCATGGTCGCTGAACGATCGCAGCGCCAGTGTCCCCTCTGGTTAATTTTAGGAAACCCTATGGTGCTCCCTATACCGGGCTGCAGAAATTAGGCTTCTCCTTCTTCCTGTAACCAACATTACCAGCTGTGGAGTGGCGGTAGTTGGCAACCAACATTTTGTTTCGGATATTTCATACCCACCGCGGTCGCTAGGCGGCTGCTGAGCCTCCGGTCTTGGCTTCAGTACCGTTGATGTCAAAATTCTGACCTGGTATACCCAATTTTTGGAGAAGGGTGAACGGGTGCAGAGACTTTACCTAAGTAGCAACGCTATATAGGCGCTCTAAATTTCCGCGAAGACCTGCACGTCGGAGGCCCTCAAGACACGACGCGCGGGGCCTTCAAACCACGTAATTTAAATATTTACTACAAAGGCATATCGATAAAGTGCAAATTTTTATTTTTTCTTATCAACTGTTGCTTCATTGGTTATATGCCCTTCTAGAGCTCATCAAGGGAGAGATTGTCAAGGCGTATGGTGTCGGTATTGACGTTGAAAAAAAAAAAGCAAGGCAGAAAACAATTTATCAGACAAGTTTGTGAGAGGAGGCGCTTGCTTGAATTGCAAATGTGGCCGATATCAGTTATCATATGTTGCACTCAGTGCTGCCAACAGATTTGTACGTTACGCTTATCTCCGAGAGCGGACATTTGTGATGTGTCCTGATATCTGTATCACTTTTTTCGCGTTACGTATACTGAGCATGCTGGATAAAAGGAGGGAAACAAACCTCGCAATGCCTCTACAGCAGTAATGTACCAGAGTTCTTTTATAGTGTTTTGGGATAATTTGTTGGGGGTCTATCAGCTGAAGCCATCAATGGTTTCCTTACCGCACGTTGGCTCTATGTTGAGTTAAGCCAAATTAAAATGGCGGTAATGCGATGGTGAGGACGCAAAGAACAAATTTAATTTCGGTTTAGCTCTGCACTCCGGCTTATAGGAGCCACCATTACCCGTCCAAATGGTCTCACTGTCGCGCCGAACTGGAAGCGTTTAAATCATCTTAATGATTAGGCAATATTATGGCTCAGATTCTGACGGAGGTCTGAACATAATATGACGGGTTCCGGACGAGTATATTTTTCCGTACGAATATACACTCGACGTCTGAAATTCGCAAGCATCGCGATCTCGTAAAACGTTGAACTTCGGAGCAGTTCGTCACCTTTACCAGCACGCAGCACTGTCATTCAACTATACATGGCGGCGTGCTCTGAAACAGGAGAGTCTATTTGTACCTTTGCAACTCGGGGTCACGCGACATGAGAAGAAACGTCGCGTGTGATGCCATTTGCGGCACGTCGCTGTCAACCCGGCCCCGCCGCGGTGTTCTAGTGGCTAAGGTACTCGGCTGCTGACCCGCAGGTTGCGGGATCGAATCCCGCGGCTGCGGTGGCTGCATTTCCGATGGAGGCGGAAATATTGTAGGCCCGTGTGCTCAGATTTGGGTGCACGTTATAGAACCCCAGGTGGTCGAAATTTCCGGAGCCCTCCACTACGGCGTCTCTCATAATCATATGGTGGTTTTGGGACGTTAAACCCCACATATCAATCAATCAATCAATCAATCAATCAATCAATCAATCAATCAATCAATCAATCAATCAATCAATCAATCAGCTATAAACCCGGTCTCTCGCAGTAGCGATATTGGCAAAATAATGAAAAACTGGTACGGCGTATACGTTACTGCACCTCCCTGTCATACGCGCCAGCCATAGACTCTGGACGAATAGCGACACACGTGCAATGCCAGGTGCAACGTTGCTTTTCATTCAAATTGTACAGGGCAACCGACGTCCTTTTTGACGTAATGCTCATGTAGCGCGATCCCGAGCTGTTCAGGAGCAATTAGACTCTCACCTGTGGTACACGCGATGGGCATACGAATACAAGGCTGCTACACTACTCAACTTCTTCTCAGAACGCGTGACCCGTATACATTTCACTCTGATTGCCCACACGCGTACATATGTTTAAGGGCCAAACACAGCGCGAAACAAAAACTACATTTTTAGGAGCGAAGCTCCTTAAGGCGTGGGCTGTGCGTCCCCTGTATGTAGCCACCTCTCGTGGCTACATACAGGGGACTACATACAGTGGCTACATATAGTGGCTAGCGTAGTATTACGCTAGCCACCGCCCGATCTAAAGGGTACAGCCATATCCATCCGTCCATCCGTCCATCCGTCCGTCCATCCATCCATCCATCCATCCATCCATCCATCCATCCATCCATCCATCCATCCATCCGTCCGTCCGTCCGTCCGTCCGTCCGTCCGTCCGTCCGTCCATCCGTCCATCCATCCATCCGTCCGTCCGTCCGTCCATCCGTCCGTCCGTCCAAAAGATGCAAGATGTTATAAACTAGACGGCGGTACGTGTAGTTGATTATGAAAGATGCGAGGTGTTATAAAATAGGAATGATGCCACATATGGCGCGTGTCATCGTTCGATATAGTGCGGCGACGTACGCTAGGGGGAGCGTTGCAATAAAATCGAGTGGGCAAAATGTACGGAGGATTCATGGTTTACCAGGTTTACCTCCGGAGCTTCGCTCACTCATCATCATTCACTTCGTGGATATGGCGGCATTTTTTTTTTAAATCCTATGGGCTGCGTAATATGGAGTTGACGTCTGTTGTCTGAACCTCACATTGGGAACTGCGTCCGCAACAATCGCTTTACGAGTTGTGTATACATACCGCTGGTACATGTATTACGTAGATACTTTCAGCTGCTAACACCGTAGTGGGACGCTTACACTGCGCCCACGACATGAATTAGCACCAGCCGTTGCACAAGTGGGCCACCTGATTTTGTGGGATGCGTGCTGTGCACCGGAAGATTACGGGCCCAGTATACAGTCCACAATTGATCTTGGTCTGAATGGCTGATTGAGTGAGCAGCTCGCGTACCCGTCTTCTGGTGCCCGTGTATAGTTTCGCAACTTGCATTTCAAGTTAATTTTCGTGTTTGGCCAATTGCTTTTCAGTAGTCATTAAGCCAATATTTTTGTTTCTCTCTTTCTGCTGTTTTAATTGTTAGTGCCTTTTGGTCTGCACCAGTGATGTGTGAACAGTGACTATTGGAACAACTACTGTAACAGTGCAGCAAGGCGGCCGCATCAAGTCGCTGTTGAAACTGTTAGTGGAGCAGTCCGTGGTAAGGCGGCCGCATTGGTTCATGCTGCCGGCCTTCGGTTGTTGGGTGATGTTCCTCGGATGCGGTTTAAGATAGTGCAGAGCGGGGAGGCTCTGCCGAGTACCTGCTCCGGGGATCGGGGGCGACCCGGCCCCAACTGTGCTCGTCGCCGCGGGGGCAGCGAGGGGGATGCGCGCAGCCCCACTTCTGCCGGCGCGGCATTCCAGCCAGTTCAGTGACATTGCGGCAGCATGAAACCACCGTCTTCTATTTTTTTTTTCTTTCTTCGCCGAGTCCAGGAGTCGGAGAGCGACCCCCCCGCCGCTCCGATGAGCGCCCTCCATCGTAGCCCGGAGCCATCCCTGATCTGAGGGGCAAGGGGGGTGATTGCCCCTCCTCGTGGCACGTAGACAGATTTACCTCCCTGAGCCACGCCGCAGGCACGACGCGCGCTCAGATCGCTCCTCGGCTGTATTGGGAAAGCTTCAACGGAGAAAAACTGGTGCATCGGAGAGTGTCACCTTGTCGATCACGTGTTACCCGCAACCACAGTGCCGTCTTCGTGTTAAATTAGACGCAGTATGGCGCCGTTCTGTGATATGCGATTGAAACTTCGCCACACTGTTCTTACAGTTTGCAATGTGCAGCAATGCCGAGTTTATTTATTTATTTATTTATTTATTTATTTACTTGTCACCACCGGTGAGGGAAAGGGGTTTAGGCATGCTACATACAGTAACTGGGCCAGACGTAGAAAGCTGGAAAGAGCTGGGAGGGAAAAGATGTTTTGTGACGTCAGCGTGGGTAAACGGACGTCACGGGGCTAGCACGTAGATTCCACACGCACCTTCGCTCTTGAGGATTGTACACGAACGCGTACTTCTAGTGCTACTTAAAATGTCTCGTAGAATTGATCTGTGGTGTGGCAAGGGAATACTTAAAGGCCTCCTTCAAAGAACAAGCCTCTCTAAGACGAGCAGAATATCAGCGTTTGCTCTTTCATAATCGATTACCCTATATTACAGATGACAGGCTGTGTTGCAATACTCTGTCCCACATCTTCACAAATTCTCGGAAGGCTTGACGAAAGAAAAGAAAAACCGAAATTAAGAACGTTCGTTACGGGATTATATAAGTATGCAAGTCATCTCGTATATAGGTGTCAACGTGCCGTTATTTCTAATTGAAGACAGGTGTCACTCAGAGCCCGGATACCCCTTGCGAAGTGCCGATAATTGCACATCTACCTATATCAAGGGTAATTAACTAATCACACTAGTTTCTTGCGCCCACTAATGGATTAGCGTCTCCCCCCCCCACCCCAAAAATTGTTAATAAGACAGGACAATCTGTTGCTTTCGACACCTGTCAATATTTAACTTAATTTTTCGGGTCATTCAACACAAGAATGGGTCATTCAACACAAGAAGGGGGAAGGGGGAGGGGCGTTTTAGTTTTTCTTCTTTTCATTTGATTTCTGCTTCTTTTTTATTTTCCTCTTTTTTTTCTCCTTCTTTTTCTTCTTCTCTTCTTTTCCCTCTTGTGTTGTTTCTTCTTATTATTATCAGTGACGACCATACGTAGAGCTTATTAGAGCAACGTAGAGTTGGGCTCATGTTCGACCATGCGTGCGAACATGAGCCCAACGCTACGCTATGCTACCCCTTTCTTTTCATCCTCAATATGTAACATGAGTGAGTCTCGTCAATCCACACCGTCATCTAACCACGTCTCTCAGTGTTGCGTCAGTGATCTTTTCGTTCGTCATAATAGTTAAATTCTGGCGCTTTTACGAGGAACACCGTACTGAGCGACGTCAGGTGGAAGCTTGTTAAAGGGCACATAAAACATAAATGCGTGAACATGGAATTGAATGAAAAATACAACTCTATGATGGGGTTCTGCGAAACAAGATTGGGTCGCGCACTCGGAACATTCCCATATATATATATATATATATATATATATATATATATATATATATATATATATATATATATATATTATTACGACGTGTATGTGCCGGATTGATAAGAGGGAATAGAAGTGTGGACTTGGGAAGAAGAAGATCTCTCGGCAGTTTTATCCGGGGCGGCCTCGCCATCCCAGCTTCCGTTCAATAAACCCCCGTACCCCTACTTCAGGCGTAACAGAGTGGTGGAAGGTGCTGGGTACAGTATACGTCGACGAACCACGGAGCCACAGCTGTTCGAACTTCGCCGGAGCCGTCGTATTGCCGGTCTGCCACCGACACCAACTGCCATGGCCGAGAGCGAAGGTCACGCCTTCTCAACCACACAAAGGTCAGTGCCAGCTGCACCTCGATATCACTATATGGAACCCCGCCCGTTCGCGGGAAGAGCAGGAGAAGATGTGGATGCGTGGCTGACACAGTACAAAAGGGTGAGCCGGTACAACTGCTGGGATGCCACCGACCAACTGGGAAATGTCGCGCTGTTTCTCACGGAAACAGCTCTGATGTGGTACGAAAACCACGAAGATTCCTTAACAACGTGGGATCGTTTCACTGAAGAGCTCAAGAAATGCTTCGGCGACTCTGATTCAAAAAAGAAGAGCGCGGAGCGCACGTTGGCTCAAAGAGCTCAGACTCCTGGAGAAACGTGTACCACCTACATAGAGGAGGTCCTGATGCTCTGCAAGATCATAGACCCGTACATGACTGAAGAGGACATGGTCGGCCACCTTCTGAAGGGTATAGCAGAGGACGTCTACAACTTTTTGATAGGCAGGGAAGACCTCACTTCCGTCTCCGCCGTCCAACGTCACTGCCGTACTTTTGAGAAGCTAAAGACCCGTCGTATTGCCCCGAAATTTGGTAGGCTGGCAAATGTAACAACGGTCGCCAGCGTCGACGTGAGCCCGCCCGCCGACCTTGCCGCTACTATCCGGACAATAGTGCGGGAAGAACTACAGCGACAAGACACACTGTTCCACGACACCATCCGCCATACGCCTACCTGTTCATCCTACTACCCGGCCCCGTTCGCTCCTCTGCCACCATCAGTATGTGTGACAGACGTTCGCGAAGCTAGGGCTTCGTGGCCACGCCGAGACTCATTCGCGTCTGACCAGCGGTATGACCAACGTCTTCGTCCCGGCCCCGCCCCACAGAGGCGCGCAGCTCCCGTTCAGCAATCTGCTCCACCCCGTTCGGTTAGGCGACCCTACACAGCCCAGCGCTCTCAGCAGTGGTTCGGCGAGCGACCCCTACCCATCTGCTACAACTGTGGCGTCGAAGGCCACATTGCCAGGTACTGTAACTACCGGCAGCCGCCGAGGTACGACTGGCCACCGAGATCCCACCTGTCCGACTTTGCACAAGCACCAACGTTCCCTGGAAGCGCATCTTACGAGACACCAAGGCCGCTGCGAAACCGTTCTCCAGCCTCTGACCGCAGTCTGACACCCCCGCCAGCCCCTCGCTCCAATCGGTCGCCATCTCCTAGGCGCCGCTACCCTTCGCCGCCTCCGGAAAACTAGGCAGCGCGGCCGCTGGGGGTGAGGTCGCTGGTGATTCGCTGCAAGAAGAGATACCTCCACCGGTGCTTATGTTTAAAAACAAAGTGCAAGTTTTTGTTGATGGTGTACATACGATGGCTTTGGTGGACACTGGAGCCGCCGTGTCGATCATGAGTGCTGCGTTCAAAGCTCGTTTGGGAAGAAAGGTGACCTTTTTGTTGGAGAAAGCGATAACGTTCTGTGGCGTGGGCGGCAACTCGTTGTGTCCGATTGGTGTTTGTACCGCGGCAGTGTTACTGAGTGATCAAGTGTTTGTGACAGAATTCACGGTTCTTCCGCGGAGCACTCATGACATCATTCTAGGCATAGATTTCTTGCGAATGTGCGGAGCCACTGTAGACTGTCGAAATGGCGAAGTTATCATAAGTGACGCTGTTCCTCATGGACTTATCGAGAATTCGGGTACGGAAAGCGGTGCGCTCCGAGTCTATGAAGATACCGTTATCCCGGCCTTCTGTGCTGTGCGCGTTCCAGTAGCTTCTTCGCATATTAACGACAATAAGACCAGTTTCGATGCGCTAGTGGAGCCTTTCCATCTAAGTTGTATAAAGAAGAACACGTTGGTACCCCACAGCATAGTTTCAGTGAGTGAAGGTCGTTCAGACCTTTGGACAACGAATTATTCAAACGAACCGGTGCTGCTACCAGGAGGACTTAAGCTAGCGTCGTTTAAAGAATACTCGCCAACAACAGTAGCTGTCCTCAGTGACGTTCGACGGGATGAACAAGTGACCGCCTGCTCAGACAGTTCGAAAGTTTTACCTATGGTTGATAAGGCGCTGACTGCCGACAAGCGCAGAATGCTTGTGGACGTTTTGTTAAAGTACTTGCAAGTTTTTGATTTCTCCCAGAGTGACCCTACGCCTTCCATTCCTCCATTTCGTATACGCCATAGGATAAATACACAAACAGCACAGCCAATCCGACAAAAACCGTACCGAGTATCGCCGTCCGAGCGCAAGATAATAGACAATCAAGTGCGTGAAATGCTCCAAAAGGGCATCATTCAAGAATCATCGAGCCCTTGGGCAGCTCCTGTGATCCTTGTGAAAAAGAAAGACGGTACCTGGAGATTTTGTGTCGACTATCGCCGTTTGAACTCCATCACGAAGAAAGATGTTTATCCTCTTCCACGAATTGATGACGCCTTGGACTGTCTCCATTCGGCGTCATACTTCTCGTCTATCGATTTACGTTCAGGCTACTGGCAGATTCCCATGCATCCAGCGGACAAGGAAAAGACTGCTTTCATAACTCCAGACGGACTTTATGAATTTAACGTGATGCCGTTTGGATTATGTAATGCTCCTGCCACATTCGAAAGGTTCATGGATACCATTCTGCGTGGCCTAAAATGGAACGTCTGTATGTGCTACCTAGATGACATCGTGATCTTTGGGCGCACATTTCGTGAGCACAACGAACGCGTGGACATTGTTCTGGAATGCATTAGAAACGCTGGCCTTGTTCTTAATTCGAAGAAGTGTCATTTCGGCGAGCGACAAACCTTAGTACTTGGGCACCTTGTGAACAAAGATGGGATCAGGCCTGACCCGAGCAAGACAGCAGCTGTGAAAGCGTGCAAACCACCTCGCTCAACGAAAGAGCTTCGCAGCTTCCTAGGCCTGTGCTCGTACTTTCGCCGATTTATTCCCGCATTCGCCGACGTTGCCTTCCCCTTGACCAGTCTGCTACGTCAAGGTACTAGCTTTGAATGGACACATGACTGTGAGACGTCTTTCAACCAACTCAAGTTCTTACTCACATCGCAGCCCATTCTCCGACACTTCGACCCTTCGGCGCCGACCGAAGTTCATACTGACGCCAGTGGCATTGGCATAGGTGCAGTTCTAGTACAACGACACAGTGGAAAGGAACATGTCATTGCGTATGCCAGCAGAACTTTAAGTAAACCAGAACGGAATTACACAGTGACTGAGCAAGAATGTTTGGCACTCGTCTTCGCTGTACAGCGATTCCGTTCATACCTGTACGGTCGTCCCTTCCAAGTGGTCACAGACCATCATTCCTTGTGCTGGCTTGTAAGCCTCCGAGACCCATCTGGCCGCCTGGCACGCTGGGCCCTCCGCTTGCAAGAGTATGACTTCACGGTGTCATACAAGAGTGGCAGGAAGCACGCTGACGCTGACTGCCTTTCGCGGATGCCGCTTACTACAACACTTTGCGATGCCGACAATTTCGATCACCTAATTGCGTCAGTGACTCCAGTATTCCCGGACAAGACCACCTTTGAAAATGAACAGCGGAAGGATGTCAGCTTGGAGCCATTATTTGCTGAAGCACGAGCGTCCACTTTGGCCGGACGCTTTTGCGTTCGTGAAGGATTACTTTACAAGAGGACCTTCTCGGCCACGGGTTCCCGCTTCTTGCTGGTGGTGCCGCACACACTCCGTTCCTCCATTCTGCGCGCCATGCACGACGACGCAACTTCGGGTCACCTGGGAATGACGCGAACACTCCTTCGTACACAGGAGCGATTTTACTGGCCACGCATGCGCCAGTCAGTTGAGCAGTACGTGGCCAGTTGCACTCAATGCCAGACGCACAAATCAGTCACGACTGCTCCGGCTGGACTTCTACAGCCTGTGACGCCTCCCAGCACTCCCTTTGAGCAAGTTGGCATTGACCTCGTGGGCCCTTTTCCACGCTCGGCAAAAGGCAACCGTTGGATTGTAGTGTGCGCCGATTACCTGACCCGCTACTGCGAAACGGCCGCCCTGCCATCTGCGACTGCTGGCGAAGTATCCTCCTTTCTCCTGCACTCTATCATACTGCGCCACGGACCTCCTCGCGTCATAATAAGCGACCGCGGCCGTCAGTTTACGGCAGACGTTGTTGAGGAACTGCTCCGTATGTGTGGCTCGGAACTTCGTCATTCGACACCTTACCATCCACAGACGAATGGCCTTACTGAACGAACGAACCGGACACTGGTGAATATGCTTTCAATGTACGTGGCGTCCAATCACAAGAACTGGGACGACGTCTTACCGTTCATCACGTATGCCTTCAACACTGCCCAACACGAAACCACCGGCCACAGCCCTTTCTTCCTTCTTTACGTTCGACCCCCTCGTTATACCCTGGACACTATCTTTTCGTTTTATGACAATGACGATCCTTCATTAGCTGAAACACTATGCCTTGCAGAAGAAACTCGGCGTCTTGCCCGCCTGCGTACTATAGCATCGCAAGACCGCTCAAAGCTCCGCTACGACAGCAAGCACCGCCACGTCACATATGAACCGGGAGACCTTGTAATGGTGTGGAAGCCTATCCGCAAGCGTGGCTTGTCCACAAAACTTCTCGCCCACTACACTGGCCCATTCGTTGTCCTTGAGCGCCTCAGTGCAGTAGATTATAAAATAGCACGACTGACAGCTAGTGGGAGACGATCAACCAAGACCGAGGTTACCCATGTGGCTCGCCTCAAAGCTTTTAGACTGCGGGACGATGCATGAAACGCGCGGTGCGCTTCGTCTGCGAAGGGGGAAATATTACGACGTGTATGTGCCGGATTGATAAGAGGGAATAGAAGTGTGGACTTGGGAAGAAGAAGATCTCTCGGCAGTTTTATCCGGGGCGGCCTCGCCATCCCAGCTTCCGTTCAATAAACCCCCGTACCCCTACTTCAGGCGTAACAATATATATATATATATATATATATATATATATATATATATATATATATATATATATATATATATATATATATATATATATATATATATATATATATATATATATATATATATATGGGAATGTTAGGTGGTCTATTAGGTGGTCGTTTCTGCTATTAGGTGGTCGTTTCTGGTCTGAGCGGCGTTGCGGTTGCTATCGCGGTTGCGGTCGCGGTCGACGCCGCTGGCGCAACCGATCCACATTAAAAAGTAACCGACAGGCATGAAAAACTAAAATGAGCAACAAATGGCCAGGATCGAATGGCATTTGAAGCTGGGCCCACTGCGTGAAAATCGAGTATTCCGACCACAATGGCTCGCTGGCCGTGTACGGTAGAATACCTTCAAACACAGTTGGCCGTTCCCCAGTGCGATATCACGTTCAGGATCCGCATTAGGCAGTGTTGCACGTTGGAAAAAGATCGAAGAAGACGACGACGATCTGTTCTGACCTTCGACTCACGCGCTACTAGCCAATCCAACATTTATTATTTAGCTATTACACTGTAATGATCTAACCTTCAGAAGAGTTTCATATCACGATTACACCTCAGATATTCAACAAATTCTATTATTTCTCTTCTTTCCATTTTTTTTCACATTGTGCCAAATTAATCGCACCAAGTCAGAACAAAGTAATCCTATTTCCCTAGCCTGAATAACCTAAAGGTATTCACTTGCATTAACCACCGGCTTCTTGGCCAATCCTCCTTAGTGGGTGAGAGCCACAAAAGAAAGGATCAAGCAAGCAAGCAACCCATGGTGTCGGTCTGTGATTTATTGTAAACCCCTTTTTCGACGCATCTGGAGGCTCAATTTTCTTCATCGTAATCATCGGTGATTTTTTTAGTAATAATCTTGAACGTAAACCTGCGTCGCTTTCATGCAGTTTATGTACTAATTTGTTCCCACAACAGTACTTTTTATCTGAATGAAGTTCACATTCCAAAAATATTCAGCATTAAAACATCTCTGCAGAGTACGCCAGGTCTCAATTTGGCGTACGCATAAGATCGCCAGGATCCGCCTACTCTGCCGCAGCGTACAACCATTTGACGGTGTCGCGACCCTTGTTCTCTCTGAGCCGCAAAGACGAGTCCCCTCCCCCATCTTCTTCCTCTCTAGGGCTTCCCCGCCCGCGGCGGCGAACCGGCCCGACTGGTTCCCGCTGTTTTGAAGCTTCTCCGTCGTTTTTCTCTTTCTTTTCTCTCGGCCGCCCCGGAGCTGTTTTCGGATCCCTCAATGATTGCGTGCGTGCGGACCAGCAAGGAGGCTCGATTTATGGACTTGAGGCGAAGCTTTTCTCTTGTTTCCCAAACATTCGTGGCGCATCGCAGCGGGGGGACAGGCCGTGCACTTCGACCGTCTGCGAGGGGAAAAAAAAAAGTCGAGTGAAATAAAGTTCGTGCCTTGGGGAAAATTAAGGACAGTGAACCGATATGCCATGAACGGGTTTTCTTCTGTTACGCGGAAAACTGTAAATTGTATTTCTGCCGTACCTGTACATACGTGTTGTTGTGTACTGAAATTTGTGATACTCGAGGTTCAATAACTTCTGAAGACGTCATAGCAAGATGGTATGGAAACATCATATGAAAAAACGTATGCGCAACATGATATTGAAAAACGGATGTCCACTGGGCATCTATAATATATTTAAATTTTAATCGCGCAGAGATAGACTTGCTTGTGTCTACGAGAAGAAGTACAGGTCCTAACTTAGAATTATGGTAGCAGAAAGAGAAACTACAGTAACGCACGCCGAATGAAAAAGGGAACTTGCTCGGCGCATTAGGTTCACGTGTGACGCATCATTAAGGGTAAATCACCTGCTGCTGCATCGATTTGCTTTTACCTTTCTGGAAACTCAGCTCGCGAAGTCTGCTAACTAGAGAAATGTCTATGCTCAGGCAAATCGGAAGCTTATCTCTCTTGGTGCCTAGTAGTAATAATGTCGTCGCTAAGAAAAATATGATGAAAAAACAAAACACCGCCGCTTACAGTAGGTTTGTGAAAAAGATAAAGACGGAAAAATATTGGCGACCTTAGTGTTCACCTAAGTGCCTTGAATAGAGAAACTCATAGCGTTTGGTGCGTTCGTAATGGCTAGAGTTGTTGTGTGTGCTATCTTTAAGTAGCATATACAGTAACCTTTACCAAGAGGACACTGGGACACCTACAAACGAGCGCCGCACGAAACGTACGGGAACGCGGCGGAGAGGACGGGGTAGGTGAGGTGATGCGCACGCCAACCCTGTACTGTACACCTTGATGTTGCCTATACCCACCAATTTCTTATAGAGTCACTTAGGGCGAACCAATATATTCGTTCGTGTAGTTTAAAAGCGCTATCTATATATCTACCTCCTGCCTGCCTGCCTGTGACATTTAGCTCTCCTGGCCGTAGATAATGGTATCGATACCAAAATTTATATGGCATAACATGACTGTATGGCGAGCGTAAGTCCCTGGCCATAACATAAAAATTGTGACATGTATGTTATAATTGCCATGATTTACATTTCATGGTCTTGCTGCTCTTGCGGTAGTTTCGTTCACATGACATATTGCAAAACTGGTGTGGTATGACATGACTGCATGGTGAACACAAGGGACAGAACCTAACGTGGAAATGATGACATGTATGTCATGTAAGTCGTGACTACACGCCACTCTCATGGTGTGCTCGCGGTCGTTTCGCCAGCTTCACATGTAACAAATTTGGTATTACGGGACGTCAATTGGTGACGAATGTGTGTGACTGGTGCAAACATGATAATCATGAGATGCGTGACATGCAAAAACATGACTACATGCCAGGCTCATGATGCCCTTGCGGCCGTTCGCTAGCGTCACATATACCAAACTTGGTATTACATGACGCGAGCAGACGACGGAGGTAAATACACGTCCAACATCACACGCACATCATGACACGTTTTACATGACACGCACGTCCATGACGTGCGTGTCATGTAAAACATGACTACATGATACGCTCATAGTGTGTTCGCAGTGGTTTCGTTAGCTCCACGTATACCAAATTTGGTATCACGTGACGTGACGGTAAATGACACGTCCAAAACATGGTAATCATGAGCCTGTTAGTCATATGCGGCATAATTTGCGTCCGCCTCGTTACATTGTGTTCATTTCAAAGTGACATATCAACATTCCACATTCGTGCTTCGCATATAATCGATTCCCACTGTACGTGGGATTTAACATTTTTCCTTCTACCAAATATATGCTCTTGTGTCATACCTATCATATAAATTATTTCACACCTACCTCTTATGTCGTTTCATTTCTGTTTTAGAGAATTTGTGGACAATGCCAGCCTGTAGTGAATCTTCGGCAGAGCATTTAGTGTCGCCAGGTGCAAGCGCCTTAAAAGGCCACTTTGACCTCCTCGCAATTCTTTGAACGCCATGCAACGGACAACGCTTTCGTGCGTGAAGCTTTCCCTCCCACAAGACGCCCTCTTTTGCGGACTGCAGAAACGCCGGGTTCGCATTCCTGCTCAGCGCGTCTTCAGCGAGGCCTTATACGTAATCCTGCTTGCACAGTCGGTCGACCCGGCAGGATGGAGACCTCGACCTTAGCGCGCGTTCTTGGTTAACAGAGCCAACGCGTGCAGCACCTGAGGTCACCGTTAAATGGAGGAGGGGCGCGTTCTCTCACCAATGTCGCAGCCATCTATAGCCGTGGCTGCGGCTTGAGACGAAACGGTGGCGGGGCACGGAAACGGGCGTCCGTCTGACATTGTACTCCGCTACTTCAAGCGCTAAGGCTCTCCACACTCACGCGTAACTTTAAACAGTTATCAAGGAGCTTTCCTTAAACAATAATTATTCCTCTATGAGAGGAGGAGGAGAGGATGAAGTAGAAGCCGAAAGCAGCGCTACAGCTCACGCGTGAAAAATGCCCATTCTCTCTTCATGCTTCTGTATGACGTCGTGGCGTACATCGTGACACGCTATCAATCACCAGGGGCAGCGCCAGAATTTTTTTACTGCAATCTGCCTCCAGTAAAGAGGGCGCTGGTGAGAAGGGCGGGGAATCCGCGGTCCTCCCCATTTGCTTCAACCTCGCGCCATCCCTGCTAATCGTGGTGGTTCTTGACCAGTCTTTGTATTATCTAACGGTTTTGTATATATTATTTCCATTATCAGTTAGGATGAAGCCACCTGCTGAGATAGTTGCCGATATTTGCGTACCCAGTAAGCTGGATAACCACAAATGAATAGAATATGGCAGAGAGAACCCTTTAGTAATACAGTAGGCGGATAACACCTTGACAAGCGTCATTTTTCACCCAGTGCGGGGATTTATGAGACATCTCGTCTTGTGTGTAAAAGTGCCTGTACATTGACGAGGCGCTGCGACTGTGAGCTTCAGTGCAGCGCCGCCAGTGCTTAACCCTGCGCCAGACGCCGTCGCGCGTAAAACGGCAAAGCACGTTAGCTTTGCGAAAATTATTAAACACCCGTCGCGCACGCGCCTAGCTCCTAACTACTTCCGCCTTCAGCGTGTTTGAACAAGTTACACGGTGATAGTGGTTGCAGCGCAAGCACGACAGTGCTGGAAGAAAAGCGTACGGAAGGCAAAGATACATGGACGATGAACAAGTTACAAGGAAGCACCGGCGTCCGCAGTTTCGTCTAAGCCGTGCACCACTGTGGAAGCTGCACAACAGTTCTCTATTCTAGTCCACGGTAGTTCTCTATACTGGTCCACATGCATTCACTTTGTTACGTGGTAACTCTGAGCTGAAAACCCGACGCTATTTTGCTTTTCGCTTCATTATCATTCCCCTCTCCTCCGTGTAGGGTAGCAAACTGGACTTAGTCTAGTTAACCTCCCTACCTTTCGGATGTTTTTTTCGTCTCTCTCTCTTATCACTGCAATCAAAGCAAATCACTTTTCGCGCGTCTTACGGATATGACATGTACTGGACGCGTTCGCGTGACATATCTGTGATTAACGGTGAGGGCTGGTCACTCGGTGTTTTCATGTTTCAGCCACGCCTCGCTTCAAATGTCAACTGGTGGAGCTCCGTCATATGCATGTATAAAAGTGGCTCGAATCACTACCTTTTATCCAGGTTTCCAGAGCCGCCACTGTCGCAGAGAACATTACTGGCACAGCAGGTAAACCTCGCTTGCCACAGCCTCTCTTTCTCTAGACCAAGAAATATATACATGGTACATACATTAAGGTGAGCTCCTTAGATGCCTCATCAAACTTGAAAAGTGACCGTCGGCGTAAGTGCGAGTGACGCGAGAAATGATCGCGAAATGACGGCACCCTCTGCCATCATTGCGACGTCACAGAAAAACTGTGTGACGCCATTATGACGTCGTTTGAAGTCACATGGTACCGTCACACGACGTCGCTTGGTGAGCCGATCTCGGAGGCACGTTAGGTGCAGAAAGCGTCCATTGCCTCCGATCCCCTAGACCGTGCAATGCCACCCTAAGGGTGCAGAGAAGTTTCGAGGCCGGGGAGGATCAATACAGTCGACTCATAAAAAATGGTTTTCTCCTTTCAGGCGAATATATACTTGGCTATGTGAGCTATTTCTGCACGATCAGAGGTTTATCGAACGTTACTTCTTGACAAGAAACCAAGCAAACGTTGTCGCCAACATATTATGCAACATTAGCACACTGCGCGTTGACCAACTACGGAGCTTAGTGCACCTCCAGCTCGTTCGCAGTGCCGACGCAGTCTCCATCTGTGCTGCAGGGCTTTAACAACTCTCTGGCCTTTTCTACGTGGGAGAAAAGGCGTTATCGCGCGGTAACTAATAGCTTCCCTTCTTGGTGTGTCGGAGGCGACCATGCACCGTGGGACGTCGTTAGTCTACGCCGGCTCCGGGTGCGGCAACATTGTCTCTCTTTCCGGGTCATCACTTATGCGCCTCGGCTTGGAACACTGGGGTGCTGCCGGAGGTCGCTCGAGCTATTCGATGCGTACAGTTCCATGCCAGAGGCTGCACAGTGTTTGCGGAAGCCTCGCGGATGACAGTCAAGGTAGGCGCTATATATGGATAACTCTTCTTTTTTTTCTTGATTTTCTTTGTTCTTTTATAAGAACGTTACGCAACGTGGACATTCGCGACGCCTGCCGCCCTGGATCACTTCTTGACGCCACCATGAAGATAGTTATAGCGCGAGAACAAACGACGACTCAGAGACAAGAAAGGCATGAAGTCCTTCTTGTCTCTGTGTCGTCGTTTGTTCTCGCGCTATAACTATCGCCATGCCATACCAACTAGCCCAAGCTGCCACACTTCTAAGCCACAATGAAGGCGAGAAGCTGTTTTATTTCGCTGGTGTTCATACACCACGCAGTCAGGCTCCGTCAAGATATGCTTTTTTTTTCGTTTATTTCTGTTTTGGTCGAACGTTGTCGTGGATGGTAGCTTACCCGAGGTTATGTACAGGCTCGTCCACTTTTAGGGCCTCACGGCACGGCGTAGCTGCGCTCAGCGGAGCGCCATCGCATCCGTCGCGGCAACGTATACCGAACCGAAGCCTGCCATGGACGCACTGCTTTTGCTGTACTTTGCTGCGAAGCAAGCCTCGGCGCAGTAGCGGATTCGACGAGGCACCCTTTGTGCTTGCGCCCTGCAGGGCTGTCAGGTGCTGCAGAGCCAACGAGCGAATGATCCTCGCAAAAGAAGCCCCTCCGAAAAGCAGCGTGACTTTCGCAAAGAAGCCCCAAAAAGCGAGAACAATGAATTTTTGTCATGCTTGGAAATATTTTGCAATGTAATAAAAACAAAAGGTCACTTAGTTAAGAGAGAGAGAGTTGAAATTATTTTAGTTATACAACGAAAATACGCCTAAGTATGAAAGAAAGAACATATTCAGTTTTTAATATTGCTTCCACAGTATTTTCAATGAGGTTGAATGCCTGTTTGCCGGTGCATGATCAACGTTAGTTCTTTATTTCTCTAATTTATGTTTAACTTGAACACTCAGATACTTATAGTCACAATCGCACTATCGGAGGGCGTGACAAATAAATTAAAATTAGTATATTTGGTAGAAAAAGGCAAATACTCCCTCCCACAACAACAACAACAACAACAACAACAACAACAACAACAACGAGAACAAGAAGAACAACAACAACAAAATACGTGACGCGCGACTACAAAATTCTATAGATGACTCGGCGCAAAAATCAGCTCGAAGCCGCTTACCATCAGCGGAACCGCAATGCACCGCGTAGCTTCGAATTTGTGGCCGCGCCTGATTCACTGGCGCTTGGCGGAGCTAGGCCACGCTGGGCCGTGTCCATCCTGAAAATGGGTGAGTCTTTACATCACAGAGTTTCACGACAATAGACTAGCGGAAAACCATGAGCTCTAGTGTCCAAGGGAGCTGCACCGAATTGTGCTTCAGTTAGCTACGGGTAGCACAGTGAACTCTCGTTGATATATGATTCTCAGGGGCATCAAATATAAAAACATATTATCTGAAAATCGCATTATTCAGAACAGAGCCTAAGAGGTCACAAATAGTTCAAATTTGACACAGAACTTGCTTTTAATAAGACTTCAGGATAGCCCGCTCGAAGCTTTTCCAGAAGTCGTATAGAAAAGAGTGGCAGTTTCACCACGGAAGTCCTTGCCTGCCTCAGAGCTATAGGAAACGCTTCGAGTGCGCAGCCAGCCGTTACTGGCCGACGATTGCCGCTGCATCCTTTTCGCTGTCGCCATCGCAAGCGCAGGGCACCTCGGTGGGCTAGCGCTGCGTTGGCACGATGCCCCTTGGCTCGAAAATTGAGACCACGTGACCTTTCTTAGAGGTCTTCGTAATTATATTATTCAAGCTCACACAGGAATACAAAAGTATCAGCCGTACGCCATGCCAACGTCGGCCAAGAACAAAGAAGGGACAAAAATAAAATTCGGCGGATTCCACGTAGCTTGAGAATCTACGTTATTCGAAGCATGCGGAGGGAAGGTGACCGTGCTGTAATTTTTTTTTTTTGTTGAGCGAGTCGTCGTGAAATGACGCTAAATATATGCATAAACGTTGCACGCACAGACACATGTTGAAGAACTGTCGATGTTTATACAACCAGCTGTTTGCACATGCGCGACGATGCCAACGGGAAAAATATTATTAGCAACATGAGAAGCGATAAGAGACATGAAGTGCTAGTGCCCACGAGGATGGTAGCCCTGGACACTGCTACGTAACTCAACATCAGCGCACGGCGCGACACTACAATTGACTTTAACCTGACGTGAGGGCTTTATAAAAAAAAAAGAGTACATGTGTAAACTTTATAAAATCAGATCACAAAAACACAGTACGTGTTCTATTATCTATTCAATGCTCCCCTAGATCTAAGTTCCTCAGGACTCAAATAAATATCTTATCGTGCCATGTGATGCAACTTTTCTAATGCAACGTTACTATTCTAGTAACGTTGATGTGATGCGGATAATTGCAAATGTCGGCCCTCGTGAATGTGGCCTCTGTAAATAATTATAACACTCATGATATCTTCAAATGTACGTATTAAGAAAAAAAAACGGGAAAAAAAGAGAGGAACGAAACACCCAGAGCCGTGTGTTTAAATAGCGGCGCAATTCAATGGAAGATCTAAGGTTCACTTTATTATGCAGATGGGAGTTGCGTCACGTGTTCGATTCGTTGTCACAGCAATCGCATATCAAAAAAGGCAGAAAAAAAAGAGAATGCCCGTGTACTACGCCTCGTGTGCACATTAAACACCTTGATGGAGTCAAGTTAATGGGAGCCCCTGACTGCGCTGTTCTTTATAACCCAGAGCAGTTGCTATACAGGGCAGCTGCACCTATACAGCCACTATTTATTTTTGGCGTAGCATTCCATTAGGTCGTACGAATGTGGCTATCCAATGGTGCGCATCTCTAAGGTTCTCGAACGTGCTCAGAGCTGGCAGTGTTGCTTCCACCGTTGCTAACAGGAAGTACGGTGGAATGAACAACTGGACCGCGTTGTTGGTGCGGCCGTATGCAAAAAGAAGCGCGCCGCCTTTGAAGTGGCCCAGGGGTAATTAATGAACGGTCACGCTCCGTTCATTGTTCCACAGCGAGGTGCGCCTGGAATGCCCTGCTCTGCTCTCTTCGAATAGCTTCAACGCATCTCGGCATGCTTCACAGTCCGTTCGCCACATTAGTGCATAGCTGCAGGCAGTGCTCGAGAGCAGACGATAGTTCCCGTCCTGTTGGTAAAAAGCTTGCGGGTGCATAAAGTGGTCGATGTTCTCTCCACTGGTGTTTTGTCGAGGGGAGGGCTTAACGGCTTTAAACTTTTTCTTGTCGCACAGTTACAGTCCACTGGAGAAGACGAAGTGACAAATACGAACTGTATACAGGATGGGTGCTGCGCATCAAATGGGTTTACTGCACCGATGCTTACGTGCGTCAAAGGCACGCTCACATAAACGCATCATATGTGTTGCGTGTACATGTATGATGCCTGTCTTCGACGTGACTGGATCATGCTATGACCTAAGTTGCCCACGATGCTCGTCTAGACCGCCATTAAGACACCTTCTTGTTTGTGGTGGTGGTAGTGGTTAGAAGATGAGAAAAGGCACCAAATTTCTGCAACCCGGTCGGGAGCACGGCGCAGTGCCTATCTTGTTTGTCCAAAGCAACAGTTGTCGTAGGAGAGCCGTCGTACTTCAAATACAACCCTCTGCACAAACAGCGTGACGCTCCTCTTTTCACAGGCCTGAAATCTCGGTAACGAACTTCCTCGTCGCAAATGACTTAGATTTCAGCCTGTCGCATTGGATCGTGCATTTTTTTTTACAGACATGTATGTTTTCTCTTGTTCTTGATTTCCCCCTTTTTTTTCGGCTTATTGCCAAACTTGTCTCCCCTTGACATGATTGGGTATTTTTATTGACCTGATTACTCTACTGCGCAGGTGCAATGTTTGTCATGTGCATACGATGGCGGCTTTGTATGTTTATGTGCAAGAGTCTGGTGGTGATGGGGGGGGGGGGGGGGGCTGATGGTACAGCTCGGAGAGTCGACGAACCCAGCCTTCAAAGACACGTGCATTATAAGATGTGTATTGATGACCACACACGCTGGGAACAATCGAAAGTGTAATGAAGTGACTTGAATTTAATGAGAACAAAAGCTTAAAGAAATGACAAAGTGCCTTCAAATAAAATCTACGGCGCTCGTGTCGTGCGTCTCTTGGTCTTTTTTAGCATTTTTGTTTTGGCATGACGAATTATAACCCATGTATCTCTTTAATACATTTTTTTTAGATAGGGCAGCAGTTGGTGCCCCTATGGCACAGGTGGGTGCTACTTTGGACGGGCACTCGTTTAAAGCGACTTCCTTCCGCCGGATATTTACTCTTCTATGAGACTTTTCGGACATGGACAACAAGCTTGGCAGGCTGTCGTAAG
Source organism: Rhipicephalus microplus (assembly GCF_043290135.1). Taxonomy (NCBI): domain Eukaryota; kingdom Metazoa; phylum Arthropoda; class Arachnida; order Ixodida; family Ixodidae; genus Rhipicephalus; species Rhipicephalus microplus. The sequence goes on from NC_134704.1 coordinate 13,904,046, forward strand.
ACAGATGGCATATCGCTGCCGTTAACCCAGCACTGAGGATAGGGGGAAAGTACTTTTTATGTAGTTGCAAAGAATTTTCCTTCGTTTGCTTCTTGCCAAGCGACCACACAGGTTTGTGCATCTCGCCAAGCGCTGCAAGAGGAACTGGATCATGCCAAACCAACGACATGTACTGGGTGTCGATGTTTTATGCAGGGCGTCGACTCGAAAGGCTTCGATGCCTCATCAAACGTGAAAATTGACCATTGGCATCAACACCAGTGATGCAAGGAAATCATCACGACGTCACTGCTAGCGACAATTTGTGGCCTGACGATGACGTCACTAGCCCGTGTGCTCAGATTTGGGTGCACGTTAAAGAACCCCAGGTGGTCGATATTTCTGGAGCCCTCCACTACCGCGTCTATCATGATCATATGGTGGTTTTGAGACGTTAAACCCCACATATCAATCCATCAATCAAGATGACGTCCCTATGAGAACAAATAAATGACGTCATCACATGACATCGTCTCTTGGCCAGGGGTGGGCCGATCACGGAGGTAGGGCATACCACGTTAGCTGCAGAAAGCTGTCGGGGGAGGGCCAGCATGACTGAAAGGAAAAAAGGAGATGGCCTTCGCCTCCGAGTCGTCTATGGGTTGTGCAGTCATTTGTAATGCTGTGGCATCACCACCGCACTCGTATCCGTACATGGCTCGTGGGAGGCGGCTCTTTTTATGGGGCGCCGCGAGGTTTTGGAAAGGCAACAGTTGGTCTCGCACCGAGTGAGAGGAGGGAGAGGGGGGGGGGTGTTACTTGGTAGGGCAGCAAGGCTGTTTGCTACGGTCTCAACTCTACTTGGGACATCAGCGGCGGCGCGTCCCCGAAAATACCCGCCGTCAAGGTAATTACCGGGCCGAGACGGCCGACGAAGTAATAGCTCACAAGCCGGCTCGACAACGAGCTAAAATTAACGGGCAGCTTTGGCTCGGCGCCCCCACCGGGCACGCGTACGGTGTGTTCCCGTGAGGCTGTAACCCCAGATCCGTAAGCGTGAGGCTGCTGCCAGACATCAAAGGCAGCGCGTCGGGATACACAGGGCTGTCCTGTCCAGACCACTATAGGAACGGTGCGACAACATCCGACTCACGGCGCGATTGTGTTACGCCGTTGTTTGTCATTCAAGTCATAGCTATATAGAGTGCATTTCAAATGGACAAAACGGTTCACACTCGCGTTTATGTAACTTGGCATCATTCCGCCTAAGACTCAATTCACGAAACCATTACTCTACAGTGTTTCGGCTTCGCTATTCAATGTTTTAACACAGCAGGGTTATCGAGAGAGACAAAATTAACTAAAAAAAAGAAAGAGTGGTTTATCGTGGCTCGGGCCTTATCCAAGGATATTGGCTATAGCGGTTTGGTGGGCCTGACCCAGGGTCGCAAATTGGCTTCATAGGGCCCGTTCAGCGAGTCGCGCCTTACACGCCCACATCTGTATTGCGTTCGTATATCATATGTCAACTGCGGCGGGTTGCTCTGTAGATATGTATTAGTGTAGGTGAACCTCCGCACTACGGGCATGCGTTAGGATATCTCTCCAGTTATGTGAAGCTTGCGCAGATTGAGGAATGTATTAGCATGCAGGGCTATCGTGGCTTGGCCATTTTTGACCATTCTTTAAGCCGGTGTCGCACGCTAAAGCAACTGCTTTAATGGTTAGGCATCTCCACTCCACCAACGAAAAAGAAAAGGAAACCCTGCTGAAGAACAAACGTGGAGAGTGCTTTAAAACATGCAGCGCATCGCGAGGAGGCGAGGAGGCGTATGGCGAGGAGGCGATAATGATCACCATCATTATCATCATTCACGAATCACGCGGATGGCTGTATGACATTCTGCCGCTATCAAAAACACAAATGAGACGCACAAACATGATGACATGGGCGGCACTTGCAACTGGTAAGCAATACCAACTAGGCCAAGACGAAATTTTTCCCAAGTATACGCGCATGATGTCTCGTTTAACAGGTCTCTTGCTTTCGTGAGTGTGTTGGCAGACGCCACGTGTTCAATTGACAATGCCCGGTCGTTCGGCAAAAAGAAAACAAAAGAAAGCTGTCAGGGAAACCTTAATGGATTCCTTTTGAATACTGGTGACTTATTATGTTCTGCACGGGGGTGCTTTCGCACACCGACACCACCTGAATGCTTGCTTGGTGGCCGCCAGTCAAGCTATTGACCTCGGAGCTGAGTTTTAACGAGGAAGAGCAGACAACAAGAGTGCTTGCGCCGACATATACGCTCATGCCCGAAGCCAGCTAGCCGTCTCGGTGATTAGCTGCGGTCCACCTCGCTTACTGAGCGAGCTATTACGAGCTCAACGCAAGGATCGCTACCTGCGCGCATTTCTCACTAATGAAGTCTGCACAGCGCCGTATTAATGCATAGGAGGGTCGCGCAAATGATGGCTGTTGAAAGACTCCAACGCGGTGGCCTTATACGTAAGGATTGAATTGGGGCACTTTGTTCCTCGCGCAGCTCGTACAGGCTGCCATGAACAAGGGAGAACCCCTGTGCCTCTGCAAGTTCTCATACCGGGAACCCGGAAACGGGAACGTCGGGACACGGTAAATTAACGTCCGTTACTGCTCGCGCGGGTCGCGTGTGGGACTTCAGAGTTTTTTTTTGTTGTTTTTTTTAATCTCCTGGAAAAGTTCCAAGACCTCAGCGGAAGAACAGCAGGTCGCTGTTTTCCCTTTCAATCTATACCAACGGCCTGAGGTACGCCTCTTGTGTGTTTCAATGGTGATTGACGGAATCGGGTTAAGTATATGAACCGTGCACGCGCTTATGTTTTCTATAGCCCCGAGTATCGCCACGCGTCTTTGACACAGTAAAGCAAACTGCTGTTTGTACTTTTCACCTTTGATGTCAGTTGATAGCAATCTGCTGAATTTCTGGCACACATATTTAGGAGATCAGCCGATTAAAAACAAAAAGTGGCAGCTACGCACAGGCGGTGCGAAGAGTGTACAAACAGAGAAGCTGAATGCCTCGTCCTCCTATTTTTCTTGGCGATCGCCCTCGTGTTTTTCACCCTCCCCTTGCTTTCGGGCGTGTTAGTGCGTCGTACTGAAGTTCTATGGCGCGCGAAAAAAACACGGGTTAAAAAAAAACGTGCAAACGGGCGTTAACTTCTAAAAACGTGTATTCCACAAACAGGGAACAACATATACAGGCAAGTTGCCCATCTGTGTGGTTCCCAGTTTCCAGAATGAACATTTTTTTCTCAGTGTTTTTTTTTTCATGTGCTATAAAACTTCAGAACTTGCTGTCACTGTTACCGTTATTGTATTGTTTTTTTTTTTATTTTGCCCTGTCGCTCTGACTCAAACCCTCAGTGAATGCTTCAGGTCTGCCTTTTGTGGACAAGTCTTACACGTATCTGAAGATTCATTCCGCGAGGCATTGTGCCCTCCGCAATGATGCCTAAAATGACGCTGCGGGTAATGTTTCAAATAAAAAATAAAAATAAAATTCCGAGTGGTATAGTAGTGACACGTGACCGGATTCGGGAGCGTGTTTGTCTGCGAGAGGCGCCATGCCGTCGTCTGCTGCTTTTTTGAGGTGTGTGCCAGGGGAAAGTAGGCCTTTTCTAGTCTGTAGCATTTCGTAATTCCTTCATAACAAACATTTTTTTTTTGCGGGGGCTGTTTATCCGTGGGTCAATAAACCAAATAGGAACGGAGTTGGTTCCGAAGTGAAGCTTATTTTTGTGGTTGGAGCCATTCGATAGTACGAAAGAACTACGCAGGGCCGTCGCAGTGAAGATCAGAACACACACACACACACAACTGCATGTTTCACGTATGACTAGCATGTTAAAGAGACGGTAAATACTCGAGGGGGGTTCTCCTTTAATTTTTTTTATTTCTCTCTCCTTCTCGGTCGTCAGTTATTTATTCAAAAACACCATAATGAACGTTGTGAAAGTCTGTTCACCATTGCAGAGGGAAAGAAAAGCAGCATGGAAACGTGATGCGACTAAAATGTAAGTAACAAAGCAAAATATAAACAGATGTTACCAAGCTTTAAGTTTCGATTTTGGTGTGTCATAATTTTTACATTAATTTGCGCACATATATTCCGAGAGTTGGAGACGCAATCTCGAAAACGCCTGTTTTGTTCAATACGTATCCGTTGCAATATCCTCCTCCTATAAGCAAGCGCAAAAATTGGGGGACCCCTAAGCTGCTTCTTTGAGAGTTGAACGCGTTAGCGATATGCTGTCCCTAGTGCCTATTTCAACCACTTAGTGCATAGCTTTTATTGTAGAATCTTACTCGACAAACTTAAATTGTGGATTACTACAATGCAATCAATAAAGTTGAAAGTGGCTTGTGTCAATGAAGCATTCGCACGTGGCTGCATTCTGTGTAATTGGGTAGCATGCTTTAAACTACGAGTAATTATCTTCGTAAAACGTTTCCGAGCTTGCTATGCACCCAGTACGTGGTCATAAGAGAATGCCCCCAGAAACGCGTGTGTCTCTGTGTGACCGCTTGTGAAGCTCAAAGTCGTTATGATAATTGCACATTCTGACGCCCGATGTCAGTATGCGTTTCAGCATGACATTGTTACGGAAATGAAGTAAAGGACGAGGAAAGACACAATCAGCTGAGAAGCGCGCGAACTTGCCAATCAGCCATTGTGACTCTTGTCTGTGGCTTTTCCTCTGTAAAAGCATTTTGTACAGAAGTCACTGACCCCGTAACATATTGGTGGAGGTGCTTGGTAGGAAGAGGAAAAGCCACAGGCAAGCGTCACAATGGCTGATTGGCAAGCTCGCGCGCTTCTCAGCTGATTGTGTCTTTCCCCTTCCTTTACTTCATTTCCGTAACAATATTACACGCTGTATTGTGGAGCCTGTATACAGTACGAGTGGGTTTGTAAATTGTGAAAATGATTTTCACTGGATTTTCAAGTAGACGCGTGAATGAATGGCAAACTACAGCTTTCCACGAAAGTGGACTGGGGTCCATCCTCACTGGCACCCAAAATTGTTCATTATTAATTTTATTTGCACCTTTCACTGCTTTTTCGGTCACGACCAACGACCCCCGCGCTGACACCGACGTCGGAAAATGAGTTACATTACCCTCATATCATCATATCGATTCCGCCATATCAGGAGCAGCAAACGGGCTGATGTATCAGCCATAACTATTTGTACTGTTCGATGTCAGTGCCCGCTGAAGAACACCAAGTAGTCAAAACTTCAGGAGCCCTGCGCTGTAGACGTGCCTCATATAATAACCAAAACCATGCAGTTCGCTAGATGTAAATAAGTAAGTAAATGGAAAAAAATAATTAAGAAAAGCGTGTTTACTTCGTCTACCTGAATCCTCGAGCATCGGTAAACTTTCTGGGACGTGCCATACGCGAATGCGACATGCTTGTCGCAATGCGGCTGAACCGGTTTTCAGAGGATTCAATGAGCTCGTATACCTATCCGCATATCTACTGTTGCCGCCAGGGTGGCTTTCTCTCTTGCTCATTTCTTCTCGGCGATTCTGCGTATATTTTGCATGTGCGCGTGTACGCGGCCTCGAGATCACTGCACCGCGCGCGACACGGTCCGTACCGATAGCGGCCCGGAAGTTCGGCGCACCCGTGGCTGCCTGCAAGACGCGCAGAGGTGTTTGAGCATCCGGTCCCCACCGGCTCGACGAACTGGCCGCGAACTGCGGAGGAAACGCCCATCTATGCATACACGACGTGTGCATTGGTCGCGGTGCTTCCTGCGTTTGCCGTTTATCTAGGGGGCGCCGTCTTGTTTTCAAACGACACGTTTGCACTCCTGTGTGCTCTAGGCACAACGGAAAGGTCGAGGCGCGACAAGGGTACTTAAACCACTAGATGAGCGAGTTGATGAAGGCAAAGCAGGTTTCTGTGTATGTATACTGTCGTGTGTGTCAAACGTATACTATATATATAGCCCTATGTTAAAAAAAAAGAAACCAAGGCATTAGGGGTGCCATCGTATATTATAACGCGGCTCACGACATATGATGTGAATCGTTCTTCTATAGTTCTGTCCCGTGGCACTGTACCGAAGAAGCGCGGCTTGGTATTCTCTGGCGCGGCCAGAATAACAACAACAGCAAATGTAAACCGCACCTGAGCTGCCCAGAACCTGCGGAGCACCGGCGTTGTCGGCGTCGTCTGCGTACTGTTGGCTTCTCCGCAGTGCAAATGAAACACCTTTATGATCACGTGATTGCGCTCGACCGGCTAGACATCGCTGAAATCCTCAAAGACCGAGTGAGCGGCACCAGAAAAACAGTGGCAAGGTAGCATTTACAGTTACTCTACGTACTGCAACAACTCAGCACCATCTAGTGAACATTGTGAGAATTAAGGGTTGGCTACGACAACGGACGAGGGACTGACCCATAGCGTAAGGAGGTTCGCTCTTAAAAAGAGGCCCGGCAGGCTGAGTTCCGGCATAATATACGCACTGCTGGAGCAACGTATGTGCGGCGAGGCCTTAGCCAGGCAGGCCATGTTCTGCCTTTTGACTTGGCATCCAAAGCTCACTGTGTCTGAAATAAATTATCATCATCATCATCATCATCATCATCATCATCATCATCATCATCAAAGACCCGGCAGCCTTCCAAGCCGTGCTACACCGCGAGTGGCATCGCAGGCGCTGGTGGCGGGCGGGAATCCTGCAAACCACGCCGTCGAGTTAGCTCGCGATGCCAAGCGCTTGCAACAACGCCATCGACCAACAAGCGGCGTTGCGGTGTCAACGTGATGATTGCGGGAGTGCGCTCGCCCGGGCGAACGGCCGTTTTCGGCGGCAGTTTCTCCGGCGGCACATTGGCTTCGGATGCGACGTCTGTGACCGCCTGTGGTTCGGGAACATTTAACCGCTCGTTACACTCCTCCATGACCGCCATCATGCGAGACACAATGTGTGGCATGCATTTGAAATCAACACTGTGGTAAACCCAATCCAAACGTGTGTCTAACCTCTTGAGAAGCATGAACATGTGACCAGTAGTTGCGAAAGGCTTCATTGCCACGTAGGGTTGTACCCGCTGCTTAACACCGGGACCGCACGTTTCAGCTTTCGCTCGTTAAATATTTGTGCGGAGTGCTTGGGCGGTAATTTTTTTTTGTATTTACATGATTTAGGGAGATGTCGATGCACAAACAGGGCGCCGGCTACTCCTTAGCTCTTACAAGTGTCTAGACATAGAGCCCGTAGGGTCCAAGTCTCCAAGCGTAACAAGTCCACAGCACATACAATATACAATTTAGCATAACAGTTAGGACATAATATTTTGAAACTACGTATACATCAATCACATTATGTGTGGTGATGTTAACCAATTGAAGAGCAACGGTTGCATGCAGTCAACAGTCACATAATTTTCAAAATTATAGTCAACAGTCACATAAGTAGGCGCTGTCGCGTTAAAGAAAGGAAAAAAAAAGCTTAGATGCGCTAATCATGCATTGGCCAAGAATGCCACTGTCTTGAAGAAAAACTTTAATTGCTTTTACTCCGCAGGTCTGTAAAGCTCTTGTTGGCCACGGGCCCAAAAAATTCTTTAAAAAGACTGAATGGTCTTCTAACTAAAGTCATTAAGGATGATATAAGTCGGCGTCTTGGTGTTTCTCGTTTGGGTCATTCTAGGAGGACGTAAATCTGCAATCACATTCAGAAGTTCCAGGGAGCCCGATTCTGCGTAAAAAAGGCTTGGTGTAGGCAGTTCCTAATCCGGGAACAAGGGTTTGCGCACTTATGTCTAAAGATAATACATTTTCAAGTTTAATTAGTGGATCTTAATTATATAAATAAGAGCTTTTGGTGTTATGTAAGTTCTACGAATTCACTGCCATAGCTTCGGGAGCTGGTCTCCTGGGGTCTCAGACTGGGATCATCGGCAGCAAAAATTGTCACCTTAAAGGCAGATTCTATGGGCAGTGGCTGTGTGATGATTTGTGTATTCTTACAGCGTTAATTTGGCATCTGTCTCCGTTACTAAACTTAAAGTTGTGTATCTTCCTACTTTATATTTGCGTGCTCAGCGCCTCTCCTGACTTCGGCCGTTTGTCTATCGTTTTGGCACCCTTCTTGAGGTATGCACGGCGTGTTTATATTTTTATCATGGTTGTTGTATTCCTGTGCACACATGTGCCTGATATTTATTAGCTCGGCGTTGTCTGAACAAATGAACAAATGTCGGCATTGCAGCGTGCCATTTTTCTGTGAGCCGTTCGTTTTGCGATTACTTTTCATTATCTACTTACCAAGTTCGGTCTGCGGCTTCAAGCACAAATTATTTCAATGTTTAATGCTCCTAACGAGTTTGGAGGAAATTCAAAGAAATTTCTGCCTCTAGCGGGAACTTAATCTATTCTACGGAAAGTTTACGACTGTATTCATTATAATTTATTATTTTCCGCGTTATCTTTGGTTGAGAACCAACAGATATTTATATATAGAGAAAATTAGGGTGTTGTTTCTCTGGTCTTGCTCATTCAGAAGGTAATTTCTACTGATAAAATACCACTTCTTTTTTATTTGTCTAAAAATGTGGCGGTAAAGGTTAGTGTTATGGCGACGTTGGCTATTTTTAACTTAAGTTCTGTGTCTTTTTCTAACCCACCCAACGGCAACCTTAGTGTTGAGGTTTGAACCTGGTGTCCCATGGGAGCTCAATAGCCGAGGGTCAGACGCACTTGGCCCCACAACGGCCTTCAGAGCATGTAATATACGCATATTCAGCATGTTGGCGCCTTGTGCCGACTGTCCGCTTTCAACTCTTAAACGCGAAACTCGAGGGCCCGTACACCACACCATGCTCAATGTCGAGGCACGTTTCTTTCTCTCCTTCGCTAACCTCCCTATAAGCGCTATTTCCTCCTCGCCACATATTTCTTCAGAAAACACGTGAAATGTCAGAACTAAGCAGTGAGGATTTCGCGCTATTCGACTATATGCGCGGCTGTTTTCGCTTGCGCAGTCGCAAACGCCGAAAACGAAGTAAAATCAATCTATCGTGCGCAATATAGTCAAGCGAGACAAGGGTATAAGCAACTGCATGTCAGAACAGGATACTCGACAATTCACAACAGATACGTCTCGTATATCGGCCAATCGAGAGCTTATTTCATTCTGACGTCACGTGAACGAACTGCTGACGTCATGAATTGTGCCGCCAAGACTGGAAATGCCGGGTGATAATGACGCGTTCGTTCTTCTTATTTTCAGGGATAGTTTTGAGGGCTCATTAAGCGTCCCCGATTTTTAATTTTTTTTTTGTCCAACAGTGCCGGCGATGGCTTGCTGACACACACGTTCCACAGTGCAGCAGTCTGTTAAGCTTCTGTTGTGGACCTTCTTAGTTAACGCTTACTACTGCCTGTTGTTTTGTCGGACTGAAAGAGGTGTTTGCTCATGTGTACACATGTCATAATATCTATTGCCACGTGCTGCATATTTTTGTTTTGCCTTTTCTTGTTCGTACAAGGATATATGCGCCGTTGCGTTCGCGACCACGAACTCTCGCTCTCTGTTCTTTTCTTCTTTAATAATTAGAACTTGTGTCGCATTTCTCTCTCTTCCCCTCCCTACATTTCTTTCTTCTGAATTCGTGCAGCGCACGCATGGTTGTTGCTTTACGCGCTCGAGCTTCTTGCATTCCGCGCTGCTCACATATCGTATGAGCGAACAATGCGTCGCTATCTCAAAATTATTATCAAATATTTTTTTTCACATTCTTGTAACTACTCAAAGTATTGCTAGATGTTCCTTCCTCGTCGAATATTATTGCTAACGCTGTTTTACTAGCGCGCTGTTCTATGGCTGTCATATTATTCGCTTCATTTTTCTAACATCATTTGAGCTTGTCAGCTCAGGTTGGGCACCGTTCGGGAAATGGGGGCTCGTCAGTTAGTGGTTAGTCTCAAAAACCTGGCTTTGCTGGCTCACTCAGACACGCAAAAATATGCGGGGTAGTCGATATTGTTCAGGAAGGCCCTATCGTTTCAAGCAAAAAGATACCCAATTTCATATTTTGTTATTGAAATTTTACCCTGCTTTGAGTCCTTATATCATTTGGCCTTTCTTATATGTGGGATTCTCGTAAATCTATACTTCTATGTAGCAAAAGAGCCATTTGGGTTAGTAGGTTACGGTTCATTGTGAATGAAATAGGAAGGGCACAGTAAGTACGTAACAGGGACTAGACAATAGAAGGATGCATAGAGTGCGCCTGTGTTGATCTTCTCTTCTCTGTAGTACATGTTACGTACGGCGCCCCACCTATTGCATTCACATACGTCTATATGCTTCGCGCTGCACATTTGATTCCTTCAACAAACTGGCGCACGACGTTGTTATTCAGTGACTAGGTGCATGCACAGAATGCGATGTAAACGGAGTAAATAAGCACTGTTGTGCAAAACGCGCTGCCACAGTTCACTGGACTGTTCCCTGTAATCCAGGCTTTGCTAGGATGGTATTCTAAGTTACCAGAGTTGCCAGCTTAAGCAGACATGGGCTTCTTTTCTCGCCGAGTCACTTGTAAAATATTCCAGGGGCTTGTCGCGTTCTTCTCGGGACTTATTTGTATTCATTTAGCAAATACGGTTACCTTAGTGGTCAACACGTTCACTATAAATATAGTTTGTCGATGGCTTTGAGAGTATAGTCTTCCGTCTGAAGAGCGTGAATAAAATGGCTATTTGATGTTCTGCGCGAGAAAATTGGTGAATGGGATTCTGGAGGCGCTGCATGAGACAGGAGCGTCATCGCAGTATACTTTTGAAAAACGAAAGTATGGCTGTATTCATTTAGCAAACAAGGTCGACACGCTCACTATAGCTAGTTTATCGATGGCTTTGAGTAGCTTAGTTTTGAGGTCAGACACGCGTTGGAGGAATCGAAAAGTAACTTTAATAACGCATTGACAAACGCGCATTAAACCGAATGAAGACCACCTGCAGAGTGTTGAAAAAGAACATTCATAGTTGCGCATATTTTCGCTGCAATTACTGATACATTTTTCAATTCGCCTTCGCATTTGAGTCACTTTTTTATTTTAACTTAGAATATCTTCAACAACAAAAAATTGATAACATTACCGCTTTTTTTGGGGCCCCTTTTGTGACGATTATTTGCTTGTTAGCTCGGTAGCTGGCAACCCTTATTGTAACTCTCTCCGGCTCTCGTCGTTTCCGAATGCCAGTGCATCGACCTTTTTTGTGGCAGATAAACTTGCACGTGGCCGCGGCAGTGTACTATCCTGACGAACACCCAATGTAAAACGTATACGCCACACGTGGTAGAGCTATAGCTGTTTGTGCAGGCCCTGTGTAGCTGACCACCGCCTGCAGGCATTTCGTGCTAGAGAGTCCGCAGAGAGACCACGCCCAAATTGATACCAGTGATTTGCTTCGGCGCAGCGCCATAGTGGAGACAGATACGTGCGGTGCGGGTTTCGTCGTTGAACTCGCTGCATTTCGCTCCCTCTCTCGGCGCTCCTGAAGTGGTTGCAGCAGGTGCGGCTGTTCGTCGTGCGTGCGCATTTGTTATGTGTGCGATACGTGGGTTCACCTTTTGGAAGCTGCACTGTGTGGCCGCCGAAGGTGCCTATCTGCAGGCGTATACCTACCGCGTGGATTCGGTCAGTTCACTATAGACTGCCGACGTTTGCGGATGCGATCGGCATTGTTATGCGTCGTTGCGAGGCGCTGTCCGAAGTTTAAGCACAGCACTTGCGGGTTCGAAACTCTGCCCAAGAGTGAATTACACGTTGGAGCTGGGCGGTTTTGCAACACTGTTCTATTTCGACCCAAGCTCGTTCATAGAGAATGAACCTGCCTAGTCTTTTCAATATGCGTTCTCGTCCTCGTAATTGAAGACAGTAATGATGGTTCAATGCAATTACTATGTAGTGTAAAACAAGCAAGATCTGTGCGTATATTGCAGCAATATTTTGTTTTATACTTTTTCGAAATTGCAAGGTGATTTATTTATTTCCTTCCTTAACTCACCTTTCACTGTAAGTAACCATACACCCACCAGCTCTTGTCTCATAATAATCATTCAGTCAATGATTTAATGATAATAGCAACCCAATGAGGGAGATAGACAATATTGGCTTTGATTTCCTCATTTGACATTTGGCTTTTTCCGTTACTTCTAAGGAACGCAAACGATGATTCCGAGCATGTAGTCTATACCAATTACAACTATATTATTGTTTGTCGTTTGTGGGCTTCATCGTCCACTAGATTTTTCGCCCCGCCGCGGTGGTCTAGTGGCTAAGGTACTCGGCTACTGACCCGCAGGTCGCGGGTTCGAATCCCGGCTTCGGCGGCTGCATTTCCTATGGAGGCGGAAATGTTGTAGGCCCGTGTGCTCAGATTTGGGCGCACGTTAAAGAACCCCAGGTGGTCGAAATTTCCGGAGCCCTCCACTATGGCGTCTCTCATATTCATATGGTGGTTTTAGGACGTTAAACCCCCATATCAATCAAATCGTCCACTTGATTTGCATGATAGCCCTTTCAATTTTTCAGATAATTGGTCGTTAAAGGAGTTTCCCGGCCATTTCAGTGTTTCGAAGCACACGGACGTGCAGTGGCATGCCAGCGGCATCAACCAGTGACACAACCTGTGTCGCAATGTAAACTTTCAAGCGCAGAAACACTTTAGAGGGCCGGGCTGTCGTGGGCTGTTGTCGTCGCTAAGCGTATAACGTGCCATACTAGTATCATGTTGAGCCCGCGCGCCAGAAAGTCATCTTCTTTTTTGAGCGCGTTGGTGATGATCACTTATCTCAAGCAGAAAAAAAAAACAAAAATAAAAGAGCCGGTGGGTTTGGCGTAACGCAGGCAAAACAATGTATAAAAATTGAAAAAAAAGAGGAAAAGTTGCGACTAGCACCTTGTTATTCTGCAGGTGTTATCGCACATTCGTTATAATTGCTTTTCGCTCCGTTTCCAAAGCGATTTCACGCATTCGCAACACCGTGAATGTATCGATTTAAACTGATTGATTTGATTTGTGGGGTTTAACGTCCCAAAACCACCATATGATTATGAGAGACGCCGTAGTGGAGGGCTCCGGAAATTTCAACCACGTACACCCAAATCTAAGCACACGGGACTACAACATTTCCGCCTCCATCGGAAATGCAGCCGCCGCAGCCGTATCGATTTAAACTGGGCGAGTGTGACGAAATAAAACAGTTGGTTACTCTTCCTTTTGTGCGCGTCAATTGTAGCGCTTATTCTTTCGGTGCCCCACTGGTATACCTCTGCACATGCGCACAAAATGAGAGGCGCAGCGTCAGACTTGGCTGCTGCGAAACGGAGCTGCACAGCCGGGCACGCGCAGGCGACAGTGCGTCTGCCGCGGTTATGACGTCACTCTCGAGTGCGCAGACCGGTGAGGCAACGTTACTAGTTTATTCTGGTAACGTTGCGGCGAGGCCCGCGCGGCGGACGGTGTCGTTAACTTCGAGAAACTCGCTATATTTAGCGTCTTTTCAGTCGTCCAAGTGACATTTTTATCTCATTGGAGACTTAGCGACTGTTTTGGAGGCTTTCAAGCGTAAGTGTGTCATTCTAGCTTTATATTATTACGCCTTTGAAGTATGATCAGTGGATCACTATTGTATAGAAAAAGGTTGGGAATATCTGGTCAATTTTAAAGGCGGCAGTACGTCCTGTAGAAAACTAAAAACAAAAGCACAATGTGCCTTCTTCAGGAGAGGATTTTATGCGAAGCTTTTCGCTATAAAGGAGAATGCCACCACCAAGCACGAAAAGGTCATACAACCCATTCTGCAGTTCTCAACGGAAGAAACTCCACTTTTCAGTCGTAGCCAAGCCTTCCTGTACCAAAGTGAAGCCGGTCTCTGCCTGTTGATATGGGAGTAACACAACCTTCCTTATCGCTGACCAACTTGGTTGGCCCCTTGGTAAAATTTCAGTACCTTCATAAAGCGGACAAAGAGTGGCGCACAGAAAATTTATCCACACCCACGTTCTTCATCGTCACAATAAAAAGTAGCGCTAGAAAGTACTTTTATACTTCGACAGTTGACTTAACTCGCCACCCTATTGCTTCAAAAATAATTCGTAGGACGAAAAACTGAAAAAAAAAATATTTAGAAAACTTATCATCGTCAATATGATGATTTTCATCGAGCATCGACTTTTCTCTAAAGCTGACGACTTTCAGGATGTGTCCTGGCGACTTCGCCAAAAATGAAAAAGAAAATAAATAAAAAAGTTAACAGTACTGGGTGGTGGAGTGTGCCAGCTGTGCGCCGTAAAACTTCACTGCTTTTTGCGCATGTGCAGCACTGTTCACCGTAAACCACGCGAAACTGCTCAACCTCGGTCAGTAGCTCACGCTACAAAAAAAAAAAAAAAAAAAAAAACGTCTGCCAACGCCCCTGAGTTGCGCAATATACGCACCGATTCTCTACTGACGGTCGGCGCTCTCCCGCGCTTTCTGGTGCTGTTATTCGCACTGTTTCAGAGTTTCGCATCTTTGCGGTTCACTGAACAGCACTTACTAAAGCCGCCGTGGCCCCGCGTGTTACGCCAAGTATCAACAGCGGCGGCAAGAAAACACAAGCGACCAGATAACGAAACAATGAACCTCCTCGGCCGAAAACGCGCGGAAGCTTGCCGACCATGCCGTTGTTATAAACACGCACGCTCCGCCGGCGCCCAAGCGACGGTGTCTGCGGCTCGGTCGACCGTGGCACCCGGCTCTGCAGTGCGACGCGGTAGTTAGCGCTGCAACCCGTGGAGATCGTGGGTTCGAACGCCGGTCTGTACGGAGCCGGCCTATGGGTGCTGCGATTGCTTTTTGTTCTTCGACTGGGGAACGTGTGAGGACTTAATGAATTTCTCGCGCCCCACTTATTTTAATGCATCGCAGATGCGTGATGCCGCGCGAGCGATCGTCCAAAGCGCTCGCACCGCCGTTTGGGGGCGCACTGCTCCTCCAGCGCGGCCACCGGATCGTGCACCGCGCTTCGCTTGACTGCGACCACGAACGAGCCCTGCTTGCACCTATCTGTTGCTGGCGGTGATGAGGTACCTCGAGCAGATTGTGCATTCTTTTTTTGCCATCTCTTGGATACGGCAGTCGACCAAGTGCATTTCGCGCTGGCGCGTTGAACTACAAGGAAAGTATTCCATCTGTGATAGGCATCCATAGTGACGTTATCCTACGTGGGAAGAGAGATTCACGCTCGGGTCAGTTGCCGAAAATGGCGTCGACGAAATTTCTTTTTTTCGGGGAAAGGGAACGGATGATGTTCAGCCATCCTTTGTGCATTTTTGTGCGCGTCTTTTAAGTGTGCGTGTACTATGAATTTGCGAAATTGGTTAAAAAATATGAGAAAGTCAATCCCCCCTCCTCGCCCCGGGCTACATCAGTGGTTTCCGGCCAGGTCTGCCAAGCCAACTCCGGCTGTAACAACGTCTATACCCCTGTATACCACCACTTCCGCTCAGCAACGAGATGCGCAGTGCCACCTATCGCAACAGCTTACAGACACTCCAGGACTGGTTTCGCTTGTGAAAGCTGGAATCGTTCTTTAGTTATCATTACGCGAAACTCGTATGCAGACGACGGTTACGTGATCCATACTAATTTCTTCGGCTCCTTTCGGGTATTCGCGAAGCTGCTCATTACCGGCGTGTATGACCCCCCCGAGGAGTCCTTCGTCTTCTCGTGACCGCTGGGTCATTCTTTCCTTGGCGTCGGCGGCTTCTCCGGGCGGGCGAACCTCATCGTGTACGTATGTTACGGGAATCCGGAACAGCCTCACGCTGAGTGCCTATTAGACGCGCCAGGAGCCGAAACGGAACGCGCGCAAGGCAGCACCGAAAAACAACAACAAATGTGACAGACGCGAATCGTCTCGCACGCTCGATTACCCCATCAACGAGCCGGTGCAACACTCCTCTTCCACCTGTTGGGCATGTGCCATTGATGGATGCTGATTGCAGGGCGGCCCCTGTGTGGAGTAGCCGCTTCTGCCATTCAGCTGGCCTCCGGAGAATAAGACAAAGCGGTCGGCCGTCGTCCCGACGTGTCGCAGCCATTTGAATACGAAAGCGAGTCTGACGCGGTGAGCGGAAGGAAGCCTCCTTCATCTGCATTTCGAGTATACGGCGGTGCGTGAGCCCTGACGGTGGCCAATTTCCCACACGTCATTCGAGGAGAGGGGTGGGGGTGGAGGGGTCACGGTTTCGCCGAGCGACACAGAGAAGTTGTGGCGCCGCGTTTGGGAGGAACAACGCTCGCCGACGACAACAGCGCCGCACGCCACACGCCGCAGGTGGCGGCGGCGACTGCAACTGTCATCCGAGGCGCCGTCACGACGCGTATGAGGCGACGTCGCCCGTGTATTGACACACACGCGCGCACACCTTGTTTCGGAGCGAGCTGACACGCTCGGTGTCGGGCCGTGTAGAGTTTCCCGGCGCCCCGGGCACACCAGAAAGCGCTCGCTGACAGGCGCGACATGGGCCATGCGCATGCTGAGCTTTAAAGGTACGCAATCCAATCTACACGCGCGCCTCACTAAGTGTAGTGCTTGTGAGATCAGGAAGGGAATAAATGAAAGGCAGGGAAGTCAAGTAGACGCGCGTCCGGTTTGTTACCCTGCACTGGGCAAGGGGTGAGGGGGTAAAAGAAAAAAAGAAAGGAGAGGTCATTACGCGCTCATAACGAGATGATGACATTTCTTATTCAAATGCAAGTAAAATGGGGAGGGTCCCTATCCTGGGACGCCTATGACCACTTCTACGACATCCCGGGCCCGCTGAACGAACGCCCGACAGAACTCGGGGGTGCCGTCGCGAGCGGTGCCTTTCCTTCTATGGGGAACAGGGGGACCGATGGATCGGTGGGAGAGGATGGAAGTAGGCAGTGGTGTACTTTATTGTGACCTGAAATGTTTTAGGGATAGCGCCAAATCCTGGACGGACGTCGGTATAGAGATATATTTTATGCACGAAGTGCATATTCGGGAAAGTTCGCGTCTGGAGCCGGGGAAGTGCGACAGCCTCCTCTCGTGTAAAGGCAACTGGTGGGACTTGGTATCGCGGTCGTTGGCGCATGAAATGCTGTGTGACTTAGAGCTTAGTTACTCGCTTCTCACATATCACTGAGTCGGCCACCTCACTGCGCGGGGCTGCTCGGATGGTGACTTCTGAAGCGGCCGCATGAGCGCGTTCATTACCCGCGTGATCAGCAGTCTGGAGCAGCTGTATTGTGTGGTTGTTGTGTGAAGCAATTCCGGATGTGCTGAAAGAATAGTATGTGATGTTTTTGGAAGGCATGCAATGACCTGTTCGGTAAACCCGGCATGCGGCTCTCGAATCTGTGAGTATGTAATACGTTTCCGCGGGGACGATCAAGGTGTGTTGGATGGGCCAGGGTTACGGCCCAGAACTCCCCGAGTCGGTGGCTGAAGATGGGGAGGAGATAAGGGCAGCACTTACTATATCATGAGAGCCGCTCACCATGCAACACCGCAGTGTGTCTGTGTGCCGCGCTAGCGGCGTCCGCGGGATAGAACCTAACTTTGTCATCCTCTCAACGTGTCACGGCCACAGGGTAAGATCTTCTAATAGTCCCGAGAGCTAGTTCAATTTCTTTTCCGAACCGTTACAACAGCACATAAACCAAGGCTACCCCACATAGGGCCCGAGTAAAATTGTTCTCCTGGCAGCCATGTTTTACGTGCCATGGCGATGTGTTACGTATAGTGTGCGGTGTTTCTTTACTTTGCTATTTGCTATTTCATGTTTTCGTTGTTGTTTTCCCCTTACTTGAACAGGCTGTTTTCGTTTTCTACTTAAAAAAAAATTGGCCCCGTATATGCATGTTACACTGCAAATGTCGTCGAAAGACGATATATTCTTGCGTCTGGAGAGAGTAAACAAGACGTTTATTTGATGTTCTGCGCAAGAAAACCGGTGACTATAGAGTGCCTCGAGCGTGCAGCAGCAAGTCAAGTCACACGTGGGACATGAGCGCTATCTGGCAGTTATCTTGAAAAACGAAGCACGCGGCATGCGCGCCCGTCTCGGAGGTGATTAGGTGTAGAACGCAAGGCGACGGGTAGGTGCCACCACCGTGCCGTCTTAGCAATGCGTTGGAAGCACTTGCCTTTTCATGCAAGCGTTGCATGGTCAGCGCAGCATGTAAACGCTATGGTCCTTAGAAATACTTATGTATGTCTTTTCTAGTAAAAGACGCACATCCAGAATATTGATGTGTTGTTATGGTGCCTCAAATATGCGCAATAATTGCTTTTTAATTGACAATCGCACAAGTATGAACGCTGAACCTTGAGCAATATTGGGGGGCGCTGCAGATTTGGGTCGGCCGTTTGGGGTATCGTGTGGTGCCGTTCAGGGTACCGTTGAAAACGGACAAACAGACGAAACGTACAGACAGACAGACCAAAATATTTGCGTAGAAGGTCCCCAAGAAAGACTCGTCTTTTTCCTGCCACGGTGGTCTAGTGGCTAAGGTACTCGGCAGCTGACCCGCAAGTCGCGGGATCAAATCCCGGCTGTGGCGGCTGCATTTCCGATGGAGGCGGAAATGTTGTAGGCCCGTGTACTCAGATTTGGGTGCACGTGAAAGAACCCCATGTGGTCGAAATTTCCGGAGCCCTCCACTACGGCGTCTCTCATAATCATATGGTGGTTTTGGGACGTTAAACTCCACAAATCAATCAAAGACTATCGTCTTTAAAAAAGAAAACTCACAGGATATGTTGAAGGTTGAAGTTTGCTTTGCTTTCATACAGAAACAAAGAGCAGGAGCAAAAGGCTACAAAGGGCTCCCGCTCCTGTAGGCCACTCAGCATCAACGGTACAAATGACAATACGTAATACATCATACACTTACTCACCTCAGACGACTGGCCAACTTCTTTTTTGTTTTTCTCATTCGATTGCATTGATGCTGCCCTGCCAACCCTCCGAAACCTCAACGAGATTTTTCTCCACTGCCACAGGAGGTACTTAATTCGCCTTGTTTTGCACTGCCGCCGGGATGGGTGCCCACCCAGACCAAGCTGCGATAGCGCCACCATGCGATGACATGATGACGTAATAGCAACGTCACAAATATGGCAATATGTGACGTCGTGGTGACGTCATGTGGTGTCGTGATGATTTGTTGCATCACTCGTGTTGACGCCGCCGACGCGGGGCGCCGGTGAAATTTGCGTTTGGTGAGGCGTCTAAGGCTCTCGCCTTCATAGAACGGGTATGGTGGGTTGTACCGATGTTTCTTATGGGCTGCTGTGGTCGTTTTTATAGCGCTGGCATGTGACGCCTATACAGTGTTAAGCTTGAGCACATAAACAAATAGGTGAAATTAATCTGCGACAAAATCCGAGTTAACGGTGTTCTGTTCGTTTGAGATGCAGACCGTAACAAACGAGTGCCTTTTCCAGGTAATGTCGTTAAGGAATCTCAGCAGTGAACCGAAGCGCAATGGGCAATTCACTTCGCTGCATTCAGTTTAACGCCCGCAGCATCATTAATAAACTTGATGACCTAGAAAGTATCACAATAGCGCATGCACCCCATCTGATTGTATACAGAAACCTGGCTACATTCAGATATTAAGGACGACGAAATAGCGCCCCAGGATATGTCATATATAGGAAAGACAGATCATCTCGTGGTGATGGTGTGGCTGTCCTGTTTAAAAACTACCTCAATGTGACTAGGCTTTCCGACAGAGACGGTATTGAAAGTGTCATTATTAAAATACACCTTAAGGAAATGAACCTGGTTGTGGGTGCATTTTACCGCCCTCCGAATGCCGAGAAGGCGTTTTTTGATGGTGTTAATGATTTTCTTTGTTCTTGCAACACAAGCACTTGTAATATATTGTTAGCTGGCGATTTTAATATTCCACAAATTAATTGGGACGCGGACTTCCCGGAATCGCTTTCTAGTGCAGCTGAGCCCTTGGTCGACATTGTTCTCTTTCATGACTTAACACAGTTAGTAAAACAACCCACCCGTGTTCAAAGTAACACACAATTTATTTTGGATCTTTTTCTTGTGAGTGACAGAGTCCTTCGTCGAAATCCTGCTTTGTGCGTCTATGACGGTGTATCCGACCACCGATTGTTATCTTTAAGCATTCCACTGCACGTAAGGAAAGAAGTGAAGGAAAAACGCCTAGTGCCAAATTTCACTCGTGCTGATGACGTCGCCGTTCTTGACCTGTTAGATATATCGTTTTCTGATTTCAGTGATATGCATGAATCAAGTAGTTGCTCTGTCGAAGATTTGTGGGGTTTCTTCAAGAATCTTGTTATGAACTGCGTCTCAAGTCATGTCCCCTCAAAGATTATCAGAACGCAATCTGCTCTCACATGGACGACGAGGGAAGTAGTGCGAGCGGGACGCAAACTAAAGAAGATGCGCAAAAAACTGCGCGCCAGAACCCGTTATCTCCTCATGTATCAAAATTTTCTAATATGCGTTTGCAGTTAAATGAAACCATAAAGAAGGCAAAAGACTGCTTTCTCAACATATCTTTCAAAAACTTCTTCCTTTGTGATCCTGTGAAGTTCTGGCGACACTTGTCACCTAGGAAGCAACAGGCATGTAAAATCCTCATTAATGGAGAATTGGTAGCTGATGAATCACTCCTTGCGTCATCGTTTAACAAGTTCCTCTGTTCAGTCTACACAAATGACGATGGAAAACAACCAAATTTTGTGATTTCTCAGGACGTACCTAAAATTTCTGACTTAATGATAACTGAAGAGGGTGTCTTATCACTGCTGCTTAAAATAAATATAAAGAAATCACCAGGAATCGATTGCATACCGAACGCATTTCTAGTAAGGTATGCAGAATGCTGTTCAAAGTATTTATCTATTATATTCAAAAAAACATTGTCCACTGCAGAACTACCGAGAGATTGGAAGCGCGCGAAGGTTGTTCCGATCCCTAAGGCGGAAAATCCTTCACTAATTACATCGTACAGACCAATATCTTTACTGTGTACCTGCTCAAAATTGCTAGAACATATTATTTTTATGCACTCGTCAGACTTTCTGCAACAAAATAAATTGATTGATTACCGCCAACATGGTTTCCGTAAGGGAATGTCGACGGTTACCCAACTCCTTGAGACAATACACGAGTTTGCCTCAGCCTTAGATAAACAGAGTCAAATCGATATAATTTTTTGGACTTCCAGAAGGCATTTGATCGCGTCTCCCACCATAAGCTTTTGTTAAAATTAAAACCCATATTACAAAATAACTCGCTTCTTTCATGGATAGAGTCATACTTATCGTCTATAGGAGTCAATGCGTATCAGTTGGCGGCTAGTGTTCACGTCCGGCGCCCGTGCAATCAAGCATTCCCCAAGGGTCGGTTCTCGGGCCACTATTCTTTTTAGTTTATATAAATGATATTGTAAACGATATACCTGTCAAAATCAAACTGTTCGCGGACGATTGCATCATTTATCAGGAAGTAAACACACCTGCCGACTAGGCATTATTAAGTAGTGCCCTGGACAAACTACATATTTGATGTGAAAAATGGCAGATGAGCATAAATACTACAAAAACCGTCTCAATGACAATTTCAAGAAAGAAAGCACCACTTACTTTCCAGTATTCAATAAATGGTCGCTGTCTTAGTGCCGTAAATCGTTATAAATACTTAGGTTTAACAATCACTTCAGACTTCCGGTGGAATGAACATATCACTTTTATAGAAATGAAAGCCATGAAAAAGCTTGGATATCTTGGAAGATCGTTACGACAGTCAACGCAAGAATTAAAACTATTAGCATATAAAACCTACATTCGTCCCCTTTTGGAATATGTCTGCGTGATCTGGGACCCATACACAAATCAAAATATTGATAAACTAGAAAACCTACAGAGAAAATCTGCTCGATTTATCTTTCGCTCATACAATCGCCTTACGTCAGTCACTGCTTTGCTTCAGACAGCGAACTTGGAAGCTTTACATTTGCGGCATATCGCGAAAGACTAAAATATATGTACCTGCTCTATCACGATAAGCTTGGCATTGATTCAAGTGCGTATATAGAAAAAGTCGTGCGACGACCCACGCGGACGGATCACTCAAAAAAATTACAGGAATTTTCTAGCAGAACGAACTTGTACATGGGCTCTTTTTTCCCATGAACTGTACGCGAGTGGAATCGCCTCCTTGGTGGGATTGTGGAGGCGGCGACAGTGGCTTCATTCTTATCGGAGCTAAAAAACTTATAGCATGTCTTCCTGCCATAGTTGTACTCTTTGTTTTGTGACGTTGCGTTGTTAGTACACAAGCGATGTTAGTACGCACTTATATAGGTATTATGCTATGCGTAATTGCATGTCATGCACTGTATATTTTTCTTTTTACCGCGTTAAAACCTGTGTCTCCGCGGCATTCTCTGTGCGTAATATATTGTGAAAATGTTCATTCAGTGTGCTATATTTATATGTTACCCACTCCTGCTTATAGCTTCACTCTTAAGCCAGCAGAAATCCTGTAAATAAATAAATAAAATATTCAAAAAAGCAAATTAATGGACGGCTACCGCAACATATTCCACCGTACCAGGGAAATCGAATCTATGGTATATAATTTATTTTTATTGTGATTCATCTATTTCAATCAGTTTGCTTCGGTCTTCTCCAGGGGTAAATTTTGGAGGTAAAAGCACTTCGTCCACATTGCTTTCTTGTCGCTAATATCGTAGTTACTACAATATACATCCTCTACACTTATATCGGCGTTACCGTTGCTATTTTTTTATTATTACAAAACTGAGTCATTTAAAATTACCTTCTTTACTTCCATAAGGAGAAAACGTGAGTCAAAGATTCGTTTCATATGATAGGGTTAAGATGAGCTATTCCAGTGATTCTTTTACTCGAAGCCACTAGAACAACAAAGCGTTGAGGTAGTTGGTAGCCATCCACTACGAAAGAGAGTCCGGTCGTGCAGACACAGTAGGAGAGAAGTCGTTCACATCCACGCGTGCCTGCACACTCGCCGCATTTCGTGATGAATCGCCACACCAAGTTAGTCACCGGATGTCAGCTCCCCATAAGTGGAACGAAAGGATTAGCGTTTTTTGTTTCTTTTTTTTTCTTGTTCCATATTCATTTTATTTGAAATGATTGTCCGTGCACGTAAATACTCAGACCTTACACCACGTCTTCCGCGATTAAATCTTGCATATTTTTTCCACTTGTCAGTCTGGCTATAGTCGTTCTTTTCGTCTGCTCGTTTATTGGACATTCTCATTGTGTCCTCTCAACTTATGCATCATTGTTATGCGCATCCTGCCGCTCGACACCTTGTCCCAATCCTCTTAGTGGCTGCGCGTCACGAGGAATGAATTATCGCCACCATCACAACCATCATTTCGTAGTGGAAGAAGTAGAAGAAGCGACAACGGGCCGCGTATCTGTTGAAAGATAGACCTCCTGTCTTCATCTAATGACGGAACGTGTAGAGGAAGGAATGCTGGTTGTGGGTCCCGAAGATGGAGACCACACTATTGCTCAGGAAGGAGACCACACCATCCGAGGCCGTCTTGTCCTCATGGCCGCGTCCTCTGAGGAGAGCGTCCAGCACGGCAGTCAAGTTCCCCCGCTGGACGTCAACCCTCTGGTGATCTCCTAGCGCTCGCATTCATGCCTTCGTGTGACGCGCTTCGTAGCTGAGGTGACGTAAAACGGCGTGTGAGAGATGTCACGGGAAAATTCGATCGGCGTGATCGCTCGTGGTGATGCTTAAAAGCAAGTTTCATGCGAACGCATCTGCAGTGGTTCCGGACGTTTTCATCCGCCCTCCTGCCGCACAGTCATGGTTCAAGTAGCTGAAGTGTTCTACAACATTTCCCGTAAATACCAGCGCTTGCTTTCAATTGCGACTTTATTTCTGTGATAATCTAGCACGAAAAATTACCCACACGCAAGACAGAAGTTCAGGGCAAGATCTATGGAAGAGATGCAATATTCACGAACACGAGGTGTCGCTGGAGACAAAGTTTCGACAAGCAGACTTGTCTTCTTCAAGGCAGCCTTGAAGAAGTAAAGTTCATTTCAGAAACATCCCGCGTCGTCGAACTCTTCATCACATAACACAACAGACAGGGACTGTTGTTTATGTTCTCCCTCGCGTGTGTGCATTTCTGCCAGAGTATGGTGCAAAAAAAAAAAAAAGTTGTCAGACGAACTATCCCGTCATAACCACAGCTCGATCTTTGTCTCAAACCACCGCACGACCAGATTGCTGACGATCATTCAATACTAAGCGCGGTCCTACGCTTTGACCTTTCTGCGATGGTTGTAGGTTCGCTTCCCATTGCTGGTGTTCAACCTCACGCTGTGCCTGGCTGGCGTCGCGTTGAGCGCCGTGTCCGCGCTGTTGCTGGTGCAGACCCTGCAGTGGCGCGACGACATCGAGGCCCTGCGACTTGGCGGTCTGGGCGGCCTGCTCATGTCGCACCTCGAGCTGGCCCTGCTCGGGGCCGGGCTCCTGCTGAGTGCCGTGTCGTGTTGCGGCTGCGTCGGGGCGCTGCGCGAGAACGCCTGCCTGCTGCGCGCTTACTCTTTCTCCTTACTGGGCCTCATCATGACCGCCGCGGTGCTCGGCACGGTTGTGCTTGTCATGCCAGGTCGGGAACCCTGTTCTTTCTGTACCCACATGTTCTCGACAATCTTCGCGCCAAACGCCCGTGAGATCGTAGACATTGGAACTACAGGGAGGAAGCCACAGGGCTATAATAAGTACACAAATGGCACGGGGGCCGCAGATATATGCAGTCCATCGTACTGCAATGTCCCTGGTCCTTGGTGTAGTGTACCACTAAGCTGAAGCAAATATGCAGCACTTCGTACGGCCTATAGGTCCATTGAACTTGGCCGTCCAGCGTCTATAAAATGCAGCAGTGCCCTACGGCGTCAGCTAAGCCGCCCTCAAGACGTGTGCTTCTATAGAGCGTTTGGTCTAGAACGAATTGGAACGGCTTGCGGTTTGGGATGCGCTTTCGAGCACAAGGACAAAGTGATGAAAACATACTCTATTTTTTTTTTCTTTTCCACTCTTCGAAAGCGCAATCCTATAGCTGTAGGCTTGTGAGACTCGACGCGTCAAGTGCTAATGTGGGAATTGTTCAAAAGTTACCAAAACGCACGCTCTCGCAGCCGGAGCCAAGAGGGCCGTGCAGAGGACGCTGTCGTCCACGTTGGTGGTGCACTACCGCGACTCCCCGGACGCCCAGCAGCTGGTGGACGCTGTGCAGCGCCACCTGGGCTGCTGCGGCATGACGAGCAAGAACTTCCGGGACTGGAATGACAACATGTACGTGCCCACTTCTTCTCCACTGTTGCATATATAGTTTGCTGTCGCCATGTGTCGATCGTGACTTGACGGTCAAGCCGCGGATAACTTTTGCATCGGATTCAGCAGGTGAATACTCATATACGGATGACTGTGCCCTGGGAGTTTGGTTTCCTTCAGCTAAATAATAAATAAATCAATTAATCAATCCAGTAAATCATTCAGTTTGTAAGTTTATCCATATCAAAACAGAAGACAGTGTCTCGTATTTATACAGTCCGGAACCAAGAACTCAACGCGAATCGGGGAAGGAGTACCTATCACGGATGATGTTTTATACATTCGTGTTATAATAGTATATCTGCATTTTTGTTGTACAACTCCTTTGTTTATATGCTGTGTTTCGTACATACCTTTTAGGGGCGAAGCTCCTTATGGCGTCACCCGATCGTCCCGTTATCGTTTGTAACCACCGCTGGCACATACCCGAGAGAGGTACGTGCCATGGATGAAGAGACAGACAAGCAGACGGATGGATGGACGAACGCGTGGATGGATGGACGGACGCACGGCCATATGAACGGGTAGACGGATGGATGCACAGGCGGACAGACGGATGCACGGATGGACGCATGGATGGACGGAAGCAAGAAGTAATGGATGGACGGAAGCGCAGACGGACTGGTGGACGCTTCGCCCCACTCATCATTCACTCCGTGGATATACCGGGATTTTTTTTTTTTTGCTTACTTCGTGTAAAATTGTTTGTACGTTTGATTTTTACAATTTCTGTCAAGCCCCTTTACTTAATGTCCATGCGGCCATGCAAGGTACTTTCACATGAATACCTATTTATTTATTTGTAATAAATAAACAAATGCATAAATAAATAAAAGTGTTTTATAAACTGTCCGTCGTGTGCTCAGCTGCTGACCTGAAGGTTGCCGGTTCGATCCTGGCCGTGACGGTCGAATTTTCGTGGAAGCGAAATGGTTGAAGCCTGTGGGCTGTGCAGTGTCAGCGCACGTTAAGTAACATCAGATGGTCGAAATTACCGGACTCTTCTACACACCGAAGCCATGTCGTCATCCATCCTTGGTGCCTCTCTTAACGATACATAACGGACAATGATAAAGCGCACCGGACGCGTTATTTGAACTTTTGACCCCGGTCAGCGGCAAGTTATCTTTTAATGCACTTTTATTCTTCACAATAACGTTACAAATACAACACTCTAAAAAAATATCGAGTAAACAGGGTGTCTTTTTGTCCCACAACAATAATCGTCATCAAGCTTACGTGCGCTTCCTTTCTTGAAAACTCGGCGCTGGCCACTTTCCTATCGAGAATGCAATGTAACCCTGATAATGGGCATGTCGATCGTGACAGGAATGTACCGGGCGCGGGGCGATAGCGCAAGGATGGAACGCAATATAGATGACGATTATTGTTGTGGGACAAAAAGACACCCTTTTTACTCGCTCTATTTTTTAGGGTGTACTAAAAACATCCTTATAGTTTCCTCGGCATGATTATACATATTTTCTCATTAATATTGCGTGTAACGAAAAAACAAACGAGCCCTTTCTTTGACGCCTTTCTTGCTGCTTCAGCGTGAAACTGGTCATTCAGCAATATATTTCAGCAGTCAAAAGTGGTTCAGTGTTTGTGCTTATAATGTTACATAGACCTTTCCCCGCTGTAACGGAGTCGCACGCTATTCGGCCGCAGTTCTGCTTCCGCGTCTGCCAACTCTCGCGCTCGTCTCGCAGCTACTTCAACTGCAGCGCGGACAACCCGAGCCACGAGCGCTGCTCGGTGCCTCACTCGTGCTGCAAGAACAACGCCAGCTTCGAGGCCAAGCCGTCGGCGGCCAGCTTCCAGTGCGGCCGGGGCGTGCTGAACATGAGCGACTACGAGGCCTGGTTCCACATCAACTGGAACAACTGCGCCGACGCGGCGCTGCACGCGCTGCGCGCCCACGCGCTCGCCGTGTGCGGAGGCTGCCTGGCGCTCTCGCTCTGCCTCGCCTTCCTCGACGCGCTGGCGCAAACCACGCGCTCCGAGATCCGCCTCATACGCGAGTACTACGCGCGCCACGGGCTGGCCGCCTAGCGTCACTTCGAATTTGCACGCTCTTTGCCGATCGCATGCCAGAATGGGTAAATATATGCGAGAACCATCTGGATCCTCAGCATCACGCCAGTTCGGAGTGATACACATACCTTTTCTGGTGTCAGAATCATTTATTTCACGTCAAACAAAAAGGACGAATACACAATAAGAGGTCCTGTAAAGTTAAACTGAAATGAGATCTCCTATGCGAGATAAATATGTACAAAAGAGAAATCTTACGAGGTTTTTTTTTTGTTTTGTTAGCTGACTGCGTATTTGAATTAAATTTAAGCATTGATACGGGCCTTCGTAATTGTACTTCGGGAGTAGAAGAATGTGTTCACCTCGTTTTGTTTCGCCAAGAAGATTGTTATAACAAGTACAACCAACGTCAAACAGCCGTTTTGTGCCGCATACGTATTTAACAAGTGGCTGTAACAAGTTGCCGACCGTGGGATATGTCACCAGGACACGAAAACTTGGCTGCATTAACCGCTTAACAGATGTATACGAAACGCTTGCGGCGGGTCGAGCGATTCCAGAGAAAAGAGTGCTTCATATTTGGTTTTTATTGGGGTTTTTTTGGTTATTCGGAACGCATTATTCAAAACTATACTCCGTCGAATACCTTAACCTTGAAAATTCGCATCTGCATACAAAGTTCGCAGGGAAATATGTCGCCGCAAATCTTTTTGAGTGATAGAAAACGCTGCCTAAAAAAGATAAGACCACGATGAGAAGCAACATGGTATAGGACGCAGAGGGTTTCCGTCGCTTTTATGTGCTGTTTCCCTACACGACAAATAATTGAGGTCGCGAGACAGAATCCTGGGCACGGCGGCCGCATTTTTGATGGAGGCGAAAATGCCAGAGGCATCCGTAGTTGTATTTAGGCGTACTAGAGGACGCAGCAAGCCTGATACCCACAGTTGGCGCCCAACGTGGGGCTCAACTGTGGGTTTCGCGGGGCCCAACGTGGCGATATATCTCTTGATAGCCGGTGCACGAGATTGCCACAGCATCTCGCACCAACTCGATTGATTGGTTGGTTGGTTGATTGATTGATTGATTGATTGATTGATTGATTGATTGATTGATGGTGGTTTAACGTCTCAAAAACCATATGATTATGAGAGACGCCGTTGTACAGGGCTCCAAAAATTTTGATGACCTGGGGTTCTTTAACGTGTGTCCAAATCTGAGCACACGGGCCTACAGCATTTTAGCCACCGTCGAGAATTCAGCCACCCCAGCCGGGATTCGATCCCGCGACCTGCGGGTCAGCAGCCGAGTACCTTGGCCACTAGATCACCGTGGCTGGGCTTGCGATCAACTCATCGGTACTCTTTTCGATAGATTGTTTTCGCCGCGAACGGCGATCTCTTACCTTATAATTAGCCGACGTCTACGTTGAAGTCTATAGTAAAATCATTTTTTGTGTGTGTCTCACATGTTTCGATTATATATCAACGGTTCTGTATCGTGAACACAACGGAAGACTCTTAATGTCCTGACTCCTGAAGTGTTTCGGCCCTTAAAGTTGCAGTGATTTCACAACTTTCTGAATGCGATGCTTCCAGGAAATAAGTCTCGGTCGCTACAGAGAGCATGTCCGCGCTCTGACTCACAAGAGGCACCGCCCCCTTCGTGGCTCAACTTGTTTTGAGCGTGGCGTCGCGTACGGACGCGCACTCCGGAACTCGCGTCCCCCTTGCCCAACCGTGCCGGAGCACCCACGCCGAGAGGAGCGTGAAAACACGCGTGGTTTTCAAGGCGAGTCCTTGTGGTGTGCCGTGTCCGGCGGCGGAGAACAATGCGACGAGCGCAGCCAGCCGGGCCAGCTGCGTGACGCCGAGTCGTGTCCGAGCAGTTGGCCAACTTCGGCGGCGGCACAGCGCCGGTCCGTCCTGTGGGAAGCCGAGCCCGTTGCGTCACGTTAACCTTGGGAGACGAAGCTGCTCTGTGAAAGGCCCATTCCGGGCTGCTCTTTCCGCCGCCCAGCTGACGAGCGCGTGTGACAAGGCATAACGAAATTTGGCTCCCAAGACTTCGGTTGCGACGCGACCGAGCGTTTACCTTTGTCGTGGTTACGTCAGTAGTTTTTGGGAGGCGGACCGTGAGGTTCTTTCTTCTTCCTCGAAGACGTTGCATTATCGAATACCGAGCGGGGAAAAAAAGTTTCAGCATAAAAAAAGATCTGTCAATTAGTTCTGCTTCTTTCCTTGTTACAGGTGTCGAATAGCGCCCTCTCTCATTTAATGCAATCGCCGCAGACATCTTATCGCTAAAATCTTGGACATCATCATGGTTAAATGTGTTTAAGCTTGTCACTATGAGAAAGGCAAAGATGTATAGTTATGACCTTTTTAGGGGGGGGGGGGGCGAAGCTTCCTAAGCCGTGGGTCATGCGTCCGCGATGTATGTAGTAGTAGTAGTAGTCGTAGTAGTAGTAGTAGTAGTAGTAGTAGTAGTAGTAGTAGTAGTAGTAGTAGTAGTAGTAGTAATAGTAGTAGGTAGCCACTTCCACGGCCGGACTAGAGGAGCTGCACGTGCGCACCCTTTTGAATTGAGAGCGCGTTAATCATAAATAAAAAAAATAAAAGTATAGGTGTTTCTGATGAAATAACTTAGAGGCGACTATTGGTGACTTAATCTCCAATAAAATTTGAGTGGGAAGGGACAGCGGTTAATCCCACCTTCTCCAACCTCGCGCGGTGAAAACTGCTGGACTTTAAATAATGTTCATTCATTCATTCATTCATTCATTCATTCATTCATTCATTCATTCATTCATTCATTCATTCATTCATTTAATTTGGTGCCTACTAAAAAAAAGCTAGTATCAAAAGGCCGGACACTCGTATCATGCATAAAGGGCGTGACACTTCGACTGCGCATTTTCAATTGCTCTTTGTGAAACTGGCATGTCATCGGCTGCCTCAACTTCGGTTTATGGTGCAGACACATGAAGGGTGGCGGGCTCAAGCCTTTTCCCACCCCCGTTGTCCCTCAAGAGCAAACAGTCAAAGACAATGCATACTTTTCCCGTCTTCCTGCCCCCTGCAAGAAACTCGCCTTTCGTTATTTCCCCACCCCCTCCTCAGTAAAGAGATCCTGACCCCGTCCCTGAGACATATGATGAGCTACATACTGCACGATGCACTGAGCACGGCCATTTAGAGGGAACGCGCAGGGAGACGACTCGTATACCCGGTGGTGACCCTTTGCTGCTTGGTGCAGTGACATGTGGACTTCAGCGTGTCATACTGGCATGAATGCACGCAGGTGCTGACGCAGTGTCAGCTCAGAAAGAGCGTTTAGCCGGATGATACCCCAAATCCACGAGATATCGCAAAAAACGGCCGGATCTTTAAACTTCTTGCGCTAATTTTGTCTCATCTTTTCCTGCTGTATTTCATTTCCACGCTGAGGCGTTTCCAGCCGGACCTTAGCCAACTTGTGTCATTTATGCTCCACTTTATATTTCCAATACCCAACTGAATGCAGGAACAGCGCAACCTAGAAGTAGTTACTTCGTAACTACGGAAGTGAAAAAAAAAACAAGGACAGAAAAGAGCACTCTTTTCTGTCCTTGTTTTTTCGCTTCCGTAGTTACGAAGTAACTACTTCTAGGTTGCGCTGTTCCTGCATTCAGTTATGTCCGACCAACTTGCCCAAGTTTCCACGCTCCAATACCCAAGTTTTATCGCCGTAAGAGAAATGTAGAATGGCTACAAAAACTGTCACTATGGTAGAAACAAATGAGCCAACGATCGAATGTGAAGGAATGAATGGATAGATAGAAAATTATTCTCCGTTTTCCTCATTGCTTACTTCCTTAGTTTTTCCTGTATCTTTTCTGGACACCTATACTTCGATAGCTCGCTCTTTCCTGCCCTTTTCCACTGCAAAAAGCAAAAGGCTAGATTACGCAGGGTGAGAGCGAATCACCTCTTGCCCTTCAAAATAAATAAATAAATAAATAAATAAATACTGTATGCGACAATCCATATTTCCGAGGGCTGTCTACCCTCGTACGCAGTAGAAAGCAGCAATGGCATCCGTTGTAGACAAACTCACAACCTTCGTGAGCAGCAAATGTCGTGAAACTGGTTTACAGGCAAAATTTAAGAAAGTAGGTAGGAAGCCAAAGCTCTATCCGCAATACATCCGCGATGAGCAGAGCCTTGGCTCTTATGGGTGATTATCGCCGAGAAAGTCTACGACGGCCAGTGCTCATACAGACACTTCTCGCTTACAAACCTGATCTTCTTTGAGAATATACAAGAAAGTATTTAGTATATAAATATAAGAAGGAAATTTGTTTTTAATGGTGCCTCCGCTACAATGCTGCTGAGATATGCAGTGAAGCATCATTCGCAATTTCAAGACGCGCACAGTGTAGCAGTCTAGCGGCCGACCTTAGCGCCATCTGTCATTGAAAAAGAAAGATACAAGTCGTGCTCCTAACGGCGCGGCATTCGAAAATTATTTTCGCTAGATGCACCGTTGAGTTAACGTCGAATGCAGTCGCTGGTTGTCGTTGCGTGGGTTTTTGATCGAGCACCTGCTCTTCCCAGCATCTTCACAAGACACAGTAAAGGAAATAAGCAGAAATTTAAGGACTCGCTTTCATTTGTATGGAAATAACATCAATGGGAACTAACGGACACTGATGCCGAGGGAAGTAAAGGGAATGTTATTACGAGTAAGTGTAATGTAAATGTTAAGAAAGAAAAGAGTCAAGTTATCCAGCGATAAAAAGTGTAAGGGCTCGTTTCCTTTCTTTGACGCAGTACTAATGAGAACTAACAGACAATAATGCCAGAGAACGTACAGAGGATGTTATTGGAAGAAATCGGAATGCAAATGCGAAAAACAAAACGTGGACGAGAAGATGACTTGCCATCGGTGGAATCCGAACCTGCGACCTTTGAATAACGCGCTCGATGCTCTACCACTGAGCTACGGTGGCGGTCAACCCTCCATGCACTGTACGGGATATACATGTGTATTTAAACGTGGCAGCTTCAGTCGGCGCCATCTGATGCCATTACGGCAATATATGGACGGAGGGATGCAAACCACCGAAGCTCAGGAGTAGAGCATCGGACATGTTATTCAAAGGTCGCAAGCCCGGATTCCACCGATGGCAAGTCATCTTCTCGTCCACGTTTTGTTCTTCGCATTTGCATTTCAATTTCTTCCAATAACATCACCTGTACGTTCATCGACACCATTGTCTGAATATGGTTCTCATCGATATTATAGGACAGTAGGTGTTTCACTGTATGGTGTCCGCGCAACACTGCAAAATGCGAAATGCAGATCTCGTATGACGGCGCAAAGAGGTTTTATCAGCCGTTTCATGTGCTTTTTCTTTTTTTTTTTTCAATTTCACAACACCTAATGTATTTTTAACACGTAAGTAAGAATTACACGAGTAAATGAAGGGCGTGTTTCTCATGATGACGGCAATCACATCAGTACGTTCGGCAGCTGTTACAACAGCGATACACAAGGAAACTGGCACAGCCAACTCATCATCATCATCAGCCTGGCTACGCCCACTGCTGCGCAAAGGCCTCTCCCATGATCCGCCAATCAACCCGGTCTTGTGCTTTCCGTTGCCACGTTATACCCGCAATCTTCTTAATCTCGTCTGTCCACCTAACCTTCTGTCTCCCCCTAACTCGTTTGCCTTCTCTGGGAATGCAGTCAGCTACCATTAATGACCACCGGTCATCTTGCCTATACGTGCTGAGTGTCCGGCCCTTGTCCATTTCTTCTTGATTTCAGCTATGATATTCTTAACCCCGGTTTGTTCCCTAATCCACTCTGCTCTCTTCTTGTCTCTTAAGTTTACATTTATCGTTTTCCTTTCCATCGCTCGATGCGTCGTTTCCCTCACTTTAAGCTGGACCCTTTTTGTAAGCCTCCAGGTTTCTGCTCCGTAGATAAGTACTGGCAAGAGGCAGTGGTTATATACCTTCCTCTTGAGGGTTAGTGGCAGATTATCATTCATTGTTTGAGAATCTTTGCCGAATATGATCCACCCCATCCTTATTCTCCTCGTTATTTCACTCTCACGGTTCGGCTCTGCGGTTACTATACCTGTCCTAAGTACACATATTCCTTCACAACTTCCAGCGTCTCTCCACCTATCGCAAAGGGCCGTTTTCTACCGAGATTGTTGGACATCACTTTAATTTTGTGCATATTAATTTTCAGACCTACGTTTCTGCTTTCCATCGCACAGGCGACTACCATTACAAAAATATGAACAGTAATGTCGCAAACAGCAGCGACGACAACCGCCGAGCAGTCGCCAAGTATCTTATTGGTACACATAGCTCCTGTTTTTTTTTCTACGTTTCTAATTTCTTTATTCTGTTTGTTTGCGTTGTATTT
This sequence comes from Rhipicephalus microplus, assembly GCF_043290135.1. Taxonomy (NCBI): domain Eukaryota; kingdom Metazoa; phylum Arthropoda; class Arachnida; order Ixodida; family Ixodidae; genus Rhipicephalus; species Rhipicephalus microplus. Next base: position 13,937,992 of record NC_134704.1, read on the forward strand.
CTTCAATATATTATGATTATAAAATGCCTGTCCGTAATGTAGGCTACCTTCTATGTTGTTTGCTATGCATATCAAAGAAAAATCTTGTTCCTTTCATCTCATTATTTATGATCGTTGCTTCTCACGCTTTCCAATGATGTTCGTTCGCGTTCTTGTATAAAAATATTAAGGCGGCTTCGCGGTAGTGGTGCCAAGCATAAGAAGTGCAGAGCTGGGCAGCCTTTTTTGCTTCTTTTCGGTTTTCTCTTCCTTCCCTCCTCTCTTTCCTTCTTTTTCTATTCGCCATCTTATTTATGTATGTTTTCCTGCCTTTATTTACATTAATTTATACTTTTTTTCTTTCTATGTTTTTTATTTGCTTCCTCTTTTTCTTTCTATTTCGACACGTCGTTATGCCTGCCTTACGCCACGCCACGACAGAATACGACAACACGGATCCCTGCAGTGATCCGCACTTGATATCATCATCAAAGTGCTCTAAGACCAAGAGGAATAAGCCTACTCCTGGGTGGGAGCGAGATTGTGCTAGTTATGCCTCGAGCAGCTTATGTTACGGCAGCAAGATTAAAAAAAAACTATCCCTTCTTGAGGATTCGTTAAAGAGTGTTACACCGAGCAGAGAATTATCGCACTTGCACTTTGCATGGAATAATAAACGGTGTCCCACGCGTGAACTGGAAGTCTCCATAAGAAGGTTACGATTCCGTATATCACCGCTTAATTTCTACTTAAACAGGTATACGTTCTGGTCCCATGTCCTCTGTGCTCTATCTGTAACGAACCTGAAAATATCGACCATTTTCTACTTACATGTTGCCGTTTTAAAAATGAATAGTAAAAGTGCTTTAAAATTTTATTCAAGAAAATTGGGAATTCCACTTGGCATTCCGAATATCCTCTCCTTCAGCGCTGCTTCACTGGAATTCAGCGACAGTAACGTCTGCGGGGCACTCTGCGAATTCCTCTGTGACAAAAGGAGACTGCCTTGCCGAGTTGTTGATCACCTTTTTCAAACCAAGCCTCAATTGAGCTTTCATTAATTTGTGCTCTTTCTTTTTTTTCTCTTTGCGTCAAAGTTATAGTATTCTCTTGAGAACAAACTTTTACCCTGCATGGTCCTTAATTGGTCACTTACATTAACCGCCGGCTTCTTGGCCCACCCCCCTTGGTGGGTGAGAGCCAATACAAAGCAAGCAAGCAAGCGACCGCTCATTATGCTACCAATGGTTAAACGACACGTTTTTGCCTGCGTTACGCCAAGCGAAGACAGCACATGATGATGGCGTACAACAGCCCAGACCCCTAAAATGCTGCGCATTTAAGACTTAACAACGTGAACGCTTGGTGTATTGTCATTATCTTCAAGAGAAGAGTAACTTCATGTGGCTGAATATCGTAACGATCACCACAATCATCGATCATCATCGTTATCAACCGGCTGCTGATAGCTGAAGAAGAAAAGGAAGAGCGGCATGGCAGGACGTACTGCGACATGGGAGCGGGACGTGGAACTCGATGTCGACCCCATGGTGCGTGTCTTCAGCTGTCTCGAGCACCTGATTAAGCACGTTTACCTCGTAGATCGATGCTCAAGCAAACGGCGCTGCTGTGCACATTTGTGGACATCTTAGTTTAAGTCAAGAAGATGGACGCGTCGTAGACTTAACCATCGTTTCGGGTCAACTGCTAAAAGAGCGTCACAACTGCGGACGAGATTCAGCTACTTTAGTTAACGAGTTAACTTTTGCGTTCTTATTTGGTCTTCATACGCTGCCTTTGACTAGGACATATTAGTGGCACCGTATATTTTTGAAGTTCAGCGGGTATCTCGAAAATTCGGTCCGTTTAGATGTGTTGTAGTTATAAGGAAGAGTTAACTCTGGGGCAGCATCTAAGTTGCACAGAAACGTAGAAATCATTTTTTAGGCAGTCACTGCGCCATAATTGGCGGGGTTGTTCATTAAATTCAAAAGAATAAACTAGAATCTCGTCAACGCAGGCTTTTTTATACGCCGCAGATTTTTCTGTGAAAAAAAAATGTTAAGCACAGCTAAATATAAAGGGGTGGGAATACTTGCAAGTTTCAGACAGTGATGCAAAAATAAAAACTGATAACACGATTCAGCAAAAGTTGGTAATATGTGTCAAGCTTGTAAACTTGTGACGCATCACTGAGTAAATTCCTCAAAATTACCTAGAGACCATCGTAACATAATAAAACATTCACGTAAACTATCAAGACTCGTCAAATTTGAGTGCGAATGCAGTTCACATCACTGCGATAAATGCTCTTGGTGTTGCTCAACTATAGCTTGCGCACTTTGGGTCAAAATTATACCCTCAGCTATATTTCAACTTTATGAAATGCAATGAATTAATTCAAATTGATTGAATTGTTGTCTCAAAGTCATTTTCGTGTTTTACGTGAATTTATTTGAGTACACGTATATGGCATCGAACTGGGCCACAGCTAAACCGTTAAATGAAGCGGGATTTGATATGAAGCAATCTCTCTCGCATATCATATATGCTAATGATATTTACATTTAAAACACTAGTATTTGTAGCGCTGTGAAGTCCATCGTTGCTGTTCTTTTACAACTAGCAAGCCCTTTGAGGCGAACCATTTACCCACTGCCCGCTACGACATCATTGAATTATGATAATTTATGAAGTTTAGCGTCCCGAAACGGTCATGAAACTATACGATCATGAGAAACGTTGTATTGGAGGGCTGGTCACCTGTGGTTCTTGAACGCACACCGAAATCTAAGCGTGCCTTCTTCACTTCCATCGAAAATGCCACGGCCGGGACTCGATCTCGCGATCTCCGTGTCAGCAGTGGCGCACCACAACCACCATCGTGTCGACGTCATTGAATGAACGAATCGATCCATGAATGAACTGCAGGTGCGCTATCCCCTGTTGCTGTTCAACCTGGCGCTGTGGTCGGTGGGCGTTCTGCTCATGTCGGTGGCCACCGTGCTGCTGGTGAACTCGGAGCTGAACGCGGCCGACGCAGCGTCGCTCGCCAAGCTGGACCTGTCGCCGCTGGTCGTGTCGCGCGTCGAGATGGCCCTGTTCGTCGTCGGCCTGGCGCTCTTCATCGTCACCATCTTCGGCTGCGTCGGGGCGCTGCGCGAGAACACCGCCCTGCTCAGGATGTACTCGTTCGTGCTGGTCGTCTTCGTGGTCGCCAGCGTGTTCGGCGGCATCGTCGTCTTCTTCGTGCCCGGTCAGTCGCTGTGTGCGTGTGGCCGTGCCCTCCCTTTGCAACGCGACATTCGCCCCGGGGGAATTGAAGGCAAAAGACATCCTCATTAGATGTATTTATACCCACTCCGAAGACGTTTCTGCACAACTAGGTTTTTGCAGGGACTCCGTTATCAACCAACTTTTTTGTTTACCTATCGACGGTGTTGTCATGATATCATAATCACGCAACAACCTTCTTTCTGTGACGCGATGATGACGTCATATGGTAACGCCATCACGTGATGATTTTTGCACCATGCACTCGTGTTGACGCGCCGACGAAACCGACGGTCGTTTTTTTTTTTTTTTGCGTTTGGTGAAGCACCTAAGGCGTACACACATTTGTATGCCTTCTAAATAAGTAACTGATACCTGTGCGCGAGCGTGCCTTGATCGGGAAGACCAGCGGTTTACGTAGCTCCCTAATAAGGGTCCATTCAATCACAAGGCAAACAGTATAACACCAGCACACGCGTGGACAAGTGGGGCTTGCTGTATTGAAGAAAGAAAGGATTGTGACGGCTTAGTCGTGAGATGTATGTCCTCATCATTTGTTACCTACCATCGTGTCGGTGTACACTGGCTGCGTCCAGCTTAATTGACAGAGTGCACGGGGTCGACAGCGTGTGACAAGCTTGGAACCAAATGTAATTTGTTGAGAAACCATCCCTAGGCTATAGCATTCCAGTTGTTCTTATTGCAGGAGACGTGCGCAGGATGATCTCGAAGACGATGTCGCTGTCCCTGGTGATCGCGTACCGCGACAGCGCCGACTCCGAGCAGATCGTGGACGCGCTGCAGAGGCAGCTTCACTGCTGCGGAATGACCGACCTCAAGTTTAGGGACTGGAATACTAACATGTGCGTATTCGCTTGCGACAACATCGATGTATGTTGCGGAGACGTTAACCACACTCATCCGAAGAAAAACTTCGGACTTATCAGGGATTAAAGTCGCCGTTCCAGCAGGCGTGTACATCAAATGAGACCCGAACCTCGGAAGGCATTCCTGATGGCATATTGGCGCCGTCCAGTTGTCGCCATGACGCGCATCGCATGCTTGTCAGAGATGCCTGGAGAGCGCGAATGCTTGGCGCTGCGCGGGTTGAATTCGGTGGAGATAGTACGTATTGGTTCATCAATGCCTGTTAAACGTGTGACGTTCCCAAAGCTGCACAGATGGCGCTACAATTACCGTGCACAGAAGGTGCTTCCTTCTCGTGCTGAAGGTGTCAACAACAGCTCAGAGTAGACGAAGCAGCAAGACATGAGTATTCCGAGATGGCAGTGGTATGCGGTGTAAACAAGATGGTTCGTTAGCCACGTTGTGCGATACAGCCCTTCATTTCGAAGCAGTTGTTAAAGTAAGGGCACTCGAGTGCAGTAAAAGATTCTCTAGAATTTCTAAAAGGTTCTCTAGATCGCGGCTGCCTATAGATTTGTCTCCGACTGCTGTTTTGCTAGTCGTGTAGTAGATCGCACGAACGCTATGCCATGTACAACAGGGTGAATTGAGAAGTACTTTCACTGGTGGTCATAGCTGGCCGAGTACATCGTGCGTAGTTGGGTGGCATGCTGGAACGACGACTTGACCTGTAATCGCCCGCACAGGGCTGCTTCTTTCATGCTGAGTTTCACGTAATATCACGTTCCGCTCATTGCGTGACATAAGTTGCCAAATGGAGTGCCACCACCGGTGTCCCGAACTACCGACGCCACCCGCCAATGAAGACAAACAAGTCGTCAGCTCTGTCAGCAAAATATGTTCAAGCTGTTCTCTAATAATGATAATAGTTGTTCGAATTTTCAATCCCAGAACCGTGATACGACTTAGGGTCGCCGTAAAGAATTGCTCCGGAAATTTTGACCATCAGGCGTCCTTTAACGTTAACCACTCGAGCGCGCGTTAGAGTGTGCTAGAGTGGTTAATGTGCGTTAGAGTGCGCGTTAAACTGGGGCCTGTAGCGTTTCGCCTCCATCGAAATGCGTCTGCCGCGTCCGGAATTGAATACCTTCATGCCAGGAGTCGAGCACTATGCATGACCACCGTGGCAGGTCGCGGGTTCGAATCCCGGCGTCGGCGGCTGCATATCCGATGGAGGCGGAAATGTTGGCCCGTGTGCTCAGACTTGGGTGCACGTTAAAGAACCCCAGGTGGTCTAAATCTCCGGAGCCCTCCACTACGGCGCCTCTCATAATCGTATGGTGGTTTTGGGACGTTAAACCCCACAAATCATCATCATCATAATTACCGTGGGCGGGCGTTCTCCTCTCTGTGATTGGCTGTCGCCACTGGCACTGCGTCGTGCGAATGGTAATTCGACATATATGTGCCCATGGTTCCACGCTGCCGATCACCGCACGCCTGCAGGTACTTCAACTGCAGCGCGGGCAACCCGAGTCACGAGCGCTGCTCCGTGCCGCACTCGTGCTGCAGGCGCAACGCGAGCGGCATGCAGAGCCGCCACTGCGGCCGGGGCGTGCTGAACGAGACGGACCACCAGGCCTGGCACCGGGTCTACTTCGAGAGCTGCCCCGAGGCCGCCAAGCGGTACATCAGGGAGAACGTGGCGCTGATCGGCGGCTGCTGCCTCATCGCCGCAATCGTGTTCTCCTTCGTCGACATGATGACCGAATCGGTGATTGCCGAGATCGAGGCCATCCGGAGAATCTACGGCCGCGTGCGCGGCGCCACGTTGCAGCAAGCCTAAACGGCTGTGCGCGACAATATGTGCGGTATTGCACTGTGAACAACAAGGCCCTCAGCCGATGGTCGCCTTGATTTGAAAGTAATAACAATAAGTTTATACTTAGCTTTATACTTATCTACAGTAGTCTCCTATCACTGCCAAAGGGTCAAAAAGCCATTTTTTTTATTATACTGATGACTGTAAAGCTCTGCATACAAATTGCCTATACATTTACTTTGTGAGATATGATTGCAAAAGCTCTGCGTACATATTGCCCACACATTTACGATGTGAGATATGATTGCGAAATCGTGAACATATCAGGGAATATTGACATGAGTTGCTTGTTGTCGTGGTTGCACCATGGAAATAATCTCGATCTCGCAATAAAGACGTACACGTAGCTCGCTAGGATTCTGCAGGGCTGCCTCCGCTGACGGAGGGAACCACTACTCGAAACTGGCGACTTGATTCCGCTGATCTTAACGTGAGAGCGTGGAAAAGCTGGTTTTTGTGAAATTTCGGCGTCGACGTCATTGGTTGTAAGCAAATAAAGAACTAAAAAAACATTTCGGAACTGAACCCAAAAGCGTACTTACTGCGTATAGCAGCCAGGTGCTCTACCTCAAAGCTACGTCCGTGCTCAAAATTTCTTTTGTTACGAACACTAGTTGTCATTAGCACATATCCTAGAGCTACAAAGTGGAGTCGCACGAAGCGTCAAATCATGTCCATTGCGCTAGCTAAAGGCCGCCCAACTGCACAAAGGCGTACTTAAAGTACTCTTGTTTGCTATTATTACCAAGAACAGTATTGACAGCGTGCGTGGCGGCGCAGGTGCGCATAATTGTCTTAAAGACGTGTAGGACACCTCGCCCATTCGCAGAAGCAAGATTTATGTCGCAGTGGGCGCTTTGCAACTGTACTTTCTGTATTGGTATTATAGTATAGTTTGAAAGAACCGATTGACAGGTTCGCACACGTTTCTTTGCGGCATGATTTAGGCGTCCACGAAAAAGCGTAGCCAGCAAGCAATTCAGAAGGCGATCCGAACAGGATCAGATTACGCTATCACGTTCTATTCGTTAAGGTAAAGCTCAACCGTCCTCCAAGTTTCTGTTGGCGAGTTGAGTACTTTAATCTGCAGTGAACCGACGCGCCACTTGGACGCTGTAAGCGTAAACACACCCCGACAAGCATACCGCAACATATCACGCGAGTTTCCTCGGTGAGAATAAAAGATTTCTTAATAATTGTCAAAGGGTGTTCCGAGGCCGCCTTAATCTCTGCAGTATTTGAGTATGCTTGATCATCGCTTATGACGAATAATGAGTATTGACGTAGTGGGTCATTCAGAACTGCATTTGCAGTTGCGAAGGTGATCAGATATAAGTCACTTAATTGTAATCGCTATATCCATTTATATAGTCGTTAATAGCCATTACTACATATGCTTTGTTGTGCTGTGCACTCAATGTAAAAAAAAAAACGCTGTTACTGCGTTGGTCGAGTTTTGACTTAACACGCATGACGCACGTTAACTCTCTTTTGGAGAATGTTTTCGCCATCAACTCTTTAAAGAGAGTGCAATGATCACCGAAAGAGTGTTAATGTTTACACTGAAAGAGGGTTACATATGTCCCAAGTCAGGACTGATCAAAAGTAGCAGCTGCAGGGAATGTTTTTTTGTTATTCTTTAACTTCAAGTGTATCATAAAGGGTCAGTGCAAGGTTTTGCGATTCCCTGATTATAAGAGAATATTGAAAAAAAAATTACACAGCGAAGCTACTGCGGACTTTGACAATGATCTGCAACGATTCTCGCCCGTTTTTTTTTTTGTGAGTCTTTTTGTGCGTTGCCACGATATATGTGTCACCTCATACACGACACCATATTCGCAGATTTTTATCGCATTTAATTTTTAAAATTTATCCCGAGAAAAAGTTTCTTCTATATAGGCACCAGAAATTGTAAGTCTGAGACGAGCGAGTCGTCTCTTTTTGTCGAATCAGCGCCCTTTCGGCGGGTCTCGAGCGCAAGAAGCACAGCCGTCCAGCTGTGATGATCGACGAACCTAAAGTAGCACGCTTACTGTGAGATCACCTTGCCAGCGTACAGAACAAGGTCGGACGTTTTGTCCGTGATGACAAAGTAGAAGGGCTTGTTAACGACTACGGTCACGGGGGCGCCCGCGTACGAAGTGCGTTCAGAGCTCACAGCGGGCCAGTGCCCTTCGTCGACGGAGAAACGCCCCTCCTGCCGCAAACGAAGAAAATGAAGCCGCTCACTGTCGCAGTTGGCGCTCGCTAAGCTATTGATGACGTCAGTCATGTCAAATGACGTGGACAGCTGGAACTTGGGAAAGTGGAGGGTGACCAGTGTTTCAACGGTGCCATGAACGAAGCCTCTCACGGCGTCCGGAGTGAGCTTGAGGGAACCGGAGGACAACGACCGCTGCGCGATTAGCACCATGGACAGGGCGCCGTCGGCGTAAGGCAGACAAACGACGTCGGCGTCGAGGTCGTGGTAGTAAGAGTACGGCAGTACGCCGGTCCTACGCATCACTTGCACCGTGACCTGAAATTATAGAAATGACGGCAACGTTTTATTAGTGTAACACCTTATTATCGCCCTACGTGTCGAACTAGGTTAGAGATTTCTCGTTCACGCTTTCGTCACTTCGAGCTACGGAGCTGAAGTTCTGTTCCAAACAAGAAGACATCGAGCGCGTTGCGTACGGAGAGAAGCCCTTGAACATCGGTGATCATGGCGCACCGGGGTATTTCTACGCCAACTATAGTTTTCGTAATATTGCTTCGAGGCGGCGGTCTCGAAGCCGTATTACGAACCTGTAGTACATGTTATGCATATATTGTACACTGCTGCACACGGTGGTGGAGGGCGTCCTAACGTCCCCTGTCGTAGAGATTTCTGTAAGTGTACTTTGAGAATGTTAGGCATACCCGCTACGGTGGGCCTTGTGGAACTCGACTGCTCACCCGAACGTCGCGGGATCGAATCCCGGCCGCATTCTCGATTTAGGTGAAAATGTGTGAGGCCCGTGTGCTTAGATTTAGGTGCACGTTAAACAACTCCAGAAGGTCAAAATTTCCGCCGCCATCCACTACAGTGTCTCCTATATGCATATGGTGGTTTTGATATGTTAAACCCCAACAATTGTTATTATTAGCTTATAACCTTAAGGTGGATTTGAAATGCCAACTTATAACCATAATGTCGATTTGAAATGCCAAACACCAAAAATTTTTATATAGATAATGTTAGACACCGAACTGCAGTGCCGCATCCGACTCACACTGACTTTAAGTTCTGTACTACTTAAGTATTCGGTAATCGTTGTCCGTCAACTACATATATCTGTAACTAGCGAAAAGTAGAGCACCTCGACACCCCATCTTCTTGTTACTCGAATATCTAATTAACATAAACATTTAATTAAGAGAACCATTACTGTACTACTAGTTTCTTCTTTAGCTTAATCGGCACTTACCTGGTCCGTCCACTTATTGAAGAAACTGCCGGTATAAGTGGACCTCCTGCTGAAGGGGCACTTCCACAGGTTCTCAAAGGAGGCTGTGTTGAAGAGTACGTCATTCCAGGCTGTTTCGCTGACCGGATCATCGGCAATCAACTCTGCAGTCATGACGTGGCTCATGCCGTTGCGCATTGAATCTGTCCCACACTCGTGATAGTAAGGGTGGAGGTAGGTTTCGGTGTTCACTCTAACTTCCCCACTGGCCGCCTCCCTTCGCCTGAGTGTCGTGAGCACCTCCTTGCAGGAGCAGGCCAAGCGGCCGCCGTCCTTGGCCACTAGAGCGCCGAACTTCAACGTTTCTCTGAAGCTCGCCTTCGAGTCCGTCACATGGGCGTCGATGAGAGGAACAAGAAAGGAAAATGCGTAGATGGAGAGGCACACGTTGCGGTCTTCGGGCAGAGCGTTGAAGACGCTTAAGCCGAGGTAGTTGCTCTCGTCCGTGAGTCTCCTGCACAAGCCGTAAGAACGGCATTTCACGTTATTCTTGACGGCAATGCGTGCAATGGCAGTGCCATCGGTAACTCTTTGCATTCTGGGCGTGGCTTCGCAGTGACACTTCCCCACCTCGTCCACGCACATTCTTTCTTTCGGGGATCTGCTGCCGGAATGTGCTGGTTGGTAGACATCGTCACACGCGGGATCGCTTGCTTCGGAAAGCTCTTCGCGGCCAGATGGTCCGGAACTGCTCGCACTTCTTCTGCTGCAGTCACAGGTCGTGCAAGTTATTCGCTGCGATGCTGCAGGGTGGCCATTGCTTTTTATTTGTGGCGAATCTGGCCTCCTTTCGGGGAAACCCGTCGAGTGGGTCGATTCCGTAAAGTGAACGTTCCGTCCTGCTGGCGCCACGTCGCGCTCCTGCTCAGCGGAAGACGTCGCCGTCGACGAACAAATATCCCGAAATCTCGACCATATGGACGGCGGCTTCTGGACTATGATTGCGATGTTTGGTGGCTTCTTGACTTGCACGCTGGCCAGCTTTGGTGTTGCCTGTGCCACATTCTTTGGTGGTATGTCCACATCCACGAGCAGGTGTCTCACTTTCCGTGGAGGTGGCTGCGTGTCATCGCCGCTGCTGTCCTCGTCCTCAGAGGTATAGGCCTGCGAGATATAAAGTTTTCACTCTATAGCGGCTTCCTGGTGAGGTTCCGAAGGACCGGTAGCGACGATTTCAAAGGAACCATGATACTTGTCTGTAAACTGTTAATGGTTGAAGGACTGCAAAGAGAATGTTTATCCACATTTTTTTCCAAGAGCGACTATACTAAAAAAGAACCCTCCGCGCCATTGCTCGTCAGCCGGGCCTATACTGAAGAAGGGCACATACAGCCGGGCCTATACTGAAGTACGCGCAGCCACCGCGCCGAGTTTGTCCGCCGGGCGAGCCGAGTTCGAACGACAAGAAGCCCGCACCTCTACCGGGGTTGCAATAGCCAGCTTTGCACGTTAGTTCTGGTGCTGGAGTTTCGACATTCTTGCATAGTCCGTGACAGGCTGTGGCTCGACTCTACTTTGTCTTCGCCAAGGGAAGCGCTATAGCATCAGCCAAGAGGGATACATCCTAAAAATCAAACAGCTTGGTGTAAACGGTTTTTTGTAGTTGTTGTTGGTGTTGCTTTTCTATGCAGCTGCGGATTCAATATGGCATTATGAAACTTTAGTTCCACTTCTTTAGAAACGATTTTATCACTGCACTAATCGCAACGCGCTGGAAGCGTGGCTCTCTATACGTCATCGGGGAAACTCGCATGACGACCGAATAGTGAGCACTTGTTGAGGGAGGCTTGATGTAACCATGACTACACCGGATCACGTCGACTGTGTTTTTTTTTTTCAATTCGCTCGAATGATTTAGATAATCTTAGTGGAGTGTTGTGTCACAGAATTGAACCCCATGCCGCACAGTACTATTCGAATGTCATCTTTTACCGCGTTAATGAGAACTGAGAGACAAAATTGTTAAGCAAAGTATACGGGATATTATTCGTAGTATACACCTTTTCACAGGAAGGAAAAAAAAAAACACCGCCATGATGGGCTGTGCACGGGAGTGCAAAGGCCAATTGTCAGTGCGTTTTCGAGGGGACGCGCCAATTCGCACAGCCCAAGGAGGGCTATGGCGGCCCCCAGGGAGGCGTTTATGAAAAGGTGAATATTTACGATACAAATGTGTAGAAAGTAATGTGCAGGCTTGTTTGCTAGCGCTGAATATGTTTTCAAATTTCGTTTAGCAACACACCGAAAAAATCACAATGAAAAGAGAGCTTGCCACCGGCAAAAACCTTCCGGCGGAAATTTATATTTTGGTCCGTCTACTTTCGCCACTTGTATATCACAATGACTACAAATAAAATCCCCTATACTTTTCTTGAAATGATTGCTAGTTATATTTCTCATTAAAATTGTGTTCAACAAGGAAAAAAGCGAGCTTGTCGTTGTCTTTTTCCCGTCCGTGTTTTCTATACCGCGTATGTACTCTTAGATCATGTATGACCAACTGGCCCAATCGTCCACCTTGATTAGCCATAAAATACGCTGTCTTTCGATTTTTTACCGCATGACGTGTGTGAGGCCCACAAGCATTGACTGCTTGTTGGTTATTACCCTAAACAGTGACGAACGTGCGTGAAAAGTGTCCTCAAACAGGACGCCAGCGGAGAGAACTTAGCAGTATAGATATACATGACTATCGCAGCTATATGGGCCGCGGCCGAGCAGTGTGCACGACGCGCGACTACGACGACTGGAAAGTTACCGTCAGTGAAGACGCCAAGTACTCCAGCGTGAATGGACGCCGCCGCATGCTTTTCTGCTCAGATTCTCCTGAACGGCACTATACGCTGCGCACGACAGAGAGTATTCTAGAACTGTCGCTTGTGTTAATTGGCGCGGTTCTCATTAGGAAACTGCTGCACCGTTCGCATGATCGATGCGTGACTCATATCAGTGGCTCATATTTGGATCGTCACCAATCTGCCTTGCGCGTCAACTAACCTAATTTACCAACACTTATGCAGGGCGCACACCTTCAGTAAGATACGTGTGGTCCCAAATATAACCAAGCAGGATTCAAAAAAAAAAAAAGAGGGACTTTGTTACGCGAAGCACACCTAGTGCACATTGTTCCCACTATACTGTTTTAGTTACTGCGAATTTGTCTGAATGAGGTTACTCCAATTACTTCAAATTATGCATCTACATCGATTAGTTCTCACCTACTCATTAAAATGTCAATGAGGCATCTGTGGGGACGTTCAAGTGATATCTTGCGCTATTTTCAGCAACGTACTAATTACGTGTTCGTCTTATCCGGCTGACTGCTAAAGCACGTGAAATGTGAAAAATAATGGGACGATGCTCCCACCAAAGTGAGTGGCGTATAGTCTTGATTTGCTACATAACAGTGATGCTGTTTGGTGGCGCTGCTCCCTGATGCGCGCTTATGCGCGCTGCAGTCTAGTCACGTGTCAATTTTAAGATTACGTAACTTTTCTGTCTTTGCCAAAAAGAAAGCGAGCATGCTATTAGTACGTTGCTGAAAATAACGCAGTTGGATGTCATTTGAACATATGCCTCATTGACATTTCAATCGTTAGGCGAGTCTTTCTCGAGCAAGAAGCATGATTAGGACTAATTGATTAAACTTCAGTCATAAATGAAAGCGGCTACTATAGTTTACTGATCACAATGTTCACTAGGTGTGCTTCAAATACCGAGCCCCCCCCCCCCCTTTTTTTTTTGTTTTTATCATAGTGTGCGATATTTGGGACGTTGTACAACCGTAGTTTCCAAGGCAAACTGACCTCGTTTTCGGTGTCCTTGCTGCGTTTCATTGCCGAATGCGCGCACTTCCTGCCTCTTCGTCAGTCTGAACAAAACAAAAAAGAAAACAAAAAACAAAGCGTACTATTAAAAATGCGCGTAGTTGTCATGCGTTTTTTTTTTTTTTAGGACGACGTCCTTGCATGTAAGCTGCTCTCGTCGTCTCCTTAATTACAACCAAAATCACACAACAGGCTGGTGCATGTATGTGGATTTCTGAGCAATGAGTAGTCGTTGAGGTGGCAGTGAAAATGTCTCGAATTACCGCTCGACTTCCCTTCTCTGTTTCACATCAAGATATTTAGGGGCGATTCACTTTATGCTTGTCGGCGTGTCATGTGCATCATTAGCGGGTAGGCGTCACGAAAATTCGGTGTCCCACTACCCGCTGATTTATACTATGTATATTGTTACTGCATATGTGATTTGGGTATGAGCCGGTGGGTAGCGTGGAACAGGCAGATTAGAGAAGAGGACGTTCGGCTAGCGAGATAGGCCTCCGGTGCATGACCCCTTGAAGTCTACCAGTACGCCTCAGCGTAATAAATACATTACTAAACGTAACAATATTATGAGTAGAAAATTCGTTCTTACTGGCTAAAACATTACGGTCGGCTTAGCTGTGGTGTCAGAATCCCTCACGAAATCAGCCAACGCGCTTAAGTTTCTTATATAAAACCAGACACACAAACGTGCATCCGTAGAGTAAGGTCATGTATTTGAAACCACTACTTTAAACATATCTCCAAAGGGGTGGTACGTTAGTGGTCCAGTAAAGCAGTGCAGGGTGTAGATATTTCTAGAAGTGCTTTGCCACAATTTTTCAGCTTGCTCTTCAGAACACGGTGTTTTCTTGTAAAGAGCTGTTTGATTGATTCTGAATCAATTAACGTAATTTTAATGGTCCGTGCGGTCGCCCAACCATCTCGAATCAAATGATGTCAGCTAAGCGATCGCTAAAAACCAGGATCCGTGTTCACGGAAACGCCCGATGATACAATGCTCCCAAGTAAATATTTCAGCCAATCCTGTTGTCTCATATATTTAGCGAACACGTTTCAGCCAATGGCGAAGCGTACTTACGAATTGCAAGAGTTTTGATTTTCGTATATGATCAGTTTACTCTCGCACCCACGTCTACAGATAGCATACATAACTTTGAACCCAGTTATCAGCTGATGATATTCTCGAACGTGGGTTGTCGCTGGAGCTCCAGCGACGCGACACCCCGTCTTCAGTGACAACACATTTTCAATATTATACGTACCTCATTTACTTGAATGTGAGACATCCTTTTTTCCCCCAGATGTTCGCTACCTAAATTCGACCCTCGCGTTACAATAGAATACCAAAATCCGCTGAAATAAACTATGTTTTGTGTTTAGGTACAATAAAAAGACACTCATCGCGTTACAATGCTGGTTGCGTAGCGCTAGAATAAATACGGTGCATGTCGCCAAGCGTCCACATCCTTCTAAACTCCTCTCTTGTATGATTCACATACTGTCGCACAGCGGTTTGCAAAGTACAGTTAGATTCTATGGCTAAGAAGGTAGAACAAGCGAGGAACAAGTACACGACACGAGGCGTGGACTCTGAGAATAAAATTTAGTTCGAAGTTATCACTCGTCTGGTGCACGTGTTCCTCGCTTGTGTCGTTGTTCTTTCAGGCTACCTGCTTTGCCAGGCATTCTTACAAAATAACCTTGCTATCCGGTCTCGTAAGTATAGATAGACTATCTTATCGCAATGTAATGCAAGCAGCTGGGGAACAGGACATGCAGTGTTTCTGTTATAGTATTATGCTCTGTAGCCGCAGTAACACCTACGGAAATATGGACATAAATAATTCTGGTGCAGAAAAAGAAAAGCTATGTAAGGCCTGTGTCTTCAAAACAACCGTGAACTCTACAGTGTTTCCTGTCGCTGAAATACCAATCGATCGAATGGAATCGGAAAGGGCGAGGCCTGAATGTTTCGGTGCCCGGGCAGTACAAGCCAAGTTTGGAATCACCGGGTCAGGCCTGGGCCCGCCGACTCATGAGTCACGAGCCAGGTGCCGGCCAGAGAAAAAAAAAACGGTTCTTGCAGTTCTCTACCTCTAATTCCAGAAGATTACCCTGGAAATGTTTGCCTTACAGTAGCGTGCACTTACAATTTGGGACAACCTCTTCAGAAACTGCTTCCCTTGTCATCGTCTTCTTCTAGCAGCCGTGCTAGACAGGCTCAAACAGACTGGCCGACGTTCCGATGGGTGAACCTATCTTGGTCAGATGCACCCTGTCATCGTTGGCGTGCCTGGTTTGACCGTTTCGCGACTGTTGAGGAGCATATAAAGTCATCATGAGATTTTCTAACAAAATGATCGATGACGACTGTACTCGTCATCAACAAGAATTGGTCCCGCACGAAGATCATGATTTATTGATTTATTTATTTAATTATTTATCACTTACTTATTTATCTATTTATTTTTTTACTTATTGAAAACTGTTTTAAACCATATACAGATTAACCTGGGGAGGGGCACCATAACGAAACCAATGAAGAACATACTCTTTATACTTCTGTTTCTTGAGGCTATATGGCTGGACTTGCCCATATCAGGACATTCGTGTCTCGGATTTCATATGATTGCCATTTTTTTATTCTAGCGTCATGCGGTGAAGCTACCTTCAAAATAACTTTTTCTGCACGATTAGTGAGACAAATGAACTCCAGTCAATTGAGATAAGAGGTGTGGTTTTATTCAGAAACAAATATCTACAAAATTCAACGAGAAAACAATGTTCGGTGATTTTGGAACATTTTTCTTATTTTTTTTTTCGATCACGAGATGACTAATATGGTCAGTTGCCTGTGTCACGTCACGTGACGACCTCACATGTTCATGAAACAAAGTTGCATATTAGTATTGCATGAAGATGTGCGCTATACGTTCCCACTGCTCAGGTCAATTCGCCGCAGCGCTGCTGATGCTATCGCAATCATTGATATCGCGATGCCAAAGTCGTTGCAGATGATATTATTTCAATTTGGGCTCACCTGATATTGCCATTATGTAAATAGAGGAAGATTGGCCCCTCCCCCCTCCTTTCTTCTGAAGAATAGTATGCACACACCTATACTAGCAACATCTTTGAAAGAACCTAGAAACAACCCATAAGCAACCATATTATAGTTTTCGGAATTGTCCAGTTTTGCTGTTTCATGCATTGTGTGACTTAGTGCAAGCTTAATGGTGAAGAAAGGTAAAATGATCTATCGAACTACACATTCTAAGTGCTTTTGTGCGTTTTTTTTCTACGTTCTTGTGTGTTTTGTTTTGTTACGCTTCTTGCAAGCTTGAAAAGTGTAGCACCTTCTTTAGAAGCCTAGCTGTATGCATTTTCAAACAGAGGTCGTAGATTTCGTGATGTTTTTCTTAAAAACACAGAATCACTGAGCCGTCTTTCGTTGATGGTCGTATATCTTTATTTCATGATGATCGGGCAGGGCTGGGACCGCAGCTACAACTTCGTCGCCGGGAAACAACACTCCGCCTGCCGTGCACTCTTCGGCGTACACTAGCTTCACGACACATTATCGAGGAGGCATTTCTGCGTTGAATGATCGTAAAAACAGGTTATCATCCCGGCTGCAATTGGGGTTAATTGCAAATGCGTAAACGTGCACTCCTACCTCATGTCGCGTGGTACTACTTCTTTCTATTAGCCGAATGCTATTCAAAACGCTCACTAATGCGAGCAGGGAAAGCCACCTTAAAGGAAAACTAAAACAAAACGAGGTTTTCCTCGTATTTGTACATTACTCTTTCGTAGTGCCAAAATCGCCACGCTTGCCTCGAGAAGATCCATGGTGAGCGAGAAAACGCTACTAAAGAAAATGCGCCGGGCGCCCACCATCTTCGTATTCCCACGCCAATAACCATGACGTAATTTACTTTGACGGTGTACTCTGAGGCATACGCCATTTATAATAAGTAAAAATAAGGTGCAGTCTTGGTCAAATGTTCCCAGGTCACGCCTCAATAGAAATACGTGGGATAGTGGCCCGGTTACTTTTGACCCGCCTACTCCCTTTACGTACTCATCTGTGGGGTAAGAGATTTGACATACCAAGTTTCGGGAAGTTTCTGCGAGTCAATATGGCCGAAATTTGAAAATGTACACTTCGTAATTCATGTCGTCACGAACAAAAATTTGAAAATGGAAGTTCGACTTTGATTTTGCGCTCTATTAGTGAGCGCGTTATGGTGAAATTAACGCCATTTGAGTTTTTAGAATAGAATTTACCACTCTAAACTGATTAATTATTTCAATTTATTTTTACTTAAGGTACCTGTACACTAGCACCGAGAAGTGCTTCTGAAAGTGTGGCAGAAGATAACGTCACATTTTCCTCCTTAAAAACGGCCACAGCCCCAATGAACAGCCGAACACTTGGCTGAGACATTTCTCCTTTAGGAATGTGTACGCTTGCTTTGTGGCACTGAGAATCTAACTGAGTAACCCCAACATCGGAGAATAACGCTGGCTCATTCCGTAACCACCCTCGCCTTTCCGAATGATAAGTTCTTAAATGGATGTCTGCAGACCCCAGGAGGTCCGTGAAGCTCTTTTTGGGAGTCTTCAAAAACCGTCATCGAGCATATAAAGCGTGGTTTTTGGAGGCACTATAACCCATAACAACAATCCATTCTTATTTTTTTTTGTTTCACTGCAGCACATTAATGCAATGCGGCGAAGCTTACTTAGGTTTAGCTTTCTTTTATAAGGTGGTTGTAGAAGTTTTGTGGCATTTCTATTCTAAGTATACAAGCGAGCACTTTTCCTCGACATTAATACTTGAAGAGCAAATAGCGCTAGAAACAGGTTGAATGCGGCTGCCAATCACGCACCTCATTGACGAGCAATTGAAGTCGAACAAGCGTTGCACTTTAGTTTTACCGCTCTCTGCTAGGGTGAAATAAAACTCGCATATTTCACGCTGCGTTTTATGTTAATTTATGAACCGCAACCCCAGCCCCTCGTTTTGCTTGCTGCAAACTGTCCCAGATCAGTTCCACGGTCCATAAGGGTTTCCCCGAAACATCCATAGCCAAGGACCACTCCTGTAAGCTTTAAGCAGTTAGTGTTCGCCGTGGCGGCAAGGTTAGGCTGCTCGATGCAAAATAAAGGCGCAATTGAACTGTTTCTAAATCGCGCAACAAAGAACCTATCTGAAAAAAAATTGCAAAATCTTTCCTGAAATCCTTTCTTTCAATGCGTGATCAAGTTTTGCGACTAGGTTTGATAAGCTCTCTTAAAGGTTTATAAAATAACTTCTCTGTTATAAACCTTTCAGATGATACTCAGTACAATTTTTTTTCGTTTGTTGACTTGGCGCTCTATTATTTTTAAATATTTGTCAAACAATTGCAAATATGTACGTCACAGAAGCGGGAAATTGTACTTACCACCGCCCTCTGCACTTTTGGTTTAGAGATTCCGAAAAGATTCTGTTATGAGCGTAGAGATGGGGAAGATAAAACGACAGTGAACATGCAGAACACAAACAACGCACAAATTCAATGTCAGTACTTCACTCTACTGTGCAAGAAAAAAAAAGAGAACAACGAGAAACAACCTGTACGACATCTTATCAAGGCTCCCTGCCTCTTCAGGCTGCATTGCCCGTGCCCGGCACTCGCATAGTTCCGCTTTGTCTACCAAGGATCATAGCTCACGTTTGACAATGATTGTATTCAATATTGCGCCAGCTTCGATTTCCACTCAGGTGACTGATGGTCACCCCAGTTAGAAAAATAAACAAAAGGCCAATAGTAACTTTAGAAGCTCGTTTTTGTTTGCTAGACACAACATTAAATAGAACCGACAAGAAAACCACGGGAAGTATGGGGGAATTTATTTGTGGTAATTATCATCTGAAGCAAGTAAAGTGGAAGAAAAGAAAACTTGCCGCTAGCAGGAACCGAACCCGGGACCTTCGAATAACGCGTCCGATGCTCTACCACTGAGGCGTGCTGGCGGTCGTCCCTTCGTCCACTTCAGGGGGTATCTATGCTAATTTAAACGCTCAAGCGTCAGTCAGCCCCACGAGTAGTCATTGCAGCGAGTGGTGTGGAGCGCTTTTTTGTTTCCTGTTGGCGTTACGGGGCACGCGTGATCATATTACGAGCTGGCAGCTGACCAAGTTATATATTCATCCCCTTTTCTTTCTTCCCACTTACATTACAATTGCTTGTGGTAGCATCATCTTTACTCATTGTCTGTTATTTTTTTATTAATGTTATGTTTAACAAAGAAAGGGAGCCTTCAAGTTTGCACGAGTAGCTTGATGCGGAAAGCCTCACGAGGCATTCGCAGATCAAATAACGTCTGCACTGTCAAAATATTACGTGTAGTGAAATAAACAAATGCTCCATGTTCGAAACAGGGCTGACTCGTATGCATTTACGTGATGGCCGAATGACCGCTAAGTCAACCTTGGTTCGTTCCCGTTTGTAACGAAGGAAATCGCCAAATTGGTGGGCTTCACCAAATAAAGCCTTTTACTGGGGACAATCAAATATTGGCGAACAAGTTTTTGGGGCTCACTAGGCAGTCTATCTATCTATCTATCTATCTATCTATCTATCTATCTATCTATCTATCTATCTATCTATCTATCTATCTATCTATCTATCTATCTATCTATCTATCTATCTATCTATCTATCTATCTATCTATCTATCTATCTATCTATCTATCTATCTATCTATCTATTTATCTATCTATCTATCTATCTATCTGTCTGTCTGTCTGTCTGTCTGTCTGTCTGTCTATCTATCTATCTATCTATCTATCTATCTATCTATCTATCTATCTATCTATCTATCTATCTATCTATCTATCTATCTATCTATCTATCTATCTGCCCGCCCGCCCGCCCGCCCGCTTGCCCGCCCGTTTGTCTGTCTGTCTGGCTGTCTGTCTGCCTAACAAACATTACCAATTTTAATTAGACAGCTTATATACATCATACCACTGTATTATTTGTCATACGCTTAGTCAACAAATTTTCAAATATCTTGTTCCGCAGCACATGAATGTTATAATCATGAGTAGATTTTAAAAACATGGACTAATTCTGGAATATAGCTTTTTTCATTGTTCCTAATGTCCTTCCATGTTTTAGATTGGGAAGTCGCATCATATATCACATCGCAGACCAACCCAACGCTTCTGTACGCGCTTCGTACAAAAGACGCAGTGATATAGACAAGAAAAAGAAGCTAACTCACCGTGACATCGTCAGACAGCATGCATTGTACAGACTGAAAGGGAATGCGGCATAATTCAAGCGGGTTCAGGAGTCGAAGAACGAAAGCTTTTTGTGGACATTCTGTTTCTCAGGACGCCACTTTAACAAAAAGAAAGCAAGAAACGATAGCAGGAAATTTATGCACTGAACATCGACTGAATGAACGTAACGTTGCACATTTTTACTATTCGTCAGACATTGACTGCCGCCTCGCACAATTCAACTAGATAAGTAATGTTGCTTCCCAGTAAGCGTATTTAGAGATTTCAATAATATCACGCAAACATTTCGTTTATGCGCACTAAACGTTCCCGCTTTAACTTTCATTCACGTTGCCTGCGTAGAATGTATATCCAAAAAAGGTCTTTATGTATACATAAGACAACCGTCGTGATAGTTGAATTTGGTTATACATTATGGTCTATATACTTATTTAAAAGAGTGAGTAAAAGAGGCTCAGGAAAATATGGCCTTCATAAAGGTATTAGGTTATAAAAATTCTGCGCTGCACAAAAAAAAAAAGTCTGGGGCGAAAAGAAGTTAGACAGCAGGTCAGTTTTTTTATTAAAATTTTAAATAAAACATGGAAAGGTTGGCTACATTAGACCCGGCTACATTTTAGTAATTTGTTAGAAGTACTGAAGAAAGACACCAAGAGAAGAAATAATAGAAATAATAAGAGATAATGAAAAGAGAAAAAAATAATCAAAATAGCTTTTACATATCCTTATATCATTTGCCTATTCCTGATACCCGATGGTTTCGGGCTTTTTTTTTTTATTAATGAGTCTCTTCCAGCTTCCCGTACGGCAAACTTCGAATAGGCTCATTATGTGCACTCTAGGACAAAGCGACGGTTTCGCCGCAAGGGTGAATCAAGGAATGCAATAAAAAAATTGCAATATGCGGAACGAGTTATTCAATCCGCTAGTGTCTCATTACCGTAAATCAATAAAACGCTCGCGTAAAGAAACGCAGCCGCTGTAACGAGCGAAATGACATTCGTGCTTTCGGTTCAACACAAACCGAGCCGGTGAGGGCACTACACGTACAAGGGTATACGATCCGTCCGCTTACCTCTGCAGGACAGGGCGCGTGCGCTTTCGTCCGGCCGATGAAAGTACGCAGCTCCTACTTAACACCCTTGGC
The DNA here is from genome assembly GCF_043290135.1 of Rhipicephalus microplus. Taxonomy (NCBI): domain Eukaryota; kingdom Metazoa; phylum Arthropoda; class Arachnida; order Ixodida; family Ixodidae; genus Rhipicephalus; species Rhipicephalus microplus. Next base: position 13,959,766 of record NC_134704.1, read on the forward strand.
CAGCCTCTATTGGGTTTTCGCACGATGAAAAAAGTTTGAGCCTCTCCGCTTAGCCCGTGGTCGCGGGCTTTCCTCACTCATTTCCACTCGCCCACATAGTACGACGCGCAGGCTGGTATTAACGCCCTTGCACTTCTATAAACGGAACCTTAAGACGTCGGTGACGGCGAAAATGCGGGTCCGTACGACTGCCTAAGCAATAAAAATATTACCTGTTAAATTGTTTTAATGTGTCCTGTTTTGTCGCATATAAAATACTTTAAACAAAACTCACAGGGTCTCTTGTGCACTCATCGATGACGACTGGAAGGTGGAAATCATTATTTTATTTTCTGAGTCGATGTGTTATCTTCCCCCATCACTCTTAAAACTATTCGTAACGTAACGTGGCTTTCCACTGCCTTTAAGATTGGAGGCACTTCACCTGGCTTTGCACTGCCCCCATGATCGGCGCACCTTTTGACTAAGCTGCGATGCAGTGGGATCATCATGCGGTTGCGTCACGTGACGTCATGATGAAGCCGAACGATGATGCCACGACTCCATGATTTTTTTCCATCACTTGTATCGGCAACACCGACGTGGGACGGCGATTTTTTTTTTGTGTTTGTTTTCGGGAGCTTCAGGCTTATTAATGCACGTTTACTCACTGTCTAGATCATTGTACTCTCTTCGTAGAGTTGTTGGAGACACGACTCTCCAACAAAGAGTAAACGCTTCCGCGGGGAGTCAGCACTAACCAAAAGAGAGTAACGGGTGAATATTTTTTTTTTTGCGAAGCTTATGGCAGCATCTAGAATGAAACGGCAACGTGACTCACCTTCTCGTATTTACTTGCTTTCTGGCACTCCCAGCTGTAATTGGGGAAACCCTCGTCAAATGCGCCCTTCACGCACGATACACCCTGGAAGAAACCGACGAATTCAGACGTGCAGACGTAGCCAGGTATATATTCTGAGTGATAGAAAACTTTACTACGATGATTAGCCTGCAAAGACTCAATATCTTATGCATTTGCCTACGACGACTTGGAAGTGAAAGCTATATGGTATGGCCATTTTACCGTGGACTTTGTATCGACGTTAGACTTTCATTAATTATCGTTCGCGGTTAAGCATCACTAATTACTCATTGCTAATTTAACCTTAGCCGATTAGCTTTGGCGAGTTATGACCCACTCATTAACTTACTGCCCTCTCAATTTTTTCATTATCATGTATACGCACCGCCATGCTTTCGCTCACTTTATAGCTCTCTGTCTACCAGTTGTGATGTACTCTTTGTTTCACTTACGTAATTAATCCCCACAAATTAACGTCCACTAATCCACTCAGTACTCACTTTAATCACTTGGATTATAATCATATCATTAACTTTCACAAGATAACTGAGTCCTAATCTAATTACTTTATTTGTAATAACATTAATCAAAAGTAAATTCAACCAAGTAGCTTTCCTACCTACTCGCTCAATACTCGATTTACACTCATTGTGTTAAATAAATGCAGAGTCGTGGTTTCACTCGCTTTTGCGTGGCTTTTGCTCCACTCTCTTAGTCAGGCCCTGCCTAAAACAATGCAGATAACCAGTTATCCCGGTTATATGCGTTTTTTTTTTAGGGCAGACCTAACCAAGCGTGTAAATGTCACGAGGTTTTTGTATACCGTGAACTACACTGGTGGAGGCTGAGCAGTCTTGCGTGGCTTACTGGGAGCCGTGGGAGTGACGTCATAGCCGCGGAAGACGCATTCTGTTCGTGCCTCTTCTTTGTTCGCGTCGGCCGCAGTGCGACATACGTATAGCGGGGTGTTTGCAAGCGTGGTATACAGCCGTCCGGACGGAACGCCAAATTGCTGCTCAGGGGAGCAGAATAGCGGTGAAGCGTCGGCTCCCGAAGTAGTTCCCTGGCAGTTCGTGGTTGAGTGTAGGAAGAACGTACAGAATAATGCTAGACGTGCTGCAGAGAGCAAAGTGAGGAGCGTGTTGCAAGGCGGCGGTGCCAGGAAGCCTATAGTGACGTGCCAGAATATATCAGCAGCACCAACAAGGCACCGTCGATGACGTCAAGGCTCAAGATGCGTGTGTATTGGCATGGCCGAACTAAGCCACTGTTAATTTTTTTTCTTCCCTTCCCTCGCGTCCAATTTTCGTTCAAAACCACGTTCGCACGAGGTGTATGAGGTTCTATAGCCTTGATGAGTGTTAATATTGCCTTCAAGCATCGCGTCGCGAAATAAGCAACGTGCGCTAAACTTGCCTGAAATTGGTCCCAGCTTTTTTCCAGTTTCAATAGAAGAGGCATAAGAGCAAACAGATTGGGTGCACATACTCGGAACACTAAACAAAAAAAGGAAAGAATATATAAATATGCGAAACAAAGAAAGCAATGTGGAAGAGTCACTGACTTTTGCGGTATTTGTTGACAGCAGATGTTGAGTGGCCTTGTATTTGGTACCGACACCATGTATTCTACCTGTGATAGAAAACATTGGAATACCTATGCCCGGCTATCGGCTGCCCTATATATACGTATTCTAATACCTAGGGTAGGCAATAAAGCATAGGTATTCTACCTACATATTCTACATATGTATTTTCCCCATGGTATACTATATACGTAGAATACTCGTGATGTATGCTACCTATGGTAAAATACATCAGGAGGGTCACGCCTTTTTTTCCCTTTTGTTTTTTTTTTGTTTATTTTTAGCAGTCATTTCATTCACCGTTCTAGTACGGCTGAAAAAAAAAGCTTACTACATCGCTACACTCCTTGATGAGCTGCATTTGTTTTGTCCAGAAATAGATGGCGTTATTGACATGACGAAGCGGCAAGAACAAGATGAACTAACACGAGCGCTAACATGTAACATCTAATTAAAGGCACCGTTGGTTCCTCTTGCTATGTCAAACCGTCGTGAACGTGTGCCTCGAAGTGTTTTCGTGTGCATCGTTTGTTTTATATTGACGCTATAATACATGACTTAGGTATGATGTTAATTGGGCTGCCTTTCAAGTATTATTAATAACGCCGCGGTGGTCCAGTGGTTAAGGTACTCTGCTGCTGACCCACAGATCGCGGCAGCTGCATTTTCGATGGAGGCGAAAATTCTGTAGGCTCGTGTGCTGAGATTTGAGCGCACGGTGAAGAACCCCATGTGGTCGAAATTTTGGTATCCCTCCACTACGGCGTCTCTCATAATCATATGGCTTTTGGGACGTTAAACCCCACGTACCAGTCATTCAAGCAATCAAGCATAGAGTTTCAGCGTGTGTCTTGATTTTTTTTGTTTAGAAAGAAAAATGAACAGTGGTATAATAATTAGGCACTAATCGCGAGCCAATTAAGGTTAATTACATTATCGTTCACAAAACAACATATTACTTCACATTCTTTTGACGAATGTAATACCGAGTGCTTTATCAGCACGTATGAAGTTGGTGCATTTGTATGCATCGCATTATAGTTTGCGCCTCTATGGGATCGGCGTCGACTGGCAAGCGGCAGTTAAACCGTATGCGAGGCTCTGCACTCACGAAAAGTCGGCTCATTTTTCGCTTAAGGTTGTTTCACTTTCGGAGAAAAACCTTACGTGTCTTGCACGATTCCGGTAGACTTTCCTTCTTGACGGCCAGTAGCTTCTGCTTAAACACCTGAAACGTCATTTTTTGCGCCGAGCAGCTTAAAATGAAAAGCGTTGCGAAAGCGAGAAACGCCACCGACGACTTCATGCTGGGTCTCGCTGTCGAAGTTGTTTGGAGAATCGAATCGGCCGAACAGTGTCAGTGCAATAAAGGCGATTTTATAAAGCGCGATGTCTTAGCGTACGCTGGTGCTTTCTGATGTGCGAATGGTCAGATGTGCCAGCAACGAGTATACAATAAAAGCTGTCAATGCGTCATCCTAATGTCCGAGTTCATTCTTATGGGCGAGGAAAAAAAAAAAGAAAGACATACTCCGATCGCCTGAGGCGAATCAGAAAACAAAATCTGGATTGTTTAATGAAAGAACTGCGAAGAAAAAAGTCTGCAAAGCTGAATCAAAAGATTTCTTACGAAGGCAACCTGGATGAACTGTAAAATGAGGTGACTATAAACAAAATTCGCGACTTCGGAAAATGAAGAGTCGGTTTTATGGTAAGAGATCTTGACGTCTAGTGACAGCTGGCTTGGCGTTAACTATTTGTCATCTTATGAGTGTGCTTATACACTTTTTTTACTTGTTTTACTTGTCATTAAAAAACCTTTCATCTTTTTTTTTTCTTTTGTTTGCAAAGGCTGACAAGTGATTCAGGAGAAGACACGAGGGACAGTTTTGACGGTGGTCACGTTGTTTTGCGAGCGTCTTTGAACTCCAAAATAGCCTCATCAAACTTCAGACTGGCAGTTGTCTTCGACACAACGGCCTGGCACCTATTCCTAGACTTACTGAGGCATTGATCCTTCTCTTTGAACAAACCAAGACAATTTTTTAGTACGTCTCACATTCCAAGTCGCATCATGTTCATTTTTTCTTTCGTTTTTCAACTAGTGTTGTTCTCGCAAAAAGGCTGCTGAGCTCAGTATTTCATCACAGCGACACTCCATACTGCCTCATTATTATCGGCACTATAGAAGTCGATCTTAGGAAATATTTTTAATGTATTTTGTGACGTATAAATGACACTACCGATAACTGTCGATTTTCAGAGCATGTCGTATCAATAACAAATCATGACCGCAGCTAGAGCCTGCATATTTGCACATGACCTAGTTTTTTTTATTACTTTCATTGTATTCATGGACTGTGGGAGAAAAAATATTCGGAATGAAATGGCCGGATTTGAAAGTGGAGTTTTATTAACCTAGTTCTTATTATTTGGATTGACATATTGCTGAATAAGCTGAGCTGGTTGGTAATTTCAATGGGATAATGGCATGTTTGTGATAACTTCAATATGATAATCACATGTTAAATCAATTATGTAGATGGTGTAACCAGAGCTGGGGTCACTGCTGTCTAGTTTACGATAAGTTATGTAACAAGCTGTGTTACAAGCCATACGCTGAAGCACTCGCGAGAACACGATACGTGTTATCAGGAGTGCTTCAGCGTAGCTTGTAATGTGGGCTGGTCCGACATGCAGTGCAGTCGAAGATGATAAGCGGCTGGTTGCGATAGCTACTAGCAGTCACCGTAGAATACATGCAATTTTAAGCAATAAGGCAGGGGGTTGGGTGAGCTAGAATCGATGCATACTCAGAAAAATGAATGCGAACATGACGCAGAAACCAGACGAAAAGAACAAAGTACGAGTGCTGTCTGAGAACTGAAATTTAATGAAACAAAAAAAAAGAAAACACTAAACTGGTACCGTGCACGCGCATGAATTTTAAGTAACAGAAAAGAAATTGTTATAAGCGTGCGTACCAGAAGGATATGCAATATACAAACCTTTCATTTCGATTCAAACAACGCTACCGTGAGTTGTTGTTTTGGTTCCTCGAAAACTAAAAGTATAGGGGTAGCTTCTGCGGCAATTGAGAAGAAGGCTAGAGGAACGGCAGTCGTATAGGCTGCTCGTTGACGCACTGCGCTGTTGCTTCCTTCGCAGTTGGGATTGTTTACAGGATTCCCGACTCCTGCGGGGAGGTGTATACAGGCCTGTCCACTAAATGCATTATTGGCAGACTTTTTCAGCAGCGAAATTCAGCAAATTCCACGTACATACCTTGGGAATCGATGTTACGCGAAGCACGCGGATAGAAGGTGACTGTGTTGCAATTTTTCTACTGGGCGAAATGTCACGAAGTGGCGCTAAACATGTGTACAAATGCACGCACAGACATACGTTAAACCACCGGATATGTTTATATAACCTGTTGATTATAGTTGCGTAACGATCAGTAACATGGATATTAGCAACACTGTAAACGGTAAGCTGATGTGAAGCGCTAGTGGTCGCGAGGATGGCAGCCCCTGGAAGCTCCTACATAAATCAACTTCAGCGGATGGCGCCTAACTCCCGCTATAACCCAACGTGACGGCTGTATCATATAAGAGTACATATTTAATGTTTATAAAATTGAATAGCCAGCACTGCAACCGCAATGGACGATTAGGCTCTATTTCAAAAATAGTTCCGAAACCTGCCGTGGCTCTGAGGTGGAATATTTGATTGCCTGGCAGAATGCCGGGGTTCGATTCGTGCTGGGACCCTGACATTTATTCTTCGCATTCGTCGGGACAACGCTGCCGATGTCAGCTTTTCCTCAATGCTGATGCGTTAAAATTACCCATTTCTGTTTTTGCCGCTGCTGTGTAGATACAAAATATTTATCACCCACATGTCTGTTGCACATACCCGCCTGCCGCACGTCTGGCGAAAAGGGTTTAATGACGTACGCCACGGGATTGTGACATCATTCATGTCATGATCATCGAGTCATATTCGTTGATGACATTGTCGCGACGTGAAGACTGATGTACTATTTGAAGAAGCTGAAAAAACAGCAGTGGGTAGGTGGGTGGGTGGGTGGGTAGGTAGGTAGGTAGGTAGGTAGGTAGGTAGGTAGGTAGGTAGGTAGGTAGGTAGGTAGGTAGGTAGGTAGGTAGGTAGGTAGGTAGGTAGGTAGGTAGGTAGGTAGGTAGGTAGGTAGGTAGGTAGGTAGGTAGGTAGGTAGGTAGGTAGGTAGGTAGGTCTTTCATCAAAAAGAAGGGCGATGATTGCAAATATATCTGAGCATTCTGCTTATTAGATTGTGAGGTTTGCAAACTTAAATATTTCTTTCGCTCTACCTAAAATTCCTGTGCACGCACGGCGTTGGCTTTTCGCGTCGTTTTTCTTTTTCGCCTCAATAAACATAATTTGTTAGACAGCAAACTTTAGAAACGCCACAGCTTCCGTGATCCTATATTATAAACACAGTATTGTTGCCGCGCACGTAAATCCCCGGTGACGATGAGGAAATGTTACGTATACTTCTGTTGAAAATTGATTAGAACTCGTGTTGCTTCTCACTGGTCTGCGTGAGAGGTATGCTTAGTATGGTGCATCATCCTTTATTCGTCAAACCTCACTCAAGAGGACGAGCATGGTCTTGGTGTCAGTCCTTCGAATTTTCCCACACGCATTCCTGAAAACAGAAAATAGAAAGACGCCAATTCACATATAATTTGGGTAGAGTATAGTGGAACTTGCGACGCCATTTAAACGTATCTTAAAATGAAAAAGAAGAATACCCGATGCAAAGCAGAAACAGAGTTGTTATGACATAACGTTGTCTCTGGCTTTTTCACACAAATCTCGCCGAATGCCAGGTCTAGATTCCTTAGAAGGAATTGCATTGGGACAACATGTATCTGTTCTGGCTGTAACACTTGCAGTTGTTTATATTTTATCACTATAGTGCTGTAACATTTCAATTTCTATTTTTTTCATAATTGAGTAATTGTGCCTGAACAGTGCCTTTACATTTTAACAGCGAGGTTCGAGCGTCTTTATTAGAAATATCGGTCATTTAATGCATTTGGCGACTTTCAGGCCTTAGTTCTGAACTTTGCCCGAGTCCAAATGGTTGAACGATAGAAATAACTAACTTAAATACGTTGGACATAATTTGGTGGATGTGTAATTATACACCTGGCACTCTCAGCTTCATGAGGGGAATTTTAAGAATTACCCAATATTCTAAGATGTCACCTCTGTCATATCGTGTGAGCGCCCTACTTGAGTATGTTATATTTACAAATACATTACAAAACATCCTCGTCATGGTGCGCTAATTATATGCTAAATAGTTAGAGTTTATGACGCTCGGCTGCTGACCCAAAGGTCCCTGGTTCAATTGCGGCCGCGGCGGTGACATTTCGACGGAGGCGAAGAAGTGGCAGAGGTCTGCAGTGGACCGTGTGACGTCATCGCACGACGCCCTTCACTACTACGTCTCTCATAATCGTGTGGTGGTTTCAGTAACTAAACCCTTATTATTATTATTATTATTATTATTATTATTATTATTATTATTATTATTATTATTATTATTATTATTTAAAGATTAGAATAATAGAATGTACACTTAAACTACCGCTTGAACTCTCAACAACAGAGAAAAGCATGACTTAAAATTTCCTAGGCAATTCGTACCTATAAGATTGTGCTTAGTGTCACTCGTTGTAGGCTTTCTGATTATTTCTTTTATGTTCTATCTATGAAGCGTGGAAACTTGGGCAAGTTGGTAGGACATAACTGAATGTAGGAACGGCGCAACCTAGAAGTAGTTACTGCGTAACTACGGAAGCGAAAAAAAAATAACTAGGACAGAAAAGAGCACCGACTTTCAACAAAGATTTAATGTCGGAGTGGTGTACATATATAGACGAAAAAAAAAGGAGAAAATGGGCATGTGTAGAAGGGTGCAGGAACAACCACTGCAATTCAATGTCAGCAAAACTCTTGTCTCTTGTTGAATGAGCTGAAAACAAATGCAAATGTAGCTTATTAATGATCGAGGTACGCAATATCTTTTTGCAACAACGCAACCGATGCACAACTTACACAGTTATTTTCAAACTTATTTATTTGATAACCTGTGTGATTGGTGTCGTATATCTTATTCCACTATCGTGCGGAATGATGTACATAGGGCAAATCGGAAGATGCCTCAATGAGCGTTTAAGAGAGCACAATAATAATGTGCACAATGTGGTTCAAGGGCACCTCGTAATCCACTGCCGAGAATGCGGCTGCGTGCCTTTCTTTGATGCGAGGTGTTAGGCAAGCACCACTCGCAGGCCACGCGAGAGATCATTGAAGCCTATCAAATAAATACGTTTGACGGAAATTTGTAAGTTGTCCATCGGTTGCGTTGTTGCAAAAAGAGATTGCGCATCTCGATCATTTTTAAGCTACATGTGTGTTTGTTTTCAGCTCATTCAACAAGAGACCAGAGTTTTGCTGACACTGTATCTCAGTATAGTTGTTCCTGCACCATTCTATGCATGTTCATTTTCTTCGTTTTTCGTCTATATATGTACACCACTCCGATATTAAATCTTTGTTGAAAGTCATCGATCTTTTCTGTCCTTGTTTTTTTTTTGCGTCCGTAATTTCGCAGTAACTATTTCTAGGTTTTTCTTTTCCTACATTCAGTTATGTTCTATCATCGTGTTCCTAGCTTTCAATGCATTTGCGGGTATTGTTTATATATGATTAAGCAATAAGTATACATACGCCTTAATTCGCGTAACTTGAATATTCTTCCAAAGTTACTGCATATTTTACGAAGCTAAATTGTTTAATGGGCCCGGAGACATACAAGAGTTTGCTCGTTAGGCATAACTCGTTTACGGCATATCGAGACTTGTGTCGTGTGCCATTGAGTCCCTGTGACTTTCAAGGTGGCTTTCATCATGCTATGGCTTCATTCTAATCACATTGCATGAGTATCGCAGGTGGCTTTTTTCGCGTCGGTGCAACGCTGCAGTATACACGACATTGAGTTAGGTCAATATTTGTTCTACGGAACTAAAAACAATGTTCTTGTTCCAAGGTGGGGTTCGCAACATAAGGAGGGACGGGAAAATAGCAGCCGCGAAAGGAAAATGACATTATCATGTCCATATCTGCACAATGTAAGGTACAGGTATTTTTAAATAAAAAGTAATAACATTACGTGCATCCGAAGGACAAGGTTAGTGTGCTGCGAAAGAAAAAAGTTTCTCGTGCGTGCGGTATCTGTTTGTGAATGTTCTCACGAAAGCGTCGTGGACTTGTGTGCTGTTCTCCTGCCCCATGATGGCCTAGAAGAAATAGAAATAGATATAGTTTCGTAAGAATACACACAAAAAAAGAATGAGACTAACGAATATTTCAAAGAAAGCGCATGCAAATTAACTGCCGTACATTACCGGCGTGTGAATTTCCGTCCTTATCAAAAACGACTGATGGTGATATTTCGCAATGACACCATTAAAGGGCCGATTCCGGGCCATCCAGCAGGCCCGCGGAACGGCCGAAAGGCTTGACCTAGTGGTTTCGACGGGGGAGTCGCACGCTACGCATTGACGTTCGTTTTGCGGGACATTAATAAAGCTTTGCACCAACCCACCTACCATTAAAGGGGTTCTGAACCACTTTTCTAAGTTAACATCTAATGCAGCATCGCATTTCATCGTCTCAAGGACCAATTGCCGCTAAATTTTCTAGAGTCCGTCCAGAATGAGCAGCATTGCAGGAATTTGCCGGCAGTCCCATTGAGAAAACATGGAAGGAGATTGCCCGAAAAAATTGACACTTCGCGCTCCGCGTGTGGACGCTCCTTTCCCCACACTACTGCAAGATTTGGCTCAGCTGTACAGCTGCGTCCCGCATGCAGGATGTGCCTTTTCACCAAGCATGAGGGGTATGGTTTATGACCACTTTAACGTTAGTGGGCGTCGGACAGGAACAATTGCTGCGGAGGCAGTTGCGCCTTTTTGGTTCATTAATGGCTACCATATGTGTCATAGAAAACGCCGTGTTGTACGTTCAACCAACGCTTCGTAGAAACTTTGGTCCAGCTTTATAGACAACAATGCATGTATTTTCTGTATGACCACAAAACACTTCACACATTGAGGAAGCAAGAGTTTTTTTTTTAATTGAGGATATATTCAACAGCGAAAAGTTAGCGCTCTGCAACAAACATGACAGGGCGCTTGAGATACATTTTATAACCAGCAAAATGCCTGTGGGGCTGGATTGCTTCAATATACTTGCATTTTACTCGATGTTCTGCACAATTTACATCTTACATTCACGTACACGTCACATTCAACACGCAGAAGCGGAGACTTTAGATGCTGAGAAAGCCCCCCCCCTCCCCCTCCCGGTATAAGTACATAGCGTGGACCGATGTGCGCCCCTACACAAACTGTGTTCTTTTGAATGTGCATCTTGCCTTGTACGTGCTGTTTAATACTGTTATCACTAAGTAGCTTTTGTATAATTAATGTAGAGAACATATATATGATCTGGTTTAACCCAACTTAGGTACTCGCCTACTTGAACTGTGTTTTATTGATTATGTATCTACCCCCTTTTCTGCAACCACCTCAGTTCTGAGGCTAGCTGTATTTTCAAATAAATAAATAAATAAATAAATGAGTAAATAAACAAAGAAATAAATAAATTGATGTTGCACGCCGTATTTTCAAGGAGGTCTCTTTAGCCGCATTATATCCAGTGACACATTCTAACCGACAAAAACATTTTGCTTCTCACCAAGGTCTCCGGCTTTCTGAAGCATTCCAAATTCTGAAAGAGAGAGAAAACACGCGTGTAATTAGCCTGAGCCATATGCGTTTGTCATATGCACTGTAAGATTTTACGACAGCATTTGAGGAAGAGCATAATGATTTCCATCAGAGTTCCCAGTTCTGCCTATAACAATCGATGATTATTAGCTTATCTCACTGGCATTTGGCGACGCTGATAACCACTCTCTAAAGCTCTAGCACCTTTTATCGTCTGTTAACATCGCATTTAAGGGATGTCAGTGAGAAAAAGTGAACTTTCGAGTTTTGATAAACTACAATTTCACAATCCCCAAAACACCACTTTTGCTGTGAGACAAGGCCTATAGTTAAGCGAGAAAACACGCGAACAGAGAGATGCGAGTGGCGGCGCCACCTTGAGATTCTACATCAAACACCATGACGCAAGAAATGTTGAAGGTGTCTACTGGATCCTTCGTATACTATAGCTTCCACTCTATAAAAAAAATGAAGTACATAATCATTTGTGGGCGTCATACGAAGTTTCAGAAGCTTCACGAGCCAATGTCGTGAAAATACGAAAAGTAAATTTTCAAATTCGCGTTGCCACATGCGGAAATTCAGTGTTAAAATGAAACTTCAACATTGATTTCATCTATTCATGATGAACCTATGATAGCGAAACTTATGGCATTAGAGTTCTCGCAGTGCAGTTTATCAATCTAAACCAAGTCACTGTTGCTCTTCAGTGTCCATTCAAAGAGTGTTTTTGGGGGCCGTCATCATGATACCTCTGATACGACTGTTTACACATCTACTGGACATTTCTCTGAAAACTGCCCCGAAATGTTTAAAGGGACACTAAAGAGAAACAATGAATTGTTTTGTACTAATAAACTGCACTCTGAGAACTTTAATGTGATAGGTTTCACCATCACAAGTTCATTATTAGCGGAGAAAATCGAGGTTGAAGTTTCATTTTTTAATTTTGCGCTGTAATCTTCGCGCGAGGCGTAAGAAATTCCACAATGTATTTTTCGTATTTTCGTGACATTGGCTCAATGAAATTTTTCGAAACTACGTACGCTGAGCCTATGGCACCCATAGATTACAGGTACTTCAATTTTGTCGATTAGAAGCTACGAAGAACTAGTAGACGCCTTCAAAATTGGATGACGTCACAGTGTGTGGAGCGGGAACCTCAAGGTGGCTTGTTCACACACAGTTTTTTTTCGCGCGTTTTCTCGTTCACCAAGGGTCGTCTCGCGGTAAAAGCTGTGTTTTCGGGATTGTGAAGTTGTACTAATACGCGAAAAAGCGCTTTGCTCTTTAGTGTCTCTTTAAGAGCAACTGTGGAATACCGCACAATGATCGTCATTACGCTGAATTAGATGCAGAAGATATTATGAAGATAAAAAAAAATTGGCATGCATAACGTACTATTCACTACTGTACCTATGCATCCTGTGCCACAGTTTACAAATTTACAAAGCTCTGAGTTAAAGTTTCTATGCTTAGGTTTTCTTTTTCTGTGTAGGTTTGGAGGTGCTACGAGAAAATTGGGAGTTGAAGGCTCGTGTTTCATTTCACAACGTTTGTACTACAGACACCCGCAAACATCGCTTCGGCGAGTATTTCTCTGTCTTGGTTGTCACGCTCGTTTTTCGGTTCCACTTAAGGATCGCCATTGTAATAAATTATTAACTAATATAGAGTTACGCTGTACATTAGGCACGCAGATAATGATATTTCTTGTCAGCTATAGGGGCGACGACTTGTTCTTTCATTTTTGTCTCGGTGAAGAAAAACTACTCGCACAGTCAAGTTACTGGCTGACCGAGCTTCTTATCTCCGTGCGGTGACATTCGGCAACGATTTGGCCCGCCTAGGGTCTCGGCTGCTGACCCAAAAGTCGCGGGTTCGATTCCGGCCGTCGCATTTCGGCTGAGGCGACACCGTAGAGGCCCGTACTGTGCGACGCTATAGTGCACGTCTAAAGAACACCAGGTAGTCCGAATTTCCGTAGCCCTCCCATGTATATATGGCGTCTCGTTAAAATATCGTGGTTTCGGGCCGTTAAACTCCGCATATTATTATATCGCAACGACTTACTTCTATTTCCTTCCCTCGCGAGGGCATGTAACAGGTTTTGTGACTTACCTTTCCGAACTTGTTGGATCTGCTGCACTCAACCGAATAATCCGGAAATTTCTCCTGCAGCGCCTCCTTGGCGCAAGGTATTTTCTGCAAGAAACGTGCACGTGACAATTGTGCTCGAGGCCGGTGCGTCGGGGCTAGACCGTTCTGACACACCCCTTTGACCGTTGCAGTTCCATTTGTGGGATAACAGAGAATTCAGCTATTTGTTGGTATAGGTATTAAGTGTAAAACATTAAGGCAGCTTGGCACTATACTAGTGTCAAGCCTTTGAAGGAAGTGCGGAGCGGGGCACTCAGGTTCTTTCCTCCTCTCTTTCTTTCTTTTTCTCATTTTCCAAGGGACAAGAAGACGAGCGTTCGTATTTTTGTCCCCTTGTCGTCGTTCTGAGCTCGCGCTATAACTCTAGTCATGTCCTATCAACTAGCCCGAACCAACACTCTTCCAATTTACATATATTTTTATCTCTCTTTTCATCATCTTTCATCTTTATCTATTTCTTTCTCTGCCTATTTCGCGCCAAGGAGGTTCTATAACCTCCTTGTTTTGCGCTCGCTCTTTTTTTATACGTGGTTCTGCCTGCGTCACGTCAAGCGCACTAGTGTTTTTTTTTGTTTTTTGTTTTGCTGATGATGATAAGTGATCACCATCAAGGCGCTCCAAGAACAAGATGAAGAAGACTTCTGTTTGGCGCAAAGTACGTGAGACTCATGGAGCGTTACACCAAACAGCGTACTACAGCACACGACTGCTTAAGCCCGATCCCCTTAAGGGAGAGAGAGAGAAGTGAAAACACTGCAGATCGCCTGGTCTTCTCTTGCACCCGTGTTTTACACGTCCATGGCAGTCTCTCTATAGCTGGCATTCATTGGTGTTTTAAAAGCCAACTCCGGCGATTTTTCTACAGTCAATGAATCTAAATGAAGTTATCTGGGTATACGTTCCTCTGCACATTTCTGTCATTTATGCCAAATTATATGCTCGAGAGATGCGCTGATGATTATTTGCGAATGAATTTCAAAGATTGCCTCGAAAAAGCTCACATGACTTGCCGGAATTATTGGCAACACTGTCTGTGTGACGTCATGTTTGGCATGTCAACGGAAGTGACGCACCCGATGGCATCGCTAGCTTTGGCCACTACAGCATTTACTGTGCGTTTACTGTGTGTTTGCAAGGCGGCTGTGTTTAGCACGGAAAAGCTTCCTTCCTTCATCTTTGGTGTTTGGCCGGCTCGGCTCGGCGCACTCACCTCTGTCTGCTCCCAGTGCCTGCTCGTCCCGCCTTTCGCACTTTTCATATTCCGCGCCGGCGGGACAAGTCAACCAGTTCTTACCAATTAATACGTAATATGTAGACAGTTCACTTCGGTTAGGTTTTGGTTTCGGTATTGCACCCTTTCGTCTATTAAAATTTATTTTTGAGTTTGCTGAGCATTTCAGCTATCGCACTCGTGACAAAAGTGCCTCGGGAACATAGGAGCACCATTACCTTGACATGGTCGAAAAATCACCGGAGTCGGCCTTTAAATCAAGAAGGCTGGAATGTGAGTTGACGGGGGGGGGGGGGAGGGGGTAAGGGGGCGGTCAAGTGTTTTTTTTTTTTCTGGTATATTAAGTGTAATTTTTATGCACTTGCAGTATAAGCTACACAGTTTGACCGAAACTTCCCCATTCCGCATATTGGTGTGAAACGTGCTTCAGCACTGCAAGTAAATTTTTCTCGTTCATGATTGATCGTGTTGGTCGATCAAGCAAGCACCCCTTTCCTACGAATGCTCCTCTTTGTTTATTCTGTATTATACTACTCCTGTGTAGCATTCATCTTCATTTCAGCGAATGACCTTCAGGCGAAGTAGCGAGCCCCGAATAGGAAAGCACGCACATCTCGAGCTTTTTTTTTATTTTCATCCCGTTAACTCTGTATTTCTCTCTCGCTTCCTATGTCAGAATTTCAAGTTGTAAATTTTACCGCTGGAAGTTTCTATGAGGCTTGCCCGGTACCGGTGGATTGAACAATGATCCGGTGGCTAAAAGCAGAGTGGATAGAAAAAAAAATTGCCCGCAGCTTCCCTCGGGGGAACACTGAGGAGGATGCGGACCATATAATTGGTTAACGGGGTGTTAAAGTGCGACTTACTTGGGTCGATGGCTAAATTGGTTAACGTGGTTGTGAAATGGGGTGTTAAATTGCGACTTACTTGGGTCGATGGCTAAATTGGTTAACGTGGTTGTAGGAGGGGGTGTTAAATGAGTGAACACGTACACACGTATGCGAAAGGGCGGCGCTGGTCGAAGGGACGTCGATCATTGTGTTTGTGGATTCGTTGGAATTCATTTCACCGCGACCTTGGACGTCGACGCGCCGTACAAACCAACCGACGAGCGGCAACTGAGCGAGCGAGCGCCGACCTTGAGTATATATACAGCTCGACGGCGCATGCACTGTCAGCTGTTGAATGTTCTCGAAGCGCGACGCCACATGCGCGTCCACTGGAGAATCAGGAGAATTGTAGATGTCGAACGCGGTGTGTAGAGGAGGAAGGGTGCACAGATGGTGGAGGAGTGAAGCGCGCGCGGTGTGTAGAGGAGGAAGGGATGCACAGATGGTGGAAGAGTGGGCGACGGCGCGACGGCGCATGCGCGCGCGTCAGCTGTCGAATGTTCGAGAAGCGGTGCGGACGGCGCGGACGGCGCACTACAAGGCGCGAGTATAAGATGCTCCGCATCTAAAACTTGAGGCATGGTAATGTACCCTTGCGAAAGTAAACTTGAACGACCTGTGGGCTGCTGAAAAACGCGTTTAGACAATTTACAGACTGTCCATATTTTTGTAAGGGTAGTTCTTCAAATTGCAAGCTTTCATATAACAAATTAAAAACAGATCTTCTTTAACTTATAAGTCGATGGCAGGTTAACTAAGAAGTAATGTTTTCAGGCATGACATAACGAAGAAAAACCCTCAACAGTTTCGCGGGGCAAACACTGCGAAAAAAAAAAGACGATGACAAAAAAGTGCCTGGTATTCAGTGGGCGAGCGCTGTAGCAACACTCGTCCACTGTACCATGTCTTCTTGTTTTTCCACTGCTCCTCCCCGGCCAAACCGTGTACAGACTCGAACAAATCAAAGTATTGCCGAGAAGTTCGCCACGCGACGCTCTCTCGCTCCCCAACGAACGCACTAGGACTTGTACAATTGCATTGTGAAAGTTCATTTTTCTCTTTCTTTTTTTTTTCTCTTTTCGGTGTGACCATCACGTTTTTTTTATCTTGATTGGTATGACCCTCCACGATGGTATAGCGACTAATGTACTCGGCTGCCGACGCACAGGTCGCGGGTTCGAATCCCACGGCACTGGTGGCCATGCACATTTTTGATGCAGGCGAAAATGCTTGAGTTGCTTAAATTTAGGTGCACGTTAAAGAACCTCAGGTGGTCCAAATTTCTAGATCCCTCTTATATATACGGCGTCTCTCATTGTCATATGATGGTTTTGGAACGTTAAACCCCAACAATTATTAAACTTTATCAGTATTGTGCCTCCAATCTCGCTATATATATGCTTCTTTGTCTGGCTATTGTGCATTACTTTTATTCTGCACAAATAAAATGTTTTCGCTTGTTAATTGGCTCTTTTTCTTTGCTCTTGGCCACACGCCATACGTTACGTTGTGCTGCGCTCTATATATTCAAGCCACCTATTGCTGTTTTGTTTTTGTTTTTTTGGTGTCCATCTGTGAGATTGTACATACTGGAAATAAATATTTGATTATATTTGATTTCTCTGCCTTACGTCTGCACTGCTCACCTTTATGTCTTCCCAGTGCCGGCCCAGTGTGTCTAAATGGCGCAGCAGGCCCATCATTCTTACCACGCAGTTTTTCATCACTGCACATACACGAAAAAGCACGGCCATTCTAGAAAATTGCCGGGAATATCCAACACGTAAGTGCACTCTTTGACGTAATAATCAATTCATATACATGCTCACGTCCAAACGTTTGAAAAAGGCAATGTCTTGTAAACTTCTCATAATTTAGTGCTTAACAATCAACTCTATTTAAACACTTCTTAGTGTGCGAAGAGAATCCAACAGATATCTAACACTGATACGAACTTTTCTGTTGTTGTCAAGTGCCACGTAGTTGCGGTTGACTTCTTGTGACAAGAAAATGGGTATGTAAACGCAAATTACGCTATATAGTTATTTAGGCTCAGCGAGCCGCTTCTTTGTGGCCTTTACCTAACAACCTCTTCAGCGGGTGACCTAATTTTGTCATACATTTAAAGTTAGCTTTCATTAGGCCTGCTTCACGCCACACTAAATTGACCAACCACAAAATGTGACTAAAATAAGAAAATCCTTAGCTTCACTGATGAGGATTTCGAGACAAGCGCTTGCTGCGCCACCTCTTGGTGGCGGCCGCATGCCTCGCCCTGACTTGGCGGTAAACAGGCGGCAAAGAACCATATGTTGAAACTAAACAATATGTATATCGACATTGACAGTCGTTTACACATATTAAATACCCAGTGAAAGATTTTGTTAAAACTGTGCTATCGTGCGTGCCACAAAGCACGTCATTTCTGAGGGAATTCCGACGCTCTTATGGAACTAACCCAAGGTATTCAAGCGTCTTGGGAAATAAACGAATTTAGTGGTACTGTAGTGCAAGTTTACCTCAACTTTCCACAGGGTATTTAGTATGCACAAGCATGTGTCGAATTCTGTAACAACTATTGTTCAACAGGTATGATTTTTAGTTCGTCTATATTTGTCATTCAATTGAGCTGCATGGGGCTAGTGGCTGCCACCGGGAGATGCACGATGTACAGTCGTTCAAGAATTATGTGAATAATACATTTGCATCGAAAGAGCATTGGTAATTAGGCCTAATCTTTCACATGACTAAGAGTGTTTTTTTTTTTTTTTGCTCTCCATAAAATTCAAGATTCCGCACCATGCAGCATCAGAACTCACGATAATCTACTACGTTTTTTTTTAACTGTTGCGTTTGATGATCCGTACCTACCAGTGCGGCAACAATAACTGGGGCGTTCACGCGACGTAGTTTAGCCTCAAGGCTATATCTGTCTTAATTTTGTGCAACGTGTACAATACTTCCGGTATAATGCTTTTAATTTCGCGGAAACTCTGGAAGGACAGGTTCTGCTGCGGCATGGTAAAATTTGTGCTAATTGAGTTTAGCCTAGCTTCCATGACTACCAGCAACGTGTTTTACTCGCACAGCTGGAGGTCCTTGTTGCGACACTTGCAGGAGCCAACTCTGCTATAGCTGCGCATTGCTGAAGTGAATAAATGTTGCTGTAAGTAGCTCAGGTAAACATCCTTTAATATGAACACAAATACCTCAATGGTCATTTTATAATTGAACAACACTTCTCTAAATAGATAATTAGGTACACATCTGGCGATTCGAATGTCATCAATCGATAATTACTAACGAAATCTCCGTTTTACTAGGGACATTGTGTACTAAGTTGTATTCGCGCAACATAATACTTTTTTCTTATTTAAATCTTCGTGCATGACATTTGAAACATCCAGCCTGTGTAAACGACGATTCTATCAATCTCTGCGTTTTTTTTTTTGTTTTTTCACCGAGTACTTCGTTCAGGTTTCTCATGGCTCGCCGTGCATATATTTCGACACATACCTTTTCTGCACTGGACCGTCATCTTGGCAGGGTTCAGGCTGAAGATGGTCTTCCGGAATTCTGCGAAGCTCAGTTCCTCGGCATTCGAAACGAAAATGGAACAGCAGGCGAGGGTTAACAGTAGGCCTAACGTGGTGGACTTCATGGTACGGCTCTTAAGCAGGCGGTAATGTGTTCATATGTCCTTGCAACTGGTGGCCTCCGATATCTGCGGTACGATGCTTCTGAATAAAATGGCATCGAGCGATGCCGCTACATAGGCTATAGTGACAGCTGTTTGGACACGTAGACGACGGAACCCTTGTACGTGTACACACAGAAGCGTCGGGAATAAATGACCTGTATTCTTTATGTACGCAGCCTCGCGTGTGCGCTGTGAAGATGCATAGCATGACCTACGCTTCTCACTAAGAGAGCGAGAGAGTTGGCGGGAGGGCACGTGGATATGACTTATCGTCATTAGCCTACATGACGCTCGGCCGTTTCAGGTGCTGAACGTTGTAACTCTGTTCGGGCCCCGACAGTGCGCAGCTTCTAAGGAATGTTTTTTTTTTTTTGGCTGATGTTTAAAAAAGAAATAAAGAAATCGCCGTCCACAGGTGTATATGCACCGCCAGAGGTATGGCGCGGGACAACTTGCTCTTGAATTTGTTGTCACAATATAGATGACATCTTTTAGTTGTTGTTTTTTTTTGCACTCATTGTGAATTTTTTCTAAATGTCACTGTGGATTAGATTAATACTGCTTGTAAATCTCTAATTGGTACGCCCCCTAAAACAAAATCACGAGTGAGCTGCTGAAAGCTCTTCCCGGCGAATAGATGCCATACACGCGTCAAATGCAGCGCGTCAAGAACACAGATACTCAATTATACAGTCTGCAAACTATATAATAAAGAACTTTGCCTCTAAGTTTGCTGTGTACATTTACGCGCCTGATGCGAACCAAAAAATGACTATTTGGAAGCAGGCGAATGGTGACGCATGCACCGAATGTCATACTGAAAACGCCTTTCGTCTGCTTCCTGTCGTCTCTCTTCATAGCTTGTCTTATAACTATCTTTCTTGCGATTTCTTCATTTCATTATTTACGCTAAAAAGGCCTTATGTTGATCACCCCTGCTCATTCAACAGCAAGCCTTATTGTAGCAACACTTCCAGGAAAATTGTTGGAACTTTTAGAAAAGCGATATCCTGGGCTATTTTTTCTGTAAGTTATGTAAATGACAACTGCTGTTACAAATTCATGTTTATATGCCTTTGAATTGTGAAATAAGAAATACATATAGTTCGTTATGGATCAATGACACCGTTCAATCTGGTACAACTCAACATCACGAGATCGGGACTCCAACTCCGATGCTGTCGTCTATACCTCTATGGTTGGTGAAGGTTGCGTAACTCGTTGCATGAACAAGCTAAACACGGCGACGGCACATGGTGGCCGAGCCGAAATTACACGTGCACCATATGGCTGCTGCTGAATGGTCTCAACCGTTGTCAGCCACGCTCTGTGCCAGCCCTCGGATAGAAGGGCGTGGTGACGGGCGGCGGCTCCCGATTGGCCAAGGCCTCGTCGCGCCACAGGCGGGCCCACACGATCACCAGGATGAGCACCACGCTAACGAACACTATTACCGAGGTGGTGATGACGCGGTTCTTGGAAGCCATCTGATCGTGGCGCAGCTCCTCGGCGATCTCGGGAACTCCCGCCTGGAAAGCGGGACTGCCGGGGCTCATCGTGCCACTACGGGGTGACCTGCAGGCAATGGCAGCATGGGGTTTGTAATCTCAGGACGCTATATGCTGTAGCCTGTGAAAGTGTGTTGTATACGGCCGATTTCAGGGCAGTTCACTTCGCTGGCACGTCGGTAAGCGTCTCATGATAATGACGTCGCACCGACGCACCGGCGTTGAGTTTCTGGCATGGAAAATGAGTATATGAATCTAGTCTCTGAAGAAATGTTTTGTATGAACTAATCGTAGTTTTTCACCCAACTTTCTCGTGTTCTTAGCAATAGCACAACCTAAGTGAAAAGGTTATTTGTAAATTATTTTTTTCGGAAATTTAAACTTATTGCTTATGAGATAAGACGCAAATCAAATATGCATGACGATGTCTCTGCGCTTCGGTACCCTGCATTCGAGATGCCGTTAACTATGAACGGTGAGAGTCATTGCTTGGAAAGCTTTCATTTCTATCGGTACAGAAAATTACTTTAATTTGAAAAAGTCAGTAGAGAACAGGTGTGTCGCATTATTTTAGCAGAGCCCTACAACGGCTCATCATCACGCCATTGGCTGGCCCTAGAGTCATATGCGGTCATGGCGTCCGCATATGACGCCATCGTGACTTGACATAACGCCAAATTGTGTGACGTCATCATGGCACCACGTATCGTGATATTGCATGATGAATTCGTCACGTTACACCGTCACTTGGTCAAAGGTATACAGGTCGATAACGAAGGCTGCGCAGAATGAGGTGACGTGCACAAAGTTTGCAATGCTTCCAATCTATAGAAGTGGGATGGAAAGGCTTTCGGAGGGGGCGGGGTAGGATAAGATCGACTGAAGAGAAATAGAGCAAGATGGTATTTGCCCTCGAGTCGTGTTAGGCGAATGCCTGAGGAACCGGGTGAGTTTTTTGATGCCCTTGACATCACATAAGGGCATCGTAGTCGAGATTCCGTGGTGAACATTAAACGTCGATCTTATATTTTTTTCGTGGCCCACTACGCTGGTGTAATGGTTACGGTGTTCAGCTGTTGAACCAAAGGTCGCGGGCTCGATTCTGGCGGTGACCCGTGTGCTGTGCAATGTCAGCTCACGTTAAATAGTCAAAATTTCCGGAGCCCTGCACTACGGCATGGTCGTTTTGAAACATCAAACCTTAGTTTTTTTTTTTTTTTTCACTTGTTTCGTGACCATACAAGTAAGGTCTGCCTAACCGGTTTCCTTTCCTGGGTGACATGGCGGCTGGCGGCGAGTAGATGAGGTGTCCAGCCCTGATGGTGGGCGGTGGGGTGCCCACGTACGGGAAGCCCGCCTGTACCGCCGACGAAATCCCGCGGCTGTGCTCTCCGCTTCCCGGCGGCGAGAAGTGGGGCTTCCCGGTTACCGGAGAAAAAGGGGCCCTGGTCGGATCTTCCCTTGGCGGCGCCTCGCTGTAGCGGTGCTGTTTCTTGTGCTTACTCTTGCCCATTGTCGTTGCCGCAAACGTAGCTCTTTTCTGTGTTGCAAACGCAGCCGTGGCGGTTGCTCTCTTCTTCTTCTTCTTCTGTTTTTGGTTTTGTTGTTGGCCTCCTATTAACTGTGTCTCGCGCTCACTGTGGGGATTGGGCAAAAATTTAGGGATTTTATTAAATGCTATAGAATTTTAGAATAAAAGGATTTATATGTAGAAGCATTACATATTATATTAGAAATTCTGGTGCTTGATAAATTGTATTTAAAAAATGGCAGCATATCCACGGAGTGAATGATGGAGAGTGGGGCGAAGCATTCCTCCGTCCATTCGTTCTTGCTTCCGTCCATCCATGCGTCCGTCTGTGTGACCGTCCATGCGTCCATCAGCCCGTCCGTGCGTGCGTCTGTTCGTCCGTCCACCCTAGCGTTCGTCCATGCATCCGCCCCTGCGTCCGTTCATGCGTCCATCCATGCATCTGTCTGTGTGTCCGTTTGTCCATCTATTCAACACTCGAAGTACCACCATTTCGCATCTTTTCATCATATATTCCCCATATAGAAGCACCGCCATCCAGCGGACATTCCAAGGACTAAACGAGAGGTGGCAAACGCACACTTTCTTACGGCTTGCACTTCGGGTCTACTTCCCACCTCGAGTTCATGGTATATACTAGTTCACTGTATCCATGGCACTGCGGCCCAACGCTCGCTAAACCTTTCTAAAACAGGGAGGTTACGCCAAGCGAGTATAACGTAGCAACCTTTCCTTGTCAGATAGTGTTCAATGTACATGCCAATGGCTGCTAATGGGAAATGAGAGACAGGAGAATTCGGCTTTTACTTTCTTACGGCTTGCACTACGTACCTACTTCCCACATTTAACTACCTCGAGTTCATTCATGGTATATACTAGTTCATTGCATTATGGCACTGCGGCTAACGCTCGCTAAACATTTCTAAAACTGAGGAGCCAGCGAGTATGACGTAACAACCCTTTCTTGTCAGATAGTGCTCAATGTACATGCCAATGGCTGCTAATGGGGATTGCAGCGTGCGCGTTAACTAAAAGCCGAATGCTCCTGTCTCTGATTCCCCATTAGCAGTCATTGACAGGTACATTAAGCACTATTTTTATTGCTCAACAACGCACAGAAGAAATATCTCACCGGCACCACCTTGGAGATCAAAATGTTATACTTGTTACATACTACAACGGCTACGAGGGACGACAGGTGTCGCTATAAAGAGCTTCGCTTCTAAAAATCAAAGCAGTGTTATATTAGTAATGGATAATGAATAAATGAATATCTTGGCTCGTATGTATGTGTGCGTGTGTGTGCGTGCGTGCGTGTGTGTGTGCGTGCATGCGTGTGCGTGCGGGTGCGTGTGTGTGCGTGCATGTGCGTGTATGTGTTTGTGCGTGCGTGCGTGTGTGTGTGTGCGTCCGACTGTGTGTGTGTGCGTGTGTGTGTGTGTGTGAGTGTGTGCGTGCGCGTGCGCGCGCGCGCGTGTGTGTGTGTGTGTGTGTGTGTGTGTGTGTGTGTGTGTGTGTGTGTGTGTGTGTGTGTGTGTGTGTGTGTGTGTGTGTGTGTGTGTGTGTGTGTGTGTGTCTCGACACAAAGGGATCGCCAGTTAACCGATTGGTTACATTGAGGTAGTTCCGTGCAGCCAAGCATGGCTTCGCATTCAGAGGTGCAAGAAATGAGGCTGGAAACGATAAAATGACTGGTACAGATAAAACCATTCGAACATCACGTAAAGGTGTTCCTAACAGGTTTCTATAGCTCAGCAAAGAATGCGCCCAGGAAAGAAGGTGTCCGAGTAGACCAGTGTTGGCAGAAATTTAGTTTCGGTACACGACAGCACGGCCTCGGGAGGGACGCTTCCACTTTACGGGTTTCACAGAGTGATCTTCGCCAGCGATATAAAAATTAGGGGACCCTAAGGCGTTGAACCTAAGGCTGACCTTTAGAAGTTGAACGCGATAGCGACATCGTGTTCGTATGCACTAAGTGTTTGAAGTATACGGTACTTCAAACACTTGGTGCATGAAACCTTTTCTAATTTGCTATGCACCCACTACGTGGCCTTAAGAGAATAGGCACTCTATTACGTGTGTGTCTTTTGTAGTGAGGTACCAACTTTCGACCATGGAGCCATTATAATAATTACATTTTCTGACGCCTGTTGGCAATGGACGCTTGACCACCTATTATTACTGCAATATTTCGTGTTGCATTTTGACACATATATACAGAACGCGTGTGTTTGTAAAGCATGAAAGCTGCTTTCACTATATTTCCCAGCAGAGAAAGTTAGTTACCTTTATTTGCGTCGTTGTCGATTTTCGGTCATGCATAAAATGATGATTTTTCGCTCACAACCAACGACGCCGGCACCGAAATTTCTCCGAAATGAGCTCTTTAACGCTATCGCGTTAACAAGCGCCGATATTAGGTGGAGCTTGTCAGTGATTTGTCTGCGCACACTCGCATAATATCGCGCCTGTGAAAATTCCGCAGCTGTGTGTCACGTGTGAGTGGATGACGGCAGGTACGGTAAGATCGGTCCGTTTATTGACGACATAGTAAAATAATCCCAATTTCATTTAGGAACAACCATTTATGTCCAGACACGCGCATTAATCGAACTTTTAAATGCGCGGAGTACGCGAAAAGCCTCAAGTTAGCGTCAGCACCCATAGAAAATGCAACTCAGTCTGCTGATGATGCGCCTCGTGTGATTGGCACGTATACCCACTCAGGGGGATCAGCCAAGAGGCCAAGAGGCCAAGGATCGTATGTGGTCTCTTTTTTTTTTTTCATACTCGCGTATATGTTACGGTGTTAGTTAGAAAGAGGAGACGGCTCTTTCACTACCAGAGATGTTTCGGCATCTGACCATGCTGGCAAAGCGATAGAGAATAGCTAAGACGAAGAGCGACATCCTGATTCGAGTATGACAAAGAAGAAAAACTTGATATACCGTAACTGTTTCCATGCCACTTGCAATGGTCGGTATTTTAACGTACATTACTATATAAGAAAGTATATTCAGTGCTTGTCAGTGCAGCGCGGAGAAAATCGTCTTCGAAAACAACTGCAGTATCGACTCCAGGGCCGCACTTGAAGTTTGCCACTGCGTATATGCCCATGCTACTATTAGTTTGTGCTTCAGGGGAGGGGGGAGGTGCAAAGGTTAGTCGCATCGCCCCCCCCCTCCCTATCATGTCAATGTATGAAACTGACTTTGCGCCCTCTTGCACCCCCACCCCACCCCCGCATACGCACGCCAATGAGATTAAGTTCATCTCTGCTGGGTAATATAGAAGCCGGGGCACATCTACATACGTTCTGAAAGTTAATGGTGTTTCTAAATATATTTCATCTGTGTGATGTTGGTGGTGAGATTATGATGATGCTGTCGATGATAGCAGCGAACGAGATGACGGTTGCTGTCATCGTCAGTTTTATACCTGAATTTCGCGATTCCAAAATTGTATACCGCCATCCATTCTTGTTCGTGTTTCGTCAGCTTTGAACGCCCTTCGGACCAATCACTGACAGTGGCCATTCCACAACGGAATCGGCCATTATAGTTGTGGTTTGGTGGCGTTAAGGTCAACATCATTAACCTGCCATTTTGATCTAAAGGTTATGGGGCTTTGCCGCTCACCTGAAAGTCGCGTTTTGGAACGTTAAACCCCACATATCAATCAATCAACCTGAAAGTCGTGGGATCGCATTTCGGCCACGGCGGCTATATATATTTTTGGTGGCAAAAATCCTTGAGGCATGTGTACTTAAGCTGAGGCGCACGTTAAAGAGAACCCACGTGGTTCGAGGTTTGCAGCGCCCTCCTCTACGGAGTTCCTCAATAATATCGTGGTTTTGGGACGTTAAACCTTAACAACTATATTATAGGTCAACATGAATGATATTCTCAGCACGTAACGTAAAAGATGTCGGTTATAGTCATCCTGTCAACGACGTTTTGTCATCGTATTCATTGCTACGGATTCCATCTTCGCTTTCGTCGTCATCGCATTGGCAATTGAACTTCCTGGCCGCATTCCCTCTCACCACTTTGACCTCTTTGGCATCTAAATAGAGAAGTTTATTTACTCGTTCAAACGGTATCAAAGGTGTAAACGTGAAAGCGTGCGCGATGAGGAGTCCATGCAGCTCGGCCGTTCATCGCAGTCGGGTGCGGTTCCCGCCGAGCACGGCTCCGATCAGGCGCGCGTCGGCCTCGCCCACGGCTTCGACGTCCGATTCGTTTTCGGACATGGAGCGCCGACCCGGGTTGGCTGCCGACCGAGCGCGTAGAAGTGGGGGCCTGCGGCCGCCTGGCGTCTCGTCCAGCAGTAGGCGTGCCAGCACCACCAGGACGACGAAGCCGATGGACAGCGTCATGAGGACGAAGCCGACGAGCACGCGGCGGCCGTCACGCTTTTGCTCGCGTTGGAGCTGCTCCAGCACCTGCGACAATGATTGGCGCTTAAAGTTACTCTTGAATGAAGCGATGAATCGGAATAATAAATTATATTCTGGGAATTCTATAATGTCGCTAATTTTACGATCCTATAGGTTCACTACGGGACAAAAAAAAAGTCAATGTTTTTTTTTTTTAATTTTTGCGCCTGTCCCGCCGCGGTGGTCTAGTGGCTAAGGTACTCGGCTGCTGACCGCGCAGGTCGCGGGTTCAAATCCCGGCTGCGGCTGCTGCATTTCCGATGGAGGAGGAAATGTAGGCCCGTGTGCTCAGATTTGTGTGCACGTTAAAGAACCCCAGGTGGTCGAAATTTCCGGAGACCTCCACTACGGCGTCTCTCATAATCATATGGTGGTTTTGGGACGTTAAACCCCACATATGAATATGAATTTTTGCGCCGAAAACTATACGCGCGTCAGGTCACATTATTATTTCAACGCGTATTACTCGGATTTCGGTGACACTGGCTAAACAAAATTTTCTGAAACCTGGTATGTCAAGTATATGGCACCGCAGTTGACAATTTACTTCATTTTTACCGATTAGGCATTATATACGTATGACCTATCGTAGAAGCCGTCAAAATACGTTATGCCATGGTGATTGGCGCGATAAATTCAAGGCGGCGTCACCACTCGTGTATTTTTTTTTATTTTCTGCAAATTTTTTACTTACCGAGCGTCGTCTCGTGGTAAGAGCGCTGTTTTCGGTAATGTGAAATTTCAATTAACTAATACCCGAAAAATCGTTTTCCACTATTTATAGCATTAGGAAAACATATATAACTACCGCTGCCTATACTTACGCGCCATGCAACTAATTACGTCTTATAAGTTGTCTAGCTTTCCATTATATTATGCTACAATCTGCTTTGATGGGGACAGCAAGCTGGCAATGGGATCAATAACTAAAGGAGTTTACAAGGTACTACGAGCAGATGCGTAAGGTTGATGAAGCCGACGATGATGGTCAAACGTAATGTAATCGCGTCTGTTCGGGATGAAATTTCAGTAAATATTTTTCATTCTGGACGCGTCGTTACTGTGCGGTATTTCATGCAGGCGGAGTGGAAGGGTGTGAAAGAGAAAGTTAATTATTGTGATTACTTCTTCGTCGTTTCTGTTAATTATATTATTTTAGACATTGTTCGTTTATTTCATCTCGGTTGTGAGGATTTATAGCCGTTTTTAGGCCTGCATTGCGTGTTCTATTGTGAGCGTGACCATACTGCATGAGATCTATAGACAGATGACAAGCAGGGCCCCTAAAATAGCCTGATTGTCTGTTCGCAAGCATACTCGCGAGGAGGAGGCCATTTGACTCATCAAATGCGTGTAGCTTATTAGATTCGTGGTACGTTTTCAAAAAATTCCCGCGGCTCCATGTTGGCGGCTTGCGCAAAACTGAAACACCATCACCAAACACTGACCTCTGTGTGGTCAATAAGGGCCCTTTAACGTCCACAATTACCGGCTCAATTTATATCAAATGTACGAAGGTCATGAACTTTGTGCAAATAAACTTAAAATTTACTTGTCTGCAGCTGACTCTCCTGCAAACCCAGCTCTCTCCCTTAATTTTTTTAAACTAGGAATGCGTATACACCTGGGATAACAGCAGTCAAATACTGATTTGGCTTACTTGTGACACCAACACCGACTGCCTTCGCCTGTTTCGCTACGCCATGCTTTTAGGACACTGAGCCACGCTCTCTTCATGGCAGTGCACAAGTTTTCCTCACCTCCTTCAATGTACACACCTATGTACCCTCCAACACTGACGAAAGACACTTCTTTTTTACTTCGTTACATCACGCATGCCGTGCCCTGAAATGTCTGTCAAGAACGCTTATATATAGTGTTCTAAGGTATGAAACGTGCATGCATGAGACAACCATCGCGTGCAATGTACAAGGCGTACCTGTTCCAGCGAAGGACTGGCCAACGTCGAACACCGCAGCGCTCCTCTAGCACCGCTAGACCTGGTCGTAGACCCATACTGTGGGGAACTGTTGTTGGTGTCCATATCCGCTGGCGCAATCTGCTTAGAGGTCATGGTGCCTGCTTTTTCCTCTTCTTCTCCCCCAAGGACGCCTGCTTGTTATTCTCAAGCACCCATTCATCACGGCTTACATCCGATGTTGATGAATAGTTCATTTTGCAAATTGTATAATATACCATTCCCGCATTCCTGGGGGAGGGGTGTGCCACAACCACCAGAGCGCCTCAACTGCTTGTGCGACCGTCACGAAGAAGAAGAAGAAGAAGAAGAAGAAGAAGAAGAAGAAGAAGAAGAAGAAGAAGAAGAAGAAGAAGAAGAAGAAGAAGAAGAAGAAGAAGAAGAAGAAGAAGAAGAAGAAGAAGAAGAAGAAGAAGAAGAAGAAGTTTGCTTTATCCTCCTTTTATTATGATTATGTATGACTCGAAAGGCCTCAAATTTCATATCCCCGATTCTCGGCCAATCCCCCTGAGCGGGCGAGAGCCATTGGAGGCATCATCATCATCATCGTCTAGAGTGAGTGTGAGACATACATATTGTCACGTCACTCCAGGGGGTGTCGACAAGGTTTACTGACGCCTGATCAACAGGGCTCTAACCAAGCGCGTCGGTTGGGCTTGTTTTCCAGAGCGAGGGCCCACGTGCACTTCTTTCTTCTCTGTGGTGTGTGCCTTCACCTTGGCATACGACCCACTACTAGAAAGAGGTGGCAATATTCCCCCTCAATAACAAAAAAAGAGCATCGTCCCGATGCTGTAAAGTTATTGAAAAAAAAAACAAAGTAGTTTAAACAATGAAAAAGGGCACCAATAATCAAATGTTAGACGCGATAAGTTCACCAATGATGAGGCAATTGTCGGAGCACAAATAAAAAAAAAACACAGGAAAAGTGGTCTTTTAGGAACGCGCAAAATAGGGCTTCATGCGCACCACGTGAACTATGTCAGAGGTCGGTTGTTTTCGTTGTACCCATCGTGACGACGTAGCGTCCGGAACCACTTCGTAGTTTACGTCGCTCACGCGGCGTAATACTTTATACGGACCGAAGTATCTGCTGAGCAACTTTTCGGAGAGGCCACGGCGTCGAACAGGGGTCCAAATCCAAACTTGGTCTCCCGGTCTGTAAGATACGTCATTGTGACGCATATTGTAACGTCGTGCATCAACCTGTTGCTGCTGACCAATGTGTAGCCGGGCGAGCTGGCGAGTTTCTTCGGCACGCTCTGCAAATTCTTCTGCGTCAGTTGTTAATCGATCGGCGCCTTCACAAGGAAGCATCGCATCCAGCATCGTCTGAACTTCGCGGCCGTAGAGAAGGCGAAACGGTGTGAATCGGGTTGTTTCTTGAACGGCGGTGTTATAAGCGAACGTCACATAAGGCAAAATGCGATCCCATGTTTTGTGTTGGACGTCGATGTACATGGAGATCATGTCTGTGACTGTCTTATTTAGTCGCTCGGTTAAGCCGTTGCTCTGCGGATGGTAAGCAGTCGTCGTTCGATGCCTAGTGTTACTCAGTCGAAAAACTTCATCAATAAGCTGTGCAGTGAACGCTGTTCCTCTGTCGGTTATCACTGTAGATGGAGCACCGTGGCGCAGAACAATGTGGCACATGAAGAACTTTGCTACCTCAGAAGCCGTGGCTCGTGGTATCGCCTGTGTCTCAGCATAGCGGGTCAAATAGTCAGTTGCAACAATGACCCATTTGTTGCCGTCGGACGATAAAGGAAATGGGCCGAGAATGTCCATGCCGACTTGGTCAAATGGCTTGTGGGGTGGATCAATTGGCTGAAGTAATCCAGCCGGCTTGCTTGGTGGCGACTTTCGACGCTGGCATTCACGACAGCTTTTAACGTACTGCTTCACGCTTGCCGAAAGTCCGGGCCAGTAGTACGCCTCACTTACTCTGGCGAGCGTTCGCGAGTAACCTAGATGACCAGATGTGGGCTCGTCATGACACGCAGACAGGACTTCGTCCCGCATGTCCTTCGGAACGACGAGGAGGTAAGCGCGGCTCGTAGGACGGGCGTTTTTTTTTGTACAGGACATTATCTCGGAGGCAGAAAGATGTCACGACGCGAGATAGATGGCGAGGTATAACGGCGCTATGACCCTCCAGATAGTCGATGAGCGGTCGAATCTCTTCATCCTCTCGCTGGCGTCTGCTCAAGTCAGATGAGCTAAGGGCGCCCAGGAAACCGTCTTCGTCCTCTTCTTCTTGATTGACTAAAGGTATGGGTGCACGTGACAGCGTATCAGCGTCTTCATGCTTCCGTCCAGACTTATATACGATGGTAACATCAAATTCCTGTAGACGCAAGCTCCATCGGGCCAGTCGTCCAGAGGGATCACGAATGTTTACCAACCAGCAGAGGGCATGGTGGTCCGTCACCACTTTAAATGGACGACCATAGAGGTACGGGCGAAACTTGGTGATCGCCCACACTACTGCGAGACACTCTTTCTCTGTGGTCGTGTAATTCACCTCGGTACGGGACAGTGAGCGGCTGGCATAGGCTATGACTCTTTCTTTGCCGTGTTGATGCTGGACGAGCACTGCGCCGAGGCCGATGTTACTGGCGTCAGTGTGTACCTCTGTGTCAGCATCTTCGTCAAAATGCGCAAGAACAGGGGCTGATTGCATCCGCTGTCGTAGCTCGGCAAAAGCAGCCTGTTGTTCGGTAGCCCATACAAACGGTGTGTCGTCGCGTGTAAGGCGAGTCAAGGGTTCCGCTATCTTCGAAAACCCTCTAATAAATCGTCGATAGTAGGCGCACAAGCCCAGAAAGCGCCGAACAGTCTTTTTGTCTGTAGGATGCGGAAACGCGGCTACAGCGGCAAGTTTGTCGGGGTCGGGTCGTACTCCATTCGCATTGACTACATGGCCAAGGAATTTGAGCTCTTCATAACCAAAGTGACACTTCTGCGGTTTGAGTGTAAGATCTGCTGATTGAATAGCCTGTAGAACACTCCTGAGGCGGTGAAGGTGTTGCTGGAAGGTTTCAGAAAAAACGACAACATCATCAAGGTATACGAGACAAGTTTGCCACTTCAGACCAGTAAGCACAGTGTCCATCATTCGCTGGAAGGTTGCGGGCGCTGAGCACAAACCAAAAGGAAGGACTCGAAATTCATACAGGCCATCAGGGGTCACAAATGCCGTTTTCTCGCGGTCTCGCTCGTCAACCTCAATCTGCCAGTACCCGCTTTTTAAATCCAAAGAGGAAAAATAGTGGGCGTGGCGTAATCTGTCTAACGAGTCGTCGATGCGTGGCAGCGGGTACACGTCCTTTTTAGTCACGCTGTTCAGCTTCCGGTAATCGACGCAAAAACGTAGCGTTCCGTCTTTCTTCTTGACTAGGACGACCGGAGAGGACCACGCACTGTTGGAAGGCTCGATGATGCCATCGTCAAGCATTTCTCGAACTTGCGTACGAATGGCTTCTCGTTCCTTCGCTGACACACGGTAAGGCTGTTGGTGTACTGGGCGGGCGTCGTCATAAGTGATGATTCTGTGCCTAGTGATCGAAGTCTGGCGCACCTTAGAGGAAGCAGCGAAGCATGACTTGAATTCAAGCAAGAGTTTTCGCAGTGCTGTCTGGTTTTCTGGTGTGAGGTTAGAATTAATATCGATATTGTTTAGAGACGTATCGGCGGCCTCCACTGCTTCCGACGAGAAGCAGATGGGAATGGTTCCTAATTCATCTGCAAACGCTAACGAAGTGCCACGGAAAAGGTGTCGGTGTTCGTTGCTGAAATTTGTAACGAGCAGTTGAGATCGGCCATCACGTAGCTGTATGATACTCCTAGCCACACAAACACCTTGAGTCAGCAGGTGTTCAAAATTACTTTCTGCAATCGCTTCACCATTTCGCAATCCACAGCATGTGACGTCGACAATAACACTGGCTCTTGGAGGAAGCGTTATACTTTCAGCAGAAACACGAAGAACGTCGGTACGTTGTTGGTCGTCCTGCTTGTCGATTGCTCGGTCGGCTGAGAAGGTGATGCGATTCTCTTGAAGATCAATGACAGCTCCATATTCGTGCAGGAAGTCAACACCAAGAATAACGTCGCGTGAACATTCACGGAGCACAAGGAAACTTCCTACAAAAGTATAACCGCAGACCCGAACTCTACTCGTGCAGGTTCCAAGCGGAGAGACGGTGTGGCCACCAGCCGTTCGAATCACGGAGCCATGCCAGGGCGTGATTACCTTCTTTAGTAGTCTGGTCATTTTCCCGCTTAGTATCGAATAGTCAGCCCCGGTATCAACTAAAGCACCTACTGCATAGCCGTCTATCAGCACCGGTATATCCAGAGAAAACCGCACATATCGCTCAGTCGAATCTACACCCTTTACTGTTAGCGTCGATCGGAGGTCTTCAGCACGTCGACTGCCAGCGACCTCGCCTCCAAGGGTCGCTTGCGTTAGTTTTCCCGGCGGGGACTGGAGGACCGTGCGCCAGCATGGCGCTGTGGCGAAGATGAAAAGCGCCTCGGCGACGGTGAGCGTGACTGCCGTCCAGAAGGCGGTGGCATGCGCTGTTGAGCCAGGTAGTCCTCAATGTCCCGGGGTCGCTGGCCATACCGAGGAGGCGCTGAATATACTGAAAATCCGCGCAGCCCGAGGCGCCGGTATGGACACTGGCGGTACAAATGGTCCGCTTCACCGCAGTGGAAGCACAAAGGTCGGCGATCAGGAGTGCGCCAAACATCAGATTTCCGAGGCGAAGCACGTCTGTCGTCAAGGTAGTGTGCTGGTTGTTCTGCAAGATGCACAGGGCTGGCGTAAACGAGGGGTGGCGGTGTGCGCGTGTTCTCGTAGTACCGTAGAGGCCGTAGAGGCTGCGTCGACTGAAGTGAAACCGTAGGAGGTGCCTGAACAAACAGCGGGGAAGAGGAAGATGGGCGCTTCAAGGCTTCTGCATAGGTCGGACGGTGGTAGTCAGCCGGGGCGGGTGTGGCGTTATTCAGACTCACAGGGTCACGAAGGACATGATGCAGCTCGTCCTTGACGATGCTTGCAATGGAACTCACCGTAGGTAGTGGTGGTGTGGCAGCCTTTTGCAGCTCCTCGCGTACTATGGAGCGGATAAGGTCGCGCAGACACTCGGTGTTGCTCCCAATATTCGTTAGAACTTGAGCAGTGGACGTGTTCACTTGCCGCTCATACAGGGTGGATCGATGCTGAAGCATCTTTTCCATCGTGACAGCTTCAGACAAAAACTCGGCGACCGTGTTCGGAGGGCTCCGTACAAGGCCAGCGAAAAGCTGCTCCTTAACTCCCCGCATCAGGTGACGCACCTTCTTTTCTTCTGTCATACTCTGATCGGCTCGTCGGAACAGGCGCGTCATATCTTCCACATAGGTCATGACAGTTTCATTGGGCATCTGGATGCGGGCCTGGATCGCTCGTTCCGCTCGTTCGTGGCGATCAGCACTTCTGTAAGTATCCAACAGCCGGCGGCTGAATTCGGGCCACGATGTCATCTGTTCCTCGTGATTCATGTACCAGGTACGTGCTACATCCTCCAAATAGAAGTACACACGTCGTAGTTTGGCCGTGTCGTTCCAGTCGTTCAAAGCAGCCACGCGCTCGAAGTCGACCAACCAGTCCTCGACGTCTTCGAGCTCGGTGCCATGAAACGGTGTCGGAACCTGTGGACTTTCGAGGGTGTACCGAGTCACCGGGGGGTTTTCCGTACCTGTTAGAGTGGTTTGGACGGACGTACTCATCATACTGGTGTGAACTGTAGGGTCAGCTTCGGGAGGCAATCCCCTAATCCTGCGGCTTGTCCGATGAACGGGAGTGTTGACTCGCACTGGGCTTGTGGTGCCGCTTCCAGGAGGGGTCTGAAACATCCGTGAGGGGCCTACCCCGCACCTCCACCAATTTTCACGTCACTCCAGGGGGCGTCGACAAGGTTTACTGACGTCTGATCAACAGGGCTCTAACCAAGCGCGTCGGTTGGGCTTGTTTTCCAGAGCGAGGGCCCACGTGCACTTCTTTCTTCTCTGTGGTGTGTGCCTTCACCTTGGCATACGACCCACTACTAGAAAGAGGTGGCAATATATGCCATCATAATCATCATCGTCATCATCAGAGCCCTCTCGCGAACTGCATGATTCATTTCCTGTGAAGCATAAATTTTGCCTTGCCTGTTTTACTGCACTTTCAATACAGAAGCTGCCACTAGCGGTTTCCGAAGCTGTGCATAACGCCTATAAAGATGCTACTGCTTTCGCGTGAATGAATCAACATGCTCGCTTCCCACTAGTGGTGTCATTCATTTCATTTATAGCCTGCCCAGTACAGTTGTTGGTGGTAGCAGCTAGTGGTTAATTGAGGAAACATACGCAAAATATAGGCAGAAAAAGGAACTTCTGTATCAATCTCCATGCTGTAACTGTCTAGGTGAAGAGCTTACACATCAATGGATGCCAGTGCCAGTGGATGAGGAAGTTGAAATATTGGGATTGTAGGGAAGTTGGAACAGGACACTTTCTGACCCCTTTTCGAATATTTACCGCATTAGGAATGCGATACCTTGAAACATCATCACGCATAAATGAATTAGATATAACTCAGTGGTGTAGCCAGGCGATAAAGGTCAGTGCATCCCCCACCCTGTAATTTTTTTCATTTTGCATGTGCATACATGCACATGCATAGATAGTGGTCAATGCTCCCTTTGCTTCTCCGACAAAAAAAAAACATACACACACAAAAGGCCCTCTATGCATTCTCCTAAAACGAGTCGAAGGTGAAAGCCATGTCCACTGCTTTCTCTTCACAGTCGTTGTATTGGTCCACCCCCTTCTGAAAGCTATCTGCATCTAATGTGGCTTTGCATTGCCTCCAATATTGGAGGCCTTGCAAGCTTTTTGCGCTTCACCTCGTTTCACTGCATGCATCCGCAATCAACCCACTTCTAACGGAGTGACGATGTCCTGAGATGACGTCATGTAGAGATGTCATGATGAAGTTACATATTTTGGCAATCGGTGGCGTCATATGGTGACGTCACCACGAGATTGTAATTCTTGCACCACTCGTCTTAACGCCACCGACGTTCAATTTTAGCATTTGATGAGGAATCTAAGTTTTTCAGCTGCCTGCACCAATTCGTGCGCACTATACGGGGCCAGTGTTGCCGTTGGTAGCTACATTGCGCCAAAATGGCCACCTTACTACCGCGTCTGGCGGCGAAAATTTCAGGTTGGCGCCTTCACTTTTTTTGGCTATACGTTTAGCTTCTGTTTTGGCGCATTATAAGTAGCCATTTTTCTAATCATTCGCAAATCAAACAGACTGTTTTCACAGCTGTGTTCAGTCATGTCAACCGGTAAGTCATGGTGCGCGTTGAGACACACCAACAAAACTCATGGTGCGCCCGCAAATTCGATGTGCCGAAGTTAGATGCATGTTGGCAACCGTGTAACTAGCACGCTGCTGTCCCATGCTGTCCTGAACTCGTCAACTGTGCTACGCGAAAGTTTCCAATTCTGATGTGTAGCGCGTGTTCTCGTGTGAGCTGGACAAAAGCAATGATCTGTGACAAAATGATGTTGTGCTGCCTATCTTAACCAGATATGACTGCCTGAA
Organism: Rhipicephalus microplus; assembly: GCF_043290135.1. Classification (NCBI taxonomy): domain Eukaryota; kingdom Metazoa; phylum Arthropoda; class Arachnida; order Ixodida; family Ixodidae; genus Rhipicephalus; species Rhipicephalus microplus. The sequence goes on from NC_134704.1 coordinate 13,996,128, forward strand.
GCTGCACTGGCATTATGTAAGCTTCGCTAACAAATTCAAGAAAAAACTGAGTCAGCCGTTGGCGTTCTCACCGACTTGTTAATGTTAAATTACTCTGTACCTGGCAAGAACTCTGTCTATACTACATAAATAGTACGTGCATGGCACAGTGAATTAATCACGCTATATTAGTACATAGTGTGATTATTTGAATATACTGATTTATTTGATATACTGATATATTTGAATATATTGATTATTGGAGTATATAGTGTGATTATTTGAAGTGTATATTGTGAATATACTTTGGTATATTATTTGCAACTTATTTCTGTCTTGAAGACCAAACAAGAGGGGGAAACTTCTTATTTCTATGGGCTTTCATATTTGTAATTTTAATATTTGTTCAACACTAATTATTCTGCTCATAATACCACTCCTGTTTCATTCGGCTACAAATTTGGCTATAAATTTAATGACATGGCTACTTTGGCTACTTTAGCTTGAGTTTCAGCTACTTTTCAAACCCACTCAACGGGATTCTTTCTACGGACCGTTTGACGTATAGAAGCCGGGCCACTGGTAACTCCGCTTTCAGAGAGCATTGCTGAGTGCGTGAGTGGAATGGTCCTTTTTAAATAGAGGAAAGATTACTAATGTTATGCCCTTTATATTTAGTATATTCTTTTTTACCCGATCCGATTTCTGGCCAATCCTCCAAGGTAGGTTGAGCATTTTTTCCAAACTGCCTAAGGATCGACATCATTCATCACGAATCAAATATATGTGTAGTACATATCTATATAGTTCCCCTCCACTATGAAGATGTGTAAGCCGTCATAATAGAGGGGCACTATTTACATATGTACACAGCAGGACGCAATCCGTCAGAGAGAGAGAGAGAGAGAGAGAGAGAGAGAGAGAGAGAGAGTAAACATTGATGAATCAAAGCCGCGGGAGAATGCCTCGCAGTTCGACTGTGGAGACAGTTTTAAGACCGGTCATACACACCGAACTTTTCTTCGCCGTTATTTCGATTGAGATAATGAGGAAAACAACGGTTACAATACTGAATTTGCGTGTCATTATGATGAGGAGGAGAGAGAGAGAGATAAATGGAGAGAAAGTCAAGGAGATTAACCAAGCTTGGCTCGGTTGGCTACCCTACACTTGGGGTGGGGGAAAAGGAAAATAATAGAACGGAAAGAGATAGAAAAGAAGAGGAGCAAGAAAGAGAAGCATGAATAGTCAGCTCGAGACTACACAGCACGGTCTCGCACAGTTCTTTCACAAACGGTCGTGAAGTCTGGTGGTCCTTAAAAAGTACAAGAGGGCTTTCGTGGCTTTGCGCGTATGGGAAGCCGTCGGCCAAGGTCTCAGGATCTTCTCTTCTGTAAGCGGCCGTGAATCCAGCTGACAGAGCTTGGCTTCCATAATACGTCGTTCGGTCTGGTATGCTGGGCAATGACATGGAATGTGCTCAAGCGTTTCCTCGCAGGCGCAGATGTTGCATGCCGAAGTGCTCGCCATTCCAAGGAGACGAGAGTACGAATTCGTAGACGTTGTAATCTAGGAGGAGGGAGGGACGAAATGAAAGGCAGGGAGGCCAATCAGACGCACGTCCGGTTTGCTACCCTGCACTGCGGGAAGGGGTGAGGGGATTAAAGGAGAAGAGAGAGAGAAGTGAAGGGCAACGTGTGTGTAAATGTTACCTTGTCCATTGCACGCTTATAAGCGGTCGCGTAGTCCGGTCGTCTTTAGAAAACTTAGCAAAGCTCGCGTTGCTTTGCTGGCCTACGACGCGTAGAGCCATCAACCAAGGATCTTCTCTTCGGAAAATGTCTACTTTCTAGTGTCTCTAACGTTTCGCGTAGCAAGTTGTCATCTTCACTGACGAGCTCTATGACGTGGCGATATAGCTGCAGTATATCCGCGTGTGCTGTATCCGGTATTGTTGGTATAATGCCGTGGTCTGAAGGGTGCTTATAGCTTTTGAGCACCAGCGGAGCCTCGCGGAGCAGTCCACCGGAGTCCCAAAATATAGCCGGATCCACCGACTCCTTTTTCGCACTAATTGCAGCGTGCCATTTAATGTTCTACTCATTCATTCTACATCGAGAAAGCTCAGGAGGCTTGCCCCCTCTGCAGGACGTCATCGGTGAAGCCCACACTTGACATTACACCCGGATGGAAAACACGCTTCAAAGTCGTCGCCTTCTGGCCTGCGATTGTCAGTGACACGATGATGCATCCCTTCCTAATCAGTCCTTACCCCCATGGGAAACTCCGATAGCCACAATGATCATCATCATCATCATCATCATCAGCCTGACTACTTCCACTGCAGGACAAAGGCCTCTCCCATGTTCCGCCAGTTAACCCGGTCCTGTGCTTGCTGCTGCCAATTTATACCCGCAAACTTTTTAATCTCATCTGCCCACCTAATCTTCTGTCTCCCCCTAACTCGCTTGCCTTCTCTGGGAATCCAGTTAGTTACCCTTAACGACCGGCGGTTATCCTGTCTACGCGCTACATGCCCGGCCCATGTCCATTTATTCTTCTTGATTTCAGCAATGACATCCTTAACCCCCGTTTGTCCCTTAATCCACTCTGCTCTCTTCTTGTCTCTTAAAGTTACACCTACCATTTTTCTTTCCATTGCTCGCTGCGTCGTCCTCAATTTAAGCTGAACCCTCTTTGTAAGTCTCCAGGTTTCTTCTCCGTAGCTAAGTACCGGCAAGATACAGCTGTTATATACCTTTCTCTTGAGGGATAGTGGCAATCTATCTGTCATAATTTGAGAGTGCCACAATGATACTGCCCGCCAGTTTCTTGCCACGCGACAACTCAGGGAAGCGAGCTTAGATACCACCGACACATACATGGACGCTCCGACGGCCAAACATGTACAGTACGCATTTGCGCGCAGACCGCCGAGTACAGTGGGGCCTACCTGCAGGTGCCAGCTTCCCTATTCGTGCCGAACTCCTTGCCAAAACACGTTGGTGGGCTAGTTGCTTTTCATCCATGAAGTGTGAGTAAGCGCGAACAGACAAGGACGTAGAAGAGACTAGCACGGACAGAGCGCTACATTAACTGGCCTTTTATTTTTGCACGAAGCGACAGATATATACCAAGCGAGCGGAGATGAAATGAACATAAAGAACATTTCGCGGAATCACATCGTTGAACTGAGCACGTGTACATTGCATTATCGCGACCTAGAGAAAATTGTCAAATCAAGGTAATGACGCTCTTTTTGAGAAAGCGATACTGGTGGTTGGTTAACACACATGTCTGATGATCTCGCAATTTCATATGCCTTTATAATCTTCTTTGTAATTTCGCCAGGTGCCTTAAACAAGATTTCCGGTTTTTTTCGAACAGGGGCTTGCATCCACAATCTTGGCAATCAATTCCCAAATGACCTGAGATTGCTTTCGTGACATTATAATGATGTTCCTTCAATCTCTGATTGATACATCGGCCGGTCTGACCAACATAGGTTCTTCCACAGGAAAGCAGAATAGCATAAACAACGTTGCGAACATCGTTTACAAAAAAGTGTTCTATGATTAACGAGGCAGGCGTCTGCACTTTTACAATGTGAATTAACGCGTCGACACAAATTTTGTAAACGTTCGGCAGCTCAAAAGATCACATCCAACCCTGACTTTCCCGCGATCTTTCTGAGATTATCATGCAAGTATGGCACGACGGCCACTTTTTTTTTTTTTTTGCTGTAGGGAACTTGTTCGCCGGATTCCGTGCCGACCGGTTGTGCCCTCGCGATCTCCGACGACAGTGCAGCTCTGGCCGACTGGCTCGCCGTATACGCCATCTCCTGACGCCGACAAGAGCTCTCGTCGAGTGGTGCCCCGTCCTCGGACTCCTGCGACCATGTCCATCTTTCTTATCTTCTCTTTACTTCCGTCACTCGCTGTCCCTGCGCCTCGCTCTCTCTCTCTCTCTCTCTCTCTCTCTCTCTCTCTCTCTATATATATATATATATATATATATATATATATATATATATATATATATATATATATATATATATATATATATATATATATATATATATATATATATATATATATATATTGTGGTGTACACGTATCCCGAAGGAGTACGGCCACCAGCGTGGGTCCGGTCTTAGCGAGCCGCAGGGCACGCGTTAACCGTCGCCGTGGCGGGAAACACGATACTGCTCAAGTCGCAACACTTTATTGTGGCAACACCAAACGCAGTACAGCCCGTTGCAAATAGGCGCGGCGGGAAAGCAAGTAGGCTTATCCACGCCACGGGCACAAAGTACTACACAGGGGTGCCACGAGCACGTCTCCGCGGTAAAGCTGATCCACGGAGACACCGGAGCAAAGGCCCGGTTGCTCGAGCGAGGGCAAAGGCGCTCGCGTTGGCTTCGAAGGGAGACGGGTCGGCGTAGCGAGGCCACGCACTAGGACACCGTACCGCCCTTCGGCCGTGCGTACGCAGCGGGGCAAACAGCGGGTGAGCGTTCGCCTTGGGCGCGAGGCGCCGTCAGCGAAGTCCGACGAGCCCCCGACTGACGGGAGTCGACGGACGAAAAGATAACGTGCTCACCGTTTGCTGTCCCGGAGAGTATCTGACCGCTCCCGACGCAGCGCGCGAAAACCTCTCTTGGGAGTCCCCTCGCGCGGCGCCACCGTCAACATCCGCTACCGGGTGAGGGAGTTAAACGTCATTCCGCTCTCCCACCACGGCAGACAGCGAAGGAGGGCAGACATGTCGGGACATGAGAACGGCAGAAAAGGCGGCAAAGCCCGCGCAAAGGCAGCGGGCTAGCCTCAATTCCCACAATATATATATATATATATATATATATATATATATATATATATATATATATATATATATATATATATATATATATATATATATATATATATATTAATTCTATTTTTTTAATCCCTCCTTGCCCCCATCCGTGGTGAGCTACTGTTGAGGTGTCGCACCTGATGCAGACAGTCAGGGGCTCACTTTTCTCTTCTTTTCCCCCTAAGAACCACAAAACCACAGAAATTTTTTGCTGTTCGACCACTATTGCCTTTTTATTAGTGTTTTAGCTTTCTGCTCAAGCCGTCTGCGACCGAGCTCAGCACACGTACTGGGTAACCTGACCCTGCCAAGCGCTTGGCTTGGTTCAGAAAACTGCCTTCAACCTTGTGGTTACAGGACTTTTTAAGGGAGTTACTGAAACAGGATTGTACAATGGCGCATTTTAAGAGCTTTGCATGGGCGGAGAATGTTTATTTTTAGTACATCGGGCATTCCTTCGTCTATACTTCGTTGAGCCTTGCTGCACAGTGCCGCTCCTTGCAACGGCAGCTTACATAGCTCGCGTGCTCGGCTCTGAGTCCGTCACAAAATTCTGGCACCCGAAGTTCTCGTTTTATTTGGGTGCTGCCAGCCTTCAACCAGCCACGGCATTCTTATCTGCAAACTAATGCGCTCCGAACGGCAGCGACAAGTGCAAATGTACAGAGATATCTTGAGACTGCTCCTGAAGACTGCAGGATCTGAAAACGCTTGGGCACAGTTTTCATGGATCATCGACGACAGGATTCCTCTGGAATCACGTTTTGACCTGAGGCAGAGCCTTCGAAAGAAAACCCCTGTGTCGACAAGCCAGGTGAAAATCATCGGCAACACTATACGCTGCCAGACAACACTCGCAAGGTACTCGAACTTGGGTCAAAGTTCGCTGTTGAACCCAAGAAATCTGCTCCCGAACTGTTGGAAATGGTGCTATCCAAGCGAGTGGCTGACGCCGAGTCGGAAATGTGTGTATCAGAAGGAGTGGGTGTGCGTTCCCTTGCAGGAAAGGTTTCCTCGTTCAGAATCGTTAAGTATATGAAGGAGCATTCGCTCGCACTTGTTCCTGCGGACGAGGAAGACGGATTTGTTGTTTTAGACAGGACTACGTATAATTCAAAAGCTAATGAAGCTATTTCTTCCACGACGCTAAAAACTTGTGTAAAAGCTTCAAGCTCAATCATTTGTTTCGATCCATTGCAAAGCGCGCGAAAAATCACCTTGATGTGTTCTTTTCGGCGAAAACGCGCAGACCATATTGCCCGTTCCATGTGATAGTGTCGGAAAACGCAATCTGGGAGAAACATGTAGCAGTGTTCTTAAAAACGTTCTTGAAACTTTTGCAAGTGAAGACCCGTTTCCAGTAAGCAACTCTGAACATGTTGATTTCTTTAAAAACAATCATGGCAGAAATCTTGTGCCCTTCTCTAGTGATCTGAAGGATCTTACTATTCTCTCCCTCTAGACGGCTTCATGACATGTGTAGGCCGTTGCTTAGATAAGTTTGGAGCAGTGCGTTTTCAAAACGCTTCCGGTCTGACATGCGACCAATTTTTGGAACCTCTTTATTATATGTTAATTCCACTTACGCCTTATGGGATGGCACTGTTGTTAAACAAAAAAATGAAATCTGTACTGGGTCTTGTATTGCTCCCTGCTTAAGCGACTTGTACCTAGCCTATCGTGACCAGGCTCTTCTCGATCGCCTCAAAGATCACCCTGACGTTGTGCGTGTGTTCAGATTTGTCGACGAACAAGGACAGATGTACTTTTGACACTGAGGTTGCTGAAGTCGTAATCACATTCACGGAAACCGTGTCCTCATTGGTGTTGACGCATGAAGTGCCCAAGAGCTATTTCATCAGGTTTTCAGGCTTAAGAATCTACTTTTCATCACAGAAATTTTGCTCGAGTTATGAGGCAAATGACGTGCAATCACGGTGGGCTGCGCTACCGTGCAGACCTTGACCACTTATGGTGGCAGTGTTCCTAAAGGGTGAATGGCCATGCAAGCTTTGCACTCCACAAATTAGCGTGAAGCGCTCCTTATACAGATCAACCCGGATACGCAGTTTTTATTTGCGCGATTCGGAAGTCAGAGCGGCCTGATCAAAGTGATTTAGGGGGTCCGACAAGCCACAGTACAGACCGCATACTGCCTCAATACCAGTGATATGGTGAATACAATAAGTGCAAAACATACGACACCGTGAAATGGTACTGTAGTTTGAAAGTCCCGCTTTTCCCCGCACAGGTCATGCGCCTACCCCCCCCCCCCCCCCCATTTTTTTTCAATAAAGAACTTTTCATATTCATTCATTCTACAACGAGGTGTCCTCATGTCCCTCTGTTAAAGTTGCATGAAGGTGATCTATTAACACTGGAGCATTTAAGTTTTTTTTTTTTTAATTATTAACGTCAGCGTAGTTGTTCGATGAAAAAGGAGTCACGAAGTACGGTAGACCACCCCGATAGCGAAAACGAACGTGCAAAAAGGGCCGTCAGACCAAAACTTAACGCAACCGTAATATTAAAGAAAAGTGGCAAGCCAACTGATACACACGAACGGATCCACTTATTCACATCTGTGTCAACTTTTACTTCTGTGAGCAAAAAAAAATCGTAATTTGCACGCTTTATTTCACTGTACTGCGTGAAAATTGGGCGCGGCTACTGCGGGACATTTTTATGCAGACAGGTGGCAAAGTTATTTGCGTCCACATTTGTTTTTTTTTTTTTTTTTTAGTACAGATAAACGCCATGCATCGTACGCGAGTTGAGAAACCGAAACAAGAAGAACCACCTGCAGAGGGCGCCTCGAGCGATTTTGGCTGTTCTCTTCCATTGCATCAAGATGGCCAACGAAGTGGAAGTCGCACCGCTTCGAAGCTTAGATGATTTTCTGCTCGAATCAGCCCGCTTCCAGCTTCCAAACATTAAGGATCTCGAAAAATGGGGAAACAGAGTCGTCAACAATCTCCTGTACTACCAGTCCAACTATTTCGTCCTTGCCATCCTCGTATTCCTCGCCGTTGGGTGAGTCTCGGCTGGTTGACACCACCCTAATTTTAGCACGAACAGCTGCGTTCGCGTGCTCGGCGAAGCGCCGTAGATGTTGCATAATAAAGCCCCATAATGCTATTTGCGGGCCTTTGGCTCTCCGACGAAGTGCAGTTGCTCTCAATACTGGCGCCCTTCCCGCGTGTCATGTCATGTGAAGCGTAACCGCGCATGTGGATGGAGACGTAGAAATGCGGCTAACCATAACACAGGTGGTTCACGATCTCTCAACGTCCCCGTATTAAACATTCGTCGTGGCCTGCGTCATTTTACTCGTAAATAAGCACATACGTTTTGTCGCTGAAGACGTTGTATCCTAAAGACCAATGTAGGTTGTCTTGATGGAGAAACAGAAAAGAGAGAGAGAAAGGAAGCGCATGCAATTATTACCGTAGTCACATGGTCTATTTTGACCTCAATTGATTTTATTGCGTAAAGGAACCAGTTACGGTCGACAACGGCAATCCTGATCGGATGCCATGCGTTGCGTGTCTAAAGGGTGCGTCACCATCTAAACAGCAGCAACAAAAACATGCCTCGAGTCAATCAGGTAATAGAGAAATGCGTGTAATACAAACAACCCTTATACATAGCCTTCATAGATTACGAGAAGGCGTTTGACTCAGTTGAGATATCAGCAGTAATACAGGTACTGTGGAATCATGACATCAAAGAACCCTACAAAAACATACTGGAAGAAATCTACAGTGGATCCACAGCCACCATAGTTATCCATAAAGAAAGGAACAGAATCCCAATAGAGAAGGGTGTAAGCGAGAGAGACACAATCTCTCCAATGCTATTCACCGCGTGTTTACAGGAAGTTTCCTGGACCTTAGATTGGGAATACTTAGAAATAAGAGTTAATGGAGAGTATCATAGTAACCTGCGATTCACTGATGACATTGCCTTGATTAGTAACTCGGGGGACGAATTACAGTGCATGATTACTGAACTGGACATGGAAAGCAAAAAAGTAGGTCTGAAAATTAATATGCATAAAACTAAAGTAATGTGCAATAGTCTCGGCAGAAAACAGCACTTTGCAGTAGGTGGAGAGATGCTTGAAGTTTGTAAAGGAATATGTCTACTTAGGATAGGTAGTAACCGTGGAGCCGAACCATGAGAGTGAAATACTAGAAGAATAAGGATGGGGTGGATCATGTTCGGCAAGCATTCTGAAATTATGAATGGTAGATAGATAGATATGTGGGGTTTAACGTCCCAAAACCACCATATGATTATGAGAGACGCCGTAGTGGAGGGCTCCGGAAATTGCGACCACCTGGGGTTCTTTAACGTGCACCCAAATCTGAGTACACGGGCCTACAACATTTCCGCCTCCATTGGAAATGCAGCCGCCGCAGCCAGGATTCGATCCCATGACCTGCGGGTCAGCAGCAGAGTACCTTGGCCACTAGACCACTGCGGCGGGGCAAATCATGAATGGTAATCTGCCACTAACCCTCAAGAAGAAGGTATATAACAGCTGCATCTTTCCGGTACTTACGTTCGGAGCAGAAACCTGGAGGCTTGTAAAGAAGGTTCAGCTTAAATTGAGGATGACGCAGCTAGCAATAGAAAGGAAAACGATAGGTGTAACCTTAAGAGACCAGAAGAGGGCAGAGTAGGTCAGGGAACAAACCAGGGTTAAGGATATCGTAGTTGAAATCAAGAAGAAATGGGCCGGGCATGTAGCACGTATACAAGATAACTGCTGGTCTTTAAGGGTAACTTAATAGATTCCCTGAGAAGGCAAACGCTCGAAGGGGAGACGGAAAGTTAGGTGGGCCGATAAAATTTAAAAGTTCGCAGGGATAACGGGGCAACGGAAAGCACAAGACCGGGTTGATTGGCAGGTCATGGGAGAGGCCCTTGCCCTGCAGTGGGCGTGGACAGGCTGATGATGATGTGTCGCCGCGGCAAAAGGTCTTCGTCAGAATAACAACTGCCATATCCGAGACTTGGATTTTGGATATTTCAGTATCAGATCCAGAGACACGCCGTTTCGATCACTGTTGATCAAAGACAATTCTGCACAAAATGCGTACATGCCAGCCTACAGTTTCTGGCATCATTCTGTTCTCCGCCACAGGATCCTGCACCCGTCTAAAATGTTGTGTGGAATGCTTGCAGTCACCGTAGCCTTTGGTCTCTTCTATTATATCACCAACTCCAAAAGAGCTGCAATAAAGTTCAAAAGAGACCACCCGATCCTCAGCATCCTGATTATTCTGACAGGTATGTAAACGCCATGAATTGTGAGTGTGTCCAACCATCCAAATCGCTGAATGGAATATTTTCTTAATTCTAGGTGGCTACTTCATTGTCCACGTTCTCGGTTCCGTGGTGGTGTTTTTGTTTGGCATCCTCTTGCCGATAGTGTGTAAGTATAGGAAAGTTCTGTCTTAAATTTGCTCATTTTGGTCCAATATATACACTACTTATTCATGTATCCTCAGCCATATTTCTTGTGTTCTTCATTATTTGTAACTACTGATAGTTTAGTCTCCTAACAAATAACTACCATCGGATGGAGGGTCATTGTATGCAACAATCATTGCTCGAACAGCACAGTGTCAGTGTAATGTCAGACCTACAAAATTCCGTACATGATTTCTTGGTTTGACATTATGCAGCTGCACGTACACTGGTTTCTTAAGGAATAAGTGTATGTTTGATGAAATTTCTGTAGAATGAACTTGGATAGCTCAAAAGACATCATTACATGTCAAAATTTATACTCTAATATGTGATGACTTCCAGTGGTGTTCATTCATGCATCGATGCGTCTGCGTAACATCAAGAACAAGCTGACAAACAAGATTGAGACCATTGGACTGAAGAAGACTCCGATGGGGCTCTTCCTTGATGCATTGGGACAGGAGCAGGAGGCTGGATCGTAAGTCTTCTGCACACACAGATCTTCCTGAGCTGCCAACATCTTAATGAGAACTGCCGCCAACTCTGTGCTACATTTCATCTAGTCTGACAGCTTAGCTTCGTTGAAGTATGCCGAGTCTTTATTTAACACTCTCTAATGCCTCAACCATGTCTGCTAAGCATCACTTGGCGTCAAGTATTCTAGCTTCATGAAATATGCTTACGCTTCGTTCCAAAGAAAAGGCATTGCTGCATCTCAATTGCCGTTATCTGTTGTGGGTAGAAAGCAGTGCAAGTTACATTTTGTGAAGTCTATTTGCTGCATTGTAATCGTCCGTATGTGTCTAACTGCTCTGTCAATAACAAACTTCTGCTGTGATAATAAACTATGCTTAGTGAGTGCCGGGAGGCCGACACATGCTTGTTGCTATTAAAGAAGGATTTTAAAATTTAAGTTCATCACTTCATATTTTGCAATCTTTGCAGCCTTTCTTTCAAATATATATATATTGTTTTCTTGTTGCCTAATAACCGGTATATTTGTTATCTGTTATATCTTTATTTTTTCTGTTGTTTTCTAAATAACACAAATGTTGCAAGGCCTTGAATATTAAAAGAGTGATGTAAGAAATGTTCTTATTTTTGTTTTTTTAAGTATCTTTTTTTGTTTACGACCTTTGAGTTCATAATGATGAGTGTTGCTTCCTTGGCAACATTTGTGGTTGTCTTATATGCAGATGCTCATAACTAAATTTCTTATCTATTTTATGACCCTAGTTGTAACAAAACAATTGTTAGTTTCCAGAATTTCCTAGATTATTTTAGATGTACACCACGTCTTCAATATCTGAAGTCATTTGTCCAGCTTGTCTTGCTGTAACATGATTATATTTGTAACCTTTGGTGTACTAAAAGATCGAAACTCTGCGTGTGTATGAATAGGCTTCTTTTTTTAATGATTAAAACAGTGCTTAGTTGAATCATCTGATAGTTAACATCTGCATATATAAGCAGAGGCTTACAAACTGATTGTAGTGTATGCTTGGTAATCTGCGAAAATAAAAGATCTGTCCAATAACCTTTTTATATTAGAAATAAATACCTGTCCCACATATCACACCTTGCTTGTGTAATGTGTGCTTACCCCCAGGCATAGAAGTCGGCCAATTCAATGAGTTGCGTAGTGCCAACAATGAAGCCTGCTCTTTTGAGCAAATAATGTGCCCAGCAATAGAAGAAATAAGTGGAAAGACAGTGCCGCAGCTAGGAACGATGTTCATTATATAAAAAATTTGTATGCTATTGGGTTGTTAGAAATGCCATGAATATTTTGGCCATTACTAAATAAAGGCATTTGTTAAGTCAGACCATTGTTAAACGACATGAGAAATTGCAGAAATGTTGAACATCCATCATTCAACTGTTCACATTCACCTCAAAACTGGACACATATGCATGCTCAATAAGAGGATTCTTGATGAACTCGGCAGTTCATCTGATGGCATGGATAGACATATGCAAAATACTCTTTCATTGTCCGTAAAACAGTGGGTTGGTCGTCACATTGCCTAGTGTTGGTGAGACGCACTCCTCCTTTCTCTGCAGTTTAGAGCAGCTCCACGTCCTCCTCGCCTACTGTTATGTCTGGCAGGCAAGGAGGTCATGGAACCTATCTTAGGGGCTCGGCACAGCACTCTTACCAACGTCACTACCCGTGCAGTTCGAAATTTGAGCATTTTTCGCAGTGCGTAGTCGTGTAATCCTTGGCCGACAATCATGAGTGCACAATGTAAGCATTTTGTTTGTATGCCCAGTTATTGGCAGACCAGGCCAGGGGCCCTTCGAAGGAGGCATTTGTTTCAAACTTCGCCTTAGGAATGAGACAAAAAGTTCTTAAATATACTGTCAACAATTGAACAGTTTGAATCAAGCCATCATTTAGAAATGGCAGGAATTTCAGTCCGAAAAGGAGAGTGTTCGATCATCATCACGTGAAACCACACGCGAGTTTGGTCATTTGTCATTGAGGTTTGGATGTGCTTCAGACTGGAATGGCCTGCCCTATGACATGGTCAACGTCACCTCATCATCTACTTTTCAAGAACGCGTCACTGATCATCTGCAATGTTAATCGAAGCATTTCTCTTGACTTTTGCCTGTAATCTCACTGCTTATGTAACACCCCCTGAATAAGAGCATTTAAAAAAATAAAACTGAACTGAACTGTGTTGCCACACCCACCATAATTGCCTGACCTTGCACCATCAGACTTCCACTTGTTTCGCTGTTTGGAACAGCCCTTGCCTGATATCACATTCATTTCCAATGTAGCTATAAATAAGCACCTTTTTAAATTTCCTACTAAATCAATACAGGTGCTTTTATATATAAGGAACACTGCAGCTTCCTGTGAGTTGGCAGAAGATGCTAAAACAAAATAGGCAGTGTATCATTGATTGACATGTGTTCTTAGTGTCATCAAATACACATAATGTAACATAGATTAAGTTTCCTGACTTTTCAGTCAACCCAGGGATAAAGCTGTCCTAGGCATATGCTGATAACTTTTGTGAATCATAGCACAATGAACTGGAAAGATTTAAGGATTTCATAACGATGCCCGAACTTCCTGCTTCTTTCTTCTGGTGTGCACAAATTAATGCACCCCAACTAGCCCATCTACAAGTTCCTCTATGAATTAATATTCAGCACAAATGGTAGTCCGAACAGCCCAAACGACTCATTCGCGCTTTACCACGACTTAGCACCAGGTGACCGGACATGCCGGTTTTTATTACTTCCAAAGCAGTTTAATAATTCAAATCCTGCTGAAATCACAAAAAGAACGCGTGATGCTGCCACTATTAATTCACACTCTTTTTTTTCTTTCAACAATGTCCTGTGACATGTTCTGACCGTTAGTGAGTCACTTTGATGGGTACACGCAAATGCTCATGTACTTTTATGTATGTCTTCCGTACATTCATAATACTTGTCTAGCTGAAAGTACTTCATGCAGTTTTGCATGTCTCAATTTTCATTGGTCATATTGTATAACATGATGGTAAACTAACCTGCTGTTCTGCCAGTCTCACTCCTGAAATCAAGCTCAACAAGTACTTCAAAATGTTGGCTACATATGTCACAATTTTTAAATGTTGTTCTCACATTACTTTCACAAGTTTCTCCATGCAGTGCTTTTAAATGGTTATTAAAGGGACCAACAACTGCCCAGAACATGAAACGAGACGACTCTCCTGATGAAAAGATTGACCCTCATAGTAACTCAAACTAACTCTGTTTTTCTCATGAGAAGTACAGTTATATTTCGATTTCTAAATGAAAAACTGTGAAAAATGGCCTGTGGTGCCATTTAATGGCAGAAACTTCAATTATTCGGTGTGGCCTGTCTCGTGGCTGTAGTCTGGTGTAAGCGGTCAGCAATTTTCGTCCTAGTATTGAAATATCATTTGCTTCTTTAGAGTAACAGATAGTACTCCATAAAAAATGTACATATAAGGCTGCACTATTAGTACACAGTTAAGTGGCACCACCTTCGCATGAGATAATTATCCCATGCTTGTCAGCAGCGTCCTTAGCAACTTTTCTGCGGATTCATAAAACCGTGCATGCAGTTTCAGGTCGCTAACATTTGGGAGTGACGTGGTTTTTCTACTTACACTTAGACTCAGAAATAACATGTACTGCTACTCGGCATGGCCATGCACGCATATGCGCAGTGACAATTTCGGTGACTTGGCTTGGATCATATCAAGAGAGTAATGACAATGGGACTAGCCATCTACGACACAGGTGCACCAACCTTTGGTTGACGCACCTGTGTCGGTACAAATACAGGGAAGCTGTGCTAAGCCACATAATCTCATTGTAACGGCTTATTATTTTCAAAAATAGTTGTAAGGCTTAAAATAAACATGGTTAAGTATAGTTACAGGAACTCTTGTGAAAGCAGAACAGCAGCATGCACGAGTCGCTAGAAGGGCTACCAGAATTTCTATCAATCTTCAGAATTGCTGCACAAAAAGACACATTCATGTTCAAAGCTTTTCAGATAAAAAAATGCTTCTTATAAAAATTACTAGGTGTTTTTTGGATTAACTACTGCAGCTACGAACACTACGTAGGGTAAGCTTTCTGTCGCGCTGGAAAAAACAGGGTCAAAACATATTAGTTATCAGTCCTTTAACTCTTTCGTTACCGTGCGAAAATGGTTATTTTTCATATGTCTTGGGAAGATTGTTTTTGCCAGTTGGAAAAGTATTCCATCACGCACTGCAGCATTCCATACTGTGCACAACAAAATGCTCTTTCCAATAAATGTATGTTGTAGAGCAACAAAAATATTTTAGAATGAATAAAAAAGTGAACAATGTGAAATTTTTGGTCACAAGCTGGTAAACAGTGCATTAAAGAACACTATACAGGCAAAAATATTCAAAACAAAGAAAATTCAGAATATACATTTTGCAGATAAATGACCCAGGAAAAGTTTAATGATGATGAAAGTTTTAAAATGATCAGTGTTGTACAAAAATGTTTCTCATCACATAGACACAAAAAATCAGAACCGAGGTGCTGCTTCATTGCTCGTGCCATGCGGTGAAGCATTGCATGATTTTTTGTGAGACACAAGTGTACTTGTACACTTTTTCTCAGTAAATTTTTGTTGTGTCTCCTGGTGTTCTTATAGAAGTAGATGGATGCCCGTGATGTCAATAATCCCTCTATAAATAAGATACCCAATGAACTTTGCTATTTCATCTAGCGTTGCCTCTTTCCATGAGCCACCTTACACCACATAGGTTGGCATTCCAGTATATGCATCCAAGCATTTTTTTTTAATTTCGCACATATCGTATTAAAAAAAGGACAATATCGCCGCAGTTCTAAAACGTTTAGCACTGCTTCGTAGTCAGGGCAAAGATGTGCTCCGGTGGACTTCTAGTTGTTAGGAGAAGTTCTGCAGCCAGCGCCAGCACGCTGCGCCCCAACGAAGTGCAGACCACGCACGTAACCAGAGTAGCTATAAGATTGTGTGCAAAGGTCAGAAACAATACGCACTTGCAGCGGAGGAAACTACTTGAGAATGTAAACAAAACAAACCCATGAACGGATGTGAATGTATCAGGCTGACGCAAAACATTGTCCCCATAAAACTTGAAGCTGAGGGGCTGTCATCTTCGAACGCTAAGCTCATCATCACTCAATTCGGGTGAGGTTGCAAAACAGTTTTGAGCAGCGCATGTGTTTTTCAGCGCTGATTCGCACCCATACGCGCGTGACAACGACATCATAGGAGTGAATATTGACGCAAGATGTGACCCTGTGTCTGATACAATGATGCAAGCAAAACGAAAGCGGCTGGAAACTGTCATAGAAGGCCACCTCAACACTTTAAACATGCAGTGGACCTTCGCAAATATTTTTTGTAGAATAAATTTTTCCTGACTCTTAGGGACAGCTTTCTATTGAATATATGGCATAAATATCTGGCCATCATTACGTCACAAATAGTAAAATTGCAAAGCTGACAGTTTAATTCGATATTTGGCTTGCAAAAGCTCTTTTCATTACAGAACTTCGATGTGACTGTACCATAATCACGAGGTGCACATACCTTTGTCAAGTTCGCCAGCCTACTACACTTTTCCAACAATACACGCACATCGGTTCGTGCAAAGGTCTGTCAAAAATCGCTATGTTGCCGAAACGGGCAAATTCAAATTGATTCTGAAAGTTCAGTGCCTAGACTAACTACTAGAAAGTGCTGGGTGCACGAGAAACAAATTTAACATGCCAAAATTGATGATCCAAAACCGTTGATCACCGGTGATCGATTTGGATAGGCGTAATGAAAGAGTTAAGGTATTTCCTACAAATGCAGTTATTCACCGTCACACATTTCACTTCACATTGACGTAAGAGATCATGTTTTTCCATTTTCTCTAAACTTAATCTTAGTGGCCTTTATAGTTCTGCAGATCTGTGCCACAAATCAAGCATTGTAGGAAAAAGACACAACATTTGGTATCAGTTGAACATGTAACATATTGCTGAAATCATGTTTAGTTCACATACTTTGAACATTTACTGCAATCTACTTATAACCCACTGTTAATTTATTAAAATACAAACAATGTGTCTCTGGAGAAACGTACTATTTGCATGATGCAATGCATAAAATGGAGGAGAAATGAAGCTTCTATAGCATTTTGGAGTATTGATTTGATGAATAGCATTACACTTAACATGACCTAATCATTAAACATAACATCAATGCAACAATCTGAAGTTCTTCTGATATACTGGGGAATAGACATACAGTTGTCAGCACCTTTGCAGCGCCCACTTTAATGTATGGTGCAGACTTTGCTCCCCTCCTGCCCACACCCACCCTTCTTTTTGTGCGTACGCCTATGGTTAAAGGCTGAAAGGTGAAGCAGTGAATTGGTTTGTATTGATCGGTTGCCCTCTGACGTCGTTAATTTCACTATCGCAACGCTTCTCCTTCATTCAATAAATAAAAATAATAAAGGCGAAATAACAATTGAGCATTCCCTAACCATACCCAATTGCACCACATTCATGCAATACCTCCGTTACACTACGACGCATTTACTCGATTTCCCCCGTGGAAAGATGCGGCCGGCATTTTTTTTTTTTGTTCTGTATTTTCGCGACATTGGCCGAGCGAAATTTCCAGTAACTTGGTGCGGTTCCGCGGCGAGCAGTGCACTTTTGCTGATAGACGCCGTCAAAATCTGTGACGTCAGACAGTCCAGTGCAGGGTCGTCACACGCTTTTTTTTTGTTTTTCTTTTTTATTCGTTCTTTTTGTTTTGTTATATTTTGTTCATATTTATTTGTTCCGCATTTTCTCACAGCAAGATTGGTGTTTATGGTGTCGTGAAGGAAAAGATTTTCAATATGCAGAAAAATATATTTTTTAATTTCTTTATTGTTCCCTTAATGTATTATTTTCCAACAGCCGTGTTATGTCCTCATTCATTCAACTTTGCATGCATGTTTTGTTTAAAATGAGAATTGATCTAGGTTTTCAATTTTGTTATGTCTTGGTAGCGAGCTAAACCTTGCACTACACGCGAGAATCACTTGCATGCGCAATTGCAAAGGCTGCATTGAGCACGTGAACTTTGCTCATACACAGTAGCCTTGTTGTATATAGATGTTCATGTAAATTGCCCCCCCCCCCCCTTTTTTTTTAAAACTTATTGCAGGCCCTTGGGGCACCTTATTTATTTCACCCAGGACGTAGAGGAAGCCTGCTGAAAACCTTGTACATTGTATGTAGAGAATGGTAGAAACGGTATGCAGTCCACCTTAATAAGCCGGAAGTGCGAGATTTTCGCCACAAGTCACATCTATTGTCCTCCCTAAACTCACTCTCTAGAGAGATTACTTTCGGAATTAAGAAAAAATTTAGGTTAAAGAGATTATAACCATTTGCAGTGCCTGAAAAATCCATTTTCGACAAAAACAGAGTTATCCGTCACAAATTGATCATTCGATCACAACTCACATTGCACTTTTTGGATGGAAACATGAGGGATGTGCATGTCATGCTTCACTGAGAAGAAACATGAAGGAGCCACAACTTTTTTTTTTAATACTATTACCGTAAGGCAGGGGTCGGCAGCTTGTGGGCCGCTTGCAGCCCACGTGGCAATATTATGCCGCCCCCACCACAGCCTTTACCCTCCCCCCACCCTCTTTCTCTGGCCACTTCCTGTATCTGAAAGCTGACATAGCCGTTTTGACAAAAAAAAAGTATTTGCGCTTGTAACCTATGTTTGATTGCAACTTTCTGAGAACCGTGCTTAAAATGCACGTGATATCCAACCCAGTTTTACAAATCAGTGTCAGTTTGCTGAATGTAATCGCTTTGCCAGCACACCACCCCCCTCCCCCCCTCTGATTTTTCGTCCGGGCCCCACTGTGTAGGTTTCATGCATTGTCCCTCGGTCTGAAAAGGCCGCCGAGCCCAGCTGTAAGAGATTGAAACAACGATATCAACAAGCTTCTGTGTAAGCTTTAGAGATTGTAGGCCCGTGTGCTCAGATTTTGGTGCACGTTAAAGAACCCCAGGTGGTCGAAATTTCTGGAGCCCTCCACTACGGCGTCTCTCATAATCATATGGTGGTTTTGGGACGTTAAACCCCACATATCAATCAAGCTTTAGAGATTGTCAGCAGGTTTTCAGCAAACAGTAACGGGCATGTAATGGCAATGAAATCATGAGTAAAACGTGTTGGCTGCCCTGCCCTCAATGTAGCCATGAAGATTATTTCGGGGTAATGTAATTGATGTACACTATGGTCGATTCAGACCGTACACTTGGTCGATTGATGTACACCGTCGATTCAGACCGGAACACGAAAATTCAATGGAGTAACGCGAATTTGACTCTGCGCACTTTCGATCGAGGTCGTTTCTTTGTCTCTATTTGCGGAAAATGCAGAAGCGAACCGATTGCAGATCATTATCGCCGCTCGATCGCACTCGAAAGTGCCTGTATAAGACTGCGCTAAAGTGCGTGGCTTAGGTTTATTACTTGGAGTTGGCGATGAGAGCCCGTACTATACGATCGCAGCGAAGAACTTCTCCCGCCTCCCAGGCCGTTCACTGGCGACAAACCGCCCCCATCGGAACGCGACCGGGAACCACGAACCTGGGTGTGTCGGTAGAGCGCCTCCTCTCTGGTCGGTAGAACGCTCGAACGATTCGAATACTCGAAATTTTCGAATTACGAATCGAGTAGTGTTATTCGGCACTCGATTCGAATAGCGAATTTTCTATTCTAACTGAATATTTCTTCCTACATTTTCTGAGTAACCGGCACCGAGGGGAAAACCCCCGAAAGAGCAACGTGTTAAAACAGCGAAGGATCATTTTTGCTGTTTTAGTTATTGATTTACGAAGGTACCTGCGGGTCAAGCTTTTTACGGGATCGTCAAAGCTGTGCTCATCACCGGATGTATAGGAATTCTCGCTTCAAGCTCTTGTGTCGCCGAAACGGCTATGTGCATTCGTGGAATATTATTTATCGTTTATGTTTTAGTTTTAATTAAAAACTGGTGACAAAAGCACCACCGCAGAATACCGAAGTAGATGCTGTATCAAATTTACACTTCTAGTTCAAGAAGATATTACGAAGACTTAAGTCATTCATTACCAACATGAACTTACTTCATTTTACATAATTGTGGTGTCTTTTCTTGGATAAGTAAATGTAACTGTAATGTTACTTTGTCAAAGTTTGCGAATGTTTCTTCGAAATGAAAGGCTGTAGAGTTCTAGGCCTGTCATGAACATGGTTGCCTTACTCTTCAAAAACGATTCGAATAGCGTTCGATACCTATCAGATTCTGAATTTCACTATGCACATTTAGCTAACCTTGGGTACGCTGCAGGAGTGGTGCAAGAGAAGGATGTTACAGCGCCGCATCTTTCTTTTTTCGTCTCCCACGCCCAGGTGGTTCGTTATCCCCAACGTTTTCTGTTGTGCTTACGCGGAGGCTGCGGATGCGTGCAATGGTTAACTCTCGTCCCAAGAAGCGAAACGAGAGTCTTTGTGGGCGCCTGCTATCTAAGCTCGTTATTATTATTTTTCCCCCGACTGGCTTGCAATGCCCTGACTCCACGTGAGCATATGTGCGAGCTGCAAAAAAAAAAAAAAGAAGCGGAGAAAACGTCCTCACCGCGATTGTACTTCGTCGTACTTGTCGCCACATGTGTCGGCAGTGTTTCCGAAGCACATGTGTTCCGTATTTCGTTAAATTTATCCTTAGCTCATTCTGCATCCATATGTGGGCGCCCAGGGCAGGTACGAGATAACAAGGGGCGGAAAAGCAGTACCTTCAGCGTTCGGTGCCTCAAACTTTCCGAGCCCGTAACGGAAGTGAACGTTCCGTTTCGCACCATCCTTAACTAATGGTTCCGCGTCGCCGACGAGCACGGGCCAAAGTGAACGGCCAAGGTGGCGGCGATAGCGTAATGGGAAAGGGGCCAACAACCCCGGGAAAAGGGCGACGGCAGAGCGCCGCTTGTTTCCCCACCATGTGTGGGAATAGCGGGACACCTTTCTTTAGTTTCCCGCTGTCGTTGCCGGCGGAGATGGGTGTACTGCATTGTCACTGCCTGTCGACATCTGACCGAGTGCCCCACAGCGGTTCATGAAAAGGAAAAACAAAAAAAAAACTCAATCACTGCACCGACTCCAGGCTACGGAAGGATTACGGGCACGCATTGTGGGTGGTCTGCTTTAAATCGCGGCACCAGCGAGCTGCGTTTTTCTTGTTTTTTTTTTGTTTACGCGAGCACCGTCGTCCCTGCTGTTTCTATAAATGTCTGTCTGTTCCCCATGACCGACAAACAACGTTACCTGTGGCAGGAAAGGCCCGAGTATTCGGTTATTGGCTCACGTAGCCGTGGACCTCGCGCTGTCCGTACGCTCGCAAGCTGATTGGTCGTGTGCGTCCGCCCGCTGCAATCGCAGACGGCGAAAAACTGGGAGGAAGGAGAAGCGGGAAGGCGAAGGCGTTTCGTATGAACGCCTGAGACAGCGCGGTCGGCTCTCTACCCCCTACATCCTGTTTTCTTTTTACATCTTCCAAGCATCGGTCGGTTCGCCCAGCGGCTAAAGAAGCTGCCGCGGTTGCGCGTGCCATGTTTTGCCAAACGTGCTCTCTTCAGAGTCCGTCTGCTGCAACCGAGGCGTTGGAAGCTACACGAAGTTTTTGGGGAGCCCTCTCCTGTTTCCGTTCTTTCTTTTGTTGTTTCCGTCGCCACGCTACGCACGCTGGCGTCGGCACGAAAAGCAAGAGTCGGTGCCCCAGGCACGTTCGTCCGATGAGCCCGCCTCCCTCCGGCCGTCGCTTCTTCCCGTAGACTTTATAATTAGAGCCAGCAGCGCCAGCAACGCCAACGCTGCGCACACTTGGTGGTGAAGAAAGTAAACAAGAGGTTTGCCCCCCCCCCCCCCCCCTTCTTTGCCAAAGCTATCTGTTGCCCTTCGCACCACCATAGCTCGTGGCGCAGCGACGTGCACCGCTTCCCTGCCGTGCACCCTCTCTCCTCTCTTTTGCATAGCGGGACAAAGTTCAGAGTTCTTCGCGTTGTTGCTATTGCTGCTGCGCGCGGTGGCCCCTCCCTGCTGTGGACTCTCCTCCTTGGTGCTTAAGAAGGAATGAAGAAAAAAAAAGCCGAATGAGAGACGCGTTTAAAGAAAAGGGAATGTGGCGATGCTGAGTTCAGAACTTTAGTCGGACACGGGCTGGCACGCGCGCACACGTCAAAGCCGCCAAGTCCTCTCTGTCCCGGTGATCACCGAAGACATCAGGTCCTCTTCCATGTTTGCCGACGGCGAAGCTTCGGCTCCGGACGTGCCCATGGTGTACCAGCGGCATTATCAGACGCCCGTGGCCTCCACCGCGGCGACGACTGCGTACGAGCGCTGCTGCGTCTCAGCCGCGGTCTTGATGCGCCGCCCGCCGTATCCCGAAGTCGCCACGTCGGCCTTCTACCCGCTGGAAGACGTGCCGCTGTCCTCGCTGGCCGATCATCATCATCGCCACACCCCTTCGTACGCAGTGTACGACCGCAGTTACGTCGACGCCCCGCCTTCTTCGTTCCTGTACGGCGCTGCCGCTTACGACTGCGTGTACGGTGACTGTCCGGACTGCGCGGAGGTTGGCTACCCGCCTGTGGCCGCAAGTAGTTGCTCAACCGCCGGCGACGCCAAGTCTTCCGCCTGCGCGTTGCAGACGTCGCCCGCCGTGTCGCGGCGCGCCGTGGTTCGCAAACGGAGCCTCTCGCAGGCCGAGCTGGAGAGGCGCAGGTCCTTGGCGAACCACCAGGAACGCCGTCGCATGCACCGACTCAACTCGGCGCTGGATCGACTCCGGAGCACGATACCGCCGCGCCTGCAGAACGGCAGTCGGCGCCTGTCCAAGATCAAGACGCTCAAGATGGCCATCAACTACATCCTCGAACTGAAGACTGTGCTGGGCCCGACGACCGTCCCTGGAGTTGGCGGTGGTTGTGCGCCGGCCTCCCCTTCCTGGAACTGAACGATACGCGCTTTTTTTTTCTTTCTCATCGTGCAGTGTCACGTACCGATGGTCGTGCATGCCAGCCAGCTATGCGTGTGGAACGAGCGGTGAGGTGGCGGCCTCTTGAAGATTGTGATAGTGTGATTGCCGCAGTGGAGAGTCTTGCGAGTGTGTTTATTTAGCTAGCTGCGATGCTTGCTTGCTTCTCCAGTGCTGTTACAAGGCCGTTTGACGAAGGCCACTTCGCAAGCGACTCATTTCGTAGCGACTTTCGTAAATACAATTACATTTTTTTCCCTCATCTCGTGATGCTGTCTTCAGCGTTCCTGATTGTCATTGTGATATTAGGTTCCTTGTCGTCGAATAAGCCTTATTTGTGGCACGAGACATGAGAAAGCAGCGGCACGGGGCATAGACATGAGAAAGCAGCGGCAGTATATCAGTGTTGGCTTAGGTGAGTGGCATCGTTATTTAGCGTTTACTTCTTACCGTCTGAGTGTTTCTTTTGAGCTATACAGCCGATATAATTCAGGCTCTTTATAGCTTACAAGCGCGTGGTTAACTCGTCAGAGTAGGCTGCTCTAAAATACGCCTCAGATTGATTCAATTTGTATTCGTGAGCAGGCAAAAATAAATGTGCCATGTATTCATAATCAAGCTTAATCTAGCTAGTCGCTCTTTTTTTGTTTTTCAGGACGAATGTGTCTTATTGCTCGCGCTGTCCCCACGCCTGTCATTTTAACAACGGCTGTGCGCTGTCTAACTGTGACATTCAGCAGTAGCGTCTGAGCCCGATGATCCCATAAAAAATGAAGTTGAAAAAAAAAACGAATCGAATACATATTTGATAGCTTGATATGGGGTTTTTGCGACTGTCGCCGAACTTTCAAAGTTCTGTTTATATACACTCGGTAACGATAAAATAAATTCGAAGCGCCCTCGTGCATGTACTTCTTGATTAAGTTAACTACCTTCAAAGCAAGCGTTAACTTCGCGAAATATAAAAATAAACATTTCTCTGTGATTTCTAGTTACCTTGCTGCACATCGTATGTTGCTAAGTGTGGCTAATAAAATTGATAATGAGGCCAATTTAGAGCGAATTCAGAGGAGGACATACTATCAGTTTAGAGTCATTCAAAATCACCGATGCTTAAAAAGATGTTTTGTTCAAAGAGTAAAACGAAATAATCACATTTTTTACCACAAGCATGACACCGTTTGTCTCAAAATTGCTTGAATCTTCAAAATGAACTTCAGGCGGATGTCCCTTGCAAAGTAACGGGCTCAAGTTCGTACACATGCAGCTGGTTAATTAGTGAAAAAAAATGGAATCATTTAGTTTATTTGCTCGTAACTTGCGCATTTGAATTGCCGGGGTCCGCTGTCTCCCAGCACAATCAGCAGATTCGTGCCCTATGCCAAAAGAACAGGCGTGTTTAGTCACGGTTCAACACACAAAATTTCACGTTATTTTTTAAGACACTCGGAAAGTGTGAGAAATAATCAAATTTTGCTTATACTACCAAAGCTTATGTTCTTAATTCCACGGTACAATACGGTTAGCGCCATTTCCGATGGAGGCGGAAATGTTGTAGGCCCGTGTGCTCAGATTTGGGTGCACGTTAAAGAACCCCAGGTGGTCGAAATTTCCGGAGCCCTCCACTACGGCGTCTCTCATAATCATATGGTGGTTTTGGGACGTTAAACCCCACACATCAATCAATACGGTTAGCGCGGACAATGAGATCTTTGCCACGTGTCCTCTCCAATATTCTGATATTAGAACCGGCTGTCGAAATCCGTTCGTTACATTCTTGCACATGAAGGGAAAATTTCATCGGAACCAGAACAGCGAACCACAATTTCAAGCCGCGATCGCAAACCAGGAAGAAGAGAATTTTATGAAACGATGCCCGCGGCATCAGAGTTCCTGCAATATTTAGATACGGAAAAGGGTCTATTGTTTCACGCCTCGTATAACTATATATTCACCTTGTGAACGCATGGATTTGTAATTATAGAAATTGCAAGCGTGTGACATGATTGTAGCAGCCTTTTGTGAAGGACCATGTGCTATGAATTTGCTGTGCGTTGGCGGTGAAAAGTTTCGTGGTCGGACACGCTCTGATACAAGAAAAATTGCTTAACTGCATCATAACTAATCCAAGGGTTGATGCAGTTCGTGGCATGCACATGTATACATTCGCATTGTGTTCATCACCTGTGTCGTATATTCCGCTCAACGTCCATCAGTTCGTGACTTTTGTTCTTCTTAAGAATGGTTTGCGCATACTCAAACTCGATAAGGCTGTATTTGAGTTCCGTTCATGCGTTACATAATTAGCCTGTAGGTTTCTCTTTTGTTGTTTTCGATGTATGCGTTGTCATTACGATAAGGGTATTTTTCCTTTCTCTCTTTTGTTTAGTTTATCTTTACCGTGCGTGCCAGTGAAACTTGTGAATTGTCCTTTTTAGTTCGCTTGTTTTCCTGTGGAGCAATAAAAGCTTCTCACATATCGATGGCTTTGTAGATCACTTTAGACGACACGACGCCCTGGCTTAGCTGTGCTTGCGGAATTGACGCCCTTGCCTCCTATGAATGGTGGTGTATGCACGTCGCGTTAGCCGGTACATTAGTTTTAATATGTAGCTAATATGCGTACTGTAAGGTCGCGGATTCGATACCACGCCGCCGCGCTCGCATTTTGCCCCGCCGCGGTGGTATAGTGGCTAAGGTACTCGGCTGCTGACCCGCAGGTCGCGGGTTCAAATCCCGGCTGTGGCGGCTGCATTTCCGATGGAGGCGGAAATGTTGTAGGCCCGTGCGCTCAGATTTGGGTGCACGTTAAAGAACCCCAGGTGGTCGAAATTTTTGGAGCCCTCCACTACGGCGTCTCTCATAATCATATGGTGGTTTGGGAAGTTAAACCCCACAAATCAATCAATCAATCAATCAATCAATCAAGCGCTCGCATTTTGCTGATGGCGCAACGCAAAAAAAGCTGCGGCGTATATACTTTGATAGCTCCACAACGGGCGAATCATTTTAGCTGCTCAGTCGAGGCAGATTCACAAAACGGATCAAATTCTGCGGAGCAGCTTGGCTTAACAACCACAATCGCTTGCGCCGCCTGTCGCTTGTCTTAGCAAATTACGTTGCGGGGCTACATTGTGATTTCACATTTTTCTTCATATCCAGCGCTAAGTTTTGCGACACACACAGAGTTCGAGCAGCGCGGGTCCTCTCACAACTTAGTGGTTGTTTTTTTTTTTTTTTGCGCAAAATTTAGCGCTAGATAACTTTTATGACGAAAAAAGAGAAGTCGCTTATCAACTTATAACTAGGGCTCCGTGTTTTCGGATAAATTTAAAAAAAATATATAAAGCACTTGCCTGTAAAATGTTTTTCAATCTGGATTTGTCCAATAAACTCTGATTTCAACAGGGTATTTTCAACGTTTAAAGTGCTTTTAAAAGCTGACAACTTCATTAGTCGAAAAAAAAAAGCGCACCTCCGTCAGCGGCAGCAACCATGTAAAGTATGCTTGCGTCATTTACAACAAGCTTTAAGGTGAATGAAAACTGACATACTGTGATGCCGAGTAAAGGATTGGGGGTGTTATTGGAAGTAATCGTAACGTAATTGTGAAAGAGGAAAATGGATGTAAAGGTAGCTCGCCACGGGTTTAGGGACTGAATGTGCGACCTTCGAATTCGCGCACCCGACTTAGCCGTGAGCAGGAACCCAACCTGCGACCTTCGAATAACGCGTTGTGGTCGGACGCGTTATTCGAAGGTCGCAGGTTCGGTATTCGTCCACGGCAAGTTATCTTTTCATCCACTTTTCTTTCTTCACACTTACATTACAATTGATTCTAATAATATCCCCTATACTTTCCTTGGCATAATTGTATGTCATTTCTCATTAATATTGTTTCTAGCTAAAAAAAACGAGCCCTTAAACTTACTTTTTTTCCCCCCTTCAGGCATTAAGGCTGCAGTACGAGCAAACGTTGAGTGTTTTCGATTCAAGTATATGTGCGCGCATGTATACGTGTTTGCGTATTCAGACCTTGCAGCGATATAAAATACAGTTAGTGTTTTCGCATGCTCTCGTGTTCAGACGTCATTTCAAGTGAGATTTCGGGGTATTTAAAATTATGGCGAAAATAGGTTCATTAATTTTCATCAACAATAGGAGGCAGCCTGGGAGGAAAAGCAGATAAGCAGCTTGACTATTTTCACCCCCCCCCCCAAAAAAAAAAACCTCCGAAAACCCGGAGGCCTGCTTATGACGCTGCTGTCAACAACTGAGTCACGCCACTGCAACGCGTATTGATCTCCTGTTCGTGGTCCAGTTTACATAAGCCTACAAGCTGACGCACACGCTGCAACAATGACGCACGCGCGTAGCACGCACAGCGTTACTAACCTGCGGCACCGCGAAACCCTTCCCACTTGCAGTCACGCCGCCGCAAGTGTTGTTCAGGCCGGAAGCGACCTTGCCGACAAGCTGGAAGAGAGGCTCACCCAATTTGGACAACGTACGTCGCCGCTGTGCGCACTCTGTGTCACATCTCTGTCCTGATCATCAGCATTCGGCCCGGGAACTCAGGCTTCCTTCCAACAGCATGCAGCATGCATCCCGGCGCTGTATATCCCCGTTTGTGTATACTCGTGAGGTCAAGTTATGTAGTGTTCTCCCTCCACCTCCCGAATCACCTAATAGGCGAAATTGGGGGGGGGGGGAGGGTAAATTCACTCTATACATTGACTTCCCAAAGTCTGGAGGGGAACTCTGAGCACGCTTATCTTAGTGTTCGCACATCTTGTGCGTCACGTAGCCGTGCATATCACAGCTATTAGTGCAGTTACATTCACGTTTGCGTGACGGTAATGATTATTGAGAGTTACGTCGGTTAAGCTTGCAAAATACTAAAATCACAGCATATCCACGTATTGAATCATGACGGGCTAAGCGTCCGTCCGTCCGTCCATCCGTCTGTCTGTCTGTCTGTCCGTCCGTCCGTCCATCCGCCTGTCTGTCTGTCTGTCTGTCTGTCTGTCTGTCTGTCTGTCTGTCTGTCTGTCTGTCTGTCTGTGGATATGTTGTGCTGAGTTAGCCGGAGGGATGAACTACCCTAGACCTTAGAGCTTCGCCCCTAAAATGCTTAGCAGCACTAAACGATGGAAAAGGAAATAAAAAGTAGTATGAAAATGGACTGCAACAGCAGCTTTCCATGCATGTGGAAGTTCAAAATGAGGTTATAAATAAGCGCGGGTCTGATTCACTAACATTGTAGCCGCATTCCGATGGGGCGTGGCATGCGAGGATGGCTTTGCTCTAAAACATTTACTATTAACCGAGCTTTCAGTGCACTTTTTCTTTTTAATTCTCCCGAGGTTCACTAGGAAACCGGTGACTTGCTTCGGATGCAGTAGCGAAATACGGGACATGAAAACGCGCATACACAACCTTATGGATTTGCCTTTGGAAGCTTGAGTTTCATTGTCTTGGCAATTTTATGGCGTTTGTTCACTCGAGGTGTGCTTGCTCTTTTGAACGTGGTCGTCAAGTTTTCTTGTGCGTAGTTCTTTTTCCCGACCTGCACAAAGTTTTAATGAGATTGATGAACGAAAGAAAGAGTCGCGCAACGTCTTAATGTGTCTGTTTTGTCTTTCACCCGCAAGGTATGAAGATTAACAGGAACCGGTGATGATGGCGAACGCCCGCGCCATTTTCGGGAGGACCAACGTGAACCGGCCCTTCGTCACTATGCATTTGAAGACTGGAATGCAACTGGAATGTCGTCCCATTGCAGATATCTTCGCCTTGAATCTGAATCAACTTCGCTTTTCTGTTTTATACCTCAGTTTCACTTTTTCTTTTGCTTTTTTTTCTTTCCTAGCTCTCTCCCTCCTTCCTGATATATATTTATTTATATTTTTTTTTGCAATGCTCTTGCACAGTCCATTGCCACTCTGATCTCTGGCGCAATTTTGTTGACCGCGTCTTTGTAAATTTTTATGCTCCGGTGCTCGCCATGCAAACATCATAGAGTCAAGAGTGAACACTTGGCGGAAATCAACATCGATAGAGTGCTTTTGGTTCAGCTGATGTATGTGTACAGACGTCGCATATGTTTATAGACAGCACGCGCGAGTGATAAACGACGCTGTAACAATGAATAATGCAAATGAATAAAGTTGAGCTTTTCTACTAGATTTCCGACTTGAGTGTTGCTGCAGAGCAAACTTTTCTAACTGAGCGATTAAATGCATGTTTGTTCAGAAGAGCGGCGAGTCGACGAAGCTCCCAGGTGATTCGTTGACTAGCGCATCTCAGCTACACTTCAAACCGACACCCATTCAGAAGCACGCGTGCCAGCCCCAGCTAACTATCAGCGTCAGTAAACAATCAAAAGCACACGTGGAGACTAGACAAAGAACAAATTAATCAAGTTCTGACAGACTAACCGGGATGGGGCCCTCGGCTCGTCGCTGGCTGCTCCCATGTCGGAATAGGGAGTCATGCATCTCCGCTCTTTCACGGGCCTTATGGATGGTCGTTGACTGGGTATTCAGTGCTGCACTTACGATGGTGTCTTCCCAGTCTTGTTCACTGATGTCTGACGTGTCTCGTAACGCTGGACAGTGGCTGAGTGCTGAACGCCTCCCCACAATCCGGGTACTGTGAATGGATATCTCGGTTCATCCGGCAAAGGGCGTAGGTGGAAATTTTTTTTTCGTGGGGAGGGGGCGAGGTTGTTTCTTTAGTGGGTGCCGCGCTGGCAGATCTAGTCGAGTATAATTTTGTACTCATATTCCATGTAAAAAATAATAAAATAAAATCGGGAGGGGGGGGGGGGGCGCGGTGTGTCACCCCATGGCTACGCCACTGAACCCGGCTTACGAACCCTCGCGAGGGATATATGACCTCGTCTACGGTTCGTGCGCTTTGGATTGCTGCTCATGGCCCCGTAATATTAATAACTGCATTGTAAGACATCCGCATGTGAAGCGTTGGGAACGAATAAGTTGGTTATTCGCACGCACATTACCCTCGAGGGAGCTCGAACGATGCGCAACACGTAAGCTCCCACGCTTTTAGCCGGGCCGCTGTTGCCATACTTTTGCATCAATTCGGGTGCATTTTGATACTTCGAGATATGCGTACGCTTCGTCTGTGTTCGCTTAGATCGTCTTCATAATGCACAAGCACACTTCCCTGCGCTGCATACTCGCCCAACTAATGGCCGCACCAGCCGGGTTCGTAGTGGAAGTGCGGTCCTGGTAACGCGCGCTGGGGCTTCTCTTTTAGAACTGCTCGCACCAAGAGAGCCGCGTCTACATTCTCCGCGTCAAACTGCGCCTTTCCACGCTGTTCGCAGAAGTGACCGTCCGCCATTAGTTCGGCTAAATGCATTGCAGGAAAAATAGCTTTACCATCACAAAAATGGTCTATTTACCAAATGTGGCAATTCTACTCGATGTTCGAAGTCTTCAGCTCTTCGCACACCGCTGAAAAACCTTCGTGAATCCGCGCTTTTTTTCTTTTTTTCCGTGCAACGTAAGGGCCTTCGTGTTTGGTCCACAATGAAGTGTTCCGAAGAAGGAAAGGAAGAAAGAGAAGCTCTGACGTGAGCTCGATTGGTCCACGTGCGCGGCTGCGCCGTGCAGGCAGGCGTGACTCGTCACGTGCCCAGACAAGCTCTCGCAATTCTCTCCTGCGCATGCTTTCGGCAAAGGCCTGAAAGCGGAGAGAGAGACGTGCAGAGTGTCTGTCTGGGTGCGTAAAGAGTTAAGAGGGGAGGCAGAGATCTCTCCTTTTGTACTTACACGCGGTGTCGGTTTCCGTCGGGACGTGCTCCAGACGCCGAGGAAGGGCGGCCGAGTTACCTCGCCGAAGAACCGCCTCAGTCCCAAGTCTACCCTCCCGGCATCATTCGCATAAAAAACAGCGCCAATAACGAGGGACAAGAGAAAGAAGGAGACAGACAGCAACCAAGTTAGCTCCCGGCATCGCTGCCCCACGCTTTCCAGGCATTAACTAAAACGAAGCTTTCGCAGAGATCGTGCGCATGCGGCGATTCAGATGTTTAGCATAGCCGACAAAACTAAGCGTACAGCCAAGTTCTTCGAGGGAGAATAATGGCAGCTAAGCGAGAGGAATGCGAGCCCATTTTCTGCGAACATGAAATATGTCTTAGAATTGTAAGGTGCGCGGGATATTTTGCTCATTTATAACGAATGGTGCAGCATGTGGGCTTCTCTGCACAATGCCGAAGCATTCAGCGCTGAATGCGCACAGGATGCAAGAAAACGCCGTTATTTCCAATAGGCTGAGGCATATTCTTCCGAGGGTGGAATCTTCGGTGACAGATTGAGGGGTAAGCTACCATTCGGGCAAACTGTATGACTGCTAAAAGCGTTGTCTATCGATCGTGCAACATTATTTCTCACACTTCAAAGCTCCGGGGCGAGGCGCCTTCGGGTGCCGACTCCCGTTCACTTATGACAACTGCAGCATAACAGTGCTATGAGGCAAAAAAAACAAAACAGACTTCATGGAAAAAAAATAGTAATAAATAAACCAAACATTTCGAACAAAATCACATTGACAAATAACAGATCATCGCGCCTAGCCTTGTTTGCATGTTGCCTTTTGCTGTACTGCCGAACCCGCTGACAGTGATACCGACGTTTTAACGATATAGAGGTTATAACGAATAATTGCTGCGCCATGAAATGATGTGTTTTCAGTGGTTCAAATAACCCGCTTATAGCAATGCCCGCATTATTGGTTTTAACTAACTTCTGGATGTTGGCTGTCTGCGCCGCAAGAGAGCGCGAAATTTTGGAAAAGAAAGAAAGAAATTCAAGCTGCTGAATCCCCCGCCCACAATACAAGCATCAACCAGCGCACCTTGCAGATACTTGGCATGCTTTACCGCATAGCGACGCGGTATTGCTACAAAGCTGACTTTTGAAATCCGCTACGACGAGGGAGCGTTGACATGCAGTTCGAGTAGAAGTTGATACTTGGAGAAGCGTTCCGGCGTCTTAAACTTGAGACGTTGTCATACATTGGTTCTATGGGACTTGAAGCGGTCCCGTAAAAGCGTACGAATTTTCAAGCATGGCCCTGAAATCGGCACTTTTGTCATCCTTGAAGTGTGTTTCGTTGGGCTAGTTGGTCAAACATGGCGAAAGGTATAAACCGCGCAAACTAGAAGAGACGAACGAAGAAATAACAGACCGGACAAGCGCTAATAACTGGCTGTTTTATTTGTTCGACGCAATATCAGGGGAAAAGTTATGGGGTAACAAGTCACATGAACTTTCAAGCCATTCACCGTGGACATGGTACAATGTGTAAACCTGTTAGTCGACAAGATTAAAACTCTAAGAGTGCACCTAGGCACGTGAGAGATAGTCTGTGTCATCCTCATCACTGATGTCTGTTGGCCTATCGTATACTATATTATAGTTTTCTCACAACAGCTTGCCATCCCCCATTTTTTTTTTTTTTTTGTGTGCAACCCATTTGTAGCAATTACGGTTATAACAGTGAAATATTTGTAGCACACTATTTTAATAAGTGGGTTCAACTGTATTAGCTGGCGTATTCACCGGTTTTACGTGGTCATGCAACTTTATAATAAAATGCACTCAGTTTAGACATGCTTTTCAATTGTCTCAACAAAATTGCACGACGACTTGGTTGTGACGTATTTCATTCATGTAACTGTCTCCTTTATATTTGCCCAGTTGTTTCTTTCTTCCATGTGTTTGCCCAAATTTATTCTTTTATTTCTCTATATTGCCAATATACAACAGGCACAAGTTAATGCTTGAGGGACAATGATCAAAGTGTTTTTCAGTGCATTTGGCATCCAACCCTTTTCAGCAAGGTCGATCAACTGCATTTGTAGGGAGTGCTGGCAAAGCAGAGCTCTGCAGCTCAGACTACGGTGATGCACAATGAAAAATAACCTCTATGTAAGTTTTGGTGATGAAAAGAAATTAATTGTGCACATTTAACTGGACTGTTCATAGGCTAACATATGAATATGGTCAACATGCTATTATTGCATTCACAAATTATTTTATGCCTTTTTACCAGGATACTACTGAATAATAGCGGCACTTTGAACTGATTACAACACTGCCAGACATTGGAAAAGATTAAACCTTAAATTATATTAACGAATAAATGTAGTATCTAAACTCTTTTTTTCTTTTCATGTAAGTAACAATGTTATAGGTCCTCTTTGAAGACAGTAACATGTGAAATTTACCCACAAATTCAAACGGCCGTCTTGCAAATTGTCTCTGGAAATGATACACCTCAATATCTGAAATTCGTAACTTCAATAGCTCTTTAAAAAACCTTGTCAAGTAATCCACAACAAAATCAAAAATAAAATAAATGAAAAACACTACTATTTACTGAAGTAAAGGACATACCACTTATTGCGCTTCTGTGGAAACAGCTACTTTTCAACGAAGTATTCTGAGGCACAAACACAACAGGACAACTACTCCATTTCCTTTATTAGAGTTGCCGCTTATCCACATAGCTATGTGGAAGTGGCTCTCTCTGGAAGAAGTCTTCATCAGTGAATTTAAATATGCACATGAAACCATGCTCATGGCTGCCTAACTAACAATATTTTCCGAAAACTGTGGCGGGATGAGCGGCTCTCCACTGCAGGTGCTGCTGCACAGAATCAGTCCTTCACACACACCGAGTGCGCAGCCTGTTTGCATTCACTGGTACTGTGAACTGGTGCCAAACGGTGATGCTCCTAGTTGTGATGGGTCCTCCATTTGTGGATTCACTGCAACAAAGGAAATGACATACATGGGTTAGCCATCTTGTCACGACTGTGGTGATAATAAACACCAGTGAAACAAAGTTTTTTTTTTTTTGAAATTTATAAAATAAGTGAGACAGTTTTACAATTGTCCTTTGAAACTGATGATCCAAAATGAAGCCACATGTATGCTAACAAATGAAAAAAATATGTCTGAGCTATTCGAAGGTTGCATGTTCAGTCCTTGCTGGTGGCAAGTTATCTTTTCGTTCACTTGTCTTTCTTATTTACCTTACAATTACTTCTAATCATCGTTATCAGCCCGACAACGCCCACTGCAGGACAAAGGCCTCTCCCATGACCCGCCAATCGACCCGGTCTAGTGCTTTCTGCTGCCACACGCTATACCTGCTAACTTTTTAATCTCATCGGTCCATCCAACTTTCTGTCTCCCCTTTGTGCATTTGCCTTCTCGGGGAATCCAGTCAGTTACCCTTAGTGACCAGCGGTTATCCTGCCTACAAGCTATGTGCCCGGCCCATGTCCATTTCTTTTTCTTGATTTCAACTATGACATCCTTAACCCCCGTTTGTTCCCTGACCCACTCTGCTTTCTTCTTGTCACTTAAGGTTACACCTATCATTTTCCTTTCCATCGTTCCCTGCGTAGTCGTCCTCAATTTAACCTAAACCTTTGTGTAAGCTTCCACGTTTCTGCTCCATAAGTAAGTACCGGCAAGATGCTGCCGTTATACACCTTCCTCTTGAGTGTTAGTGGCAGATTACCATTAACGATTTGAAAATGCTTGCCGAATGTAATCCACCCCATCCTTATTCTTCTCGTTATTTCACTCTCATGGTTCGGCTCTGTGGTTACTATCTGTCCTAACTAGACATATTCCTTTACAGCTTCCAGCATCTCTCCACCATCCCATATACTTTCTTTGGCATCATTTTCTGTTAGTTCTCACTTGTGTCTAATTTAAAAAATGAAAAACAAAAAAAAACGAGGCCTTAGATTTCTACTTCTTTCCTTCAAACAAAAAAGTTGAAAGTTATGTAGTTGCATTACAGTAGTTGTATTCAAGCTCTGCAGCATGACTAAGTTTGCCAAGACTGAGCGATTTCCACCTTCATGTCAATGCAAGACCAAACATATTGACCTCCAGGAACATGCTTTTGCTGCTATATTCATATCATTTCATCCCGCATTACAATATCTCATTTCTCAGACAGAGGGAGCTTACCAGGCTTGAACTGCTCTGCAGAGTACCGTGTAAACAATATTCCTACACCTTCGATGAGCGCCAATAAAACACCCCCTGTAAACAAGATACACACAATTAGGGGCTGAATACAGGGCACCTTACTCATGCACTACACCAAATCGATGAACTGCCGAGAGGATTCTGCAAAGACACACACACACATGTTGACTCGAGATCTTCGAGAATCAATTTATACAGAAATGCTGCCCACGCACTGCGCGCTGCTAACATCAATAAGTGGCCGTGCCGACACTCCCACAAAATTTTTCTTTAGCATGTGAATTGAATAAAGCACTGTTAAATCAGCAAATGTGGCACAATTCACCAGTGAACATAAACTTACCTATAACCGCTGATCCTACCATTGCTCCTGCACCATCTGTAGGAAACATGCAACAAAAACCTGTCAGTGCATAGAGACACCTGATTGAAAAATATGTTAGAAGCTAGAGGTGATGCGCTTTTAAGTCTGAGCCAAATTTTTTGTAGAATGATATGTGGTGGTACAACATGACTTGTTTTACTGCAAGCATGCATCTACTATGAAATGGCATAATCATGGTTGCCATCTTAGAGTACTAGCACATTGAGAAACTGTGTTAACAAAGCATGACAGATGTCCTTTGTATAAAGTCACAAATCAGCAGGTGATAATAATCCGGTGGAAAATGGTCACCATTAAAATTAAAACAATGTGCATCCAGAAATATGGTGTCATAGCTATCATGTCTTTGAGCTAGCACAATGAGAAGATGCCCTTTTGGTATCACATAAAAACTTCATGTACTGCAACCAGTTTCTTGCATGTTTAAAAAGGAAAAAAAAAACCTTGGACTGTGCTTTATATGTGCTTTCATCTTCCAACAGCAGCACCGATATTAGATGCATCACCTTCATTACATGAAGGTGATGCATCATTTTATTTCTGGATTGGTTACCCCTGTTCATACTTGTACCCATCCTGCATATGTATTACATTTGTTGTATGTTTCCCACCCCTTATGTAATACCCCCTCTAGGGGGTTTTTAAGGTAATAAAGTGAAGTGAAGTGCTAATTGAAGTTACGTAGAGCAACTAGCTGACGGAATGTAAACCACCACACCAGCCTAAGTAGTGGCACTGTATACAACGGACGCATTTGTTAAATAAGATAAAATAAAACATTTAAGAGCAGACATAATGCTTAGCTACATACATGCAAATTTATTTTAAGGTGTGCTTTTTGGGATTCGAATGCATACTCTTTTGAGTTCAGACAATTTTTTTGTACTGTTGTGATTTCTAGTGACCTGCAATTGGCAAGTGTGAAACGGGTGCTGTGGTTTTAGTCACAACATTGCAGGGCAAGCATATTTAAAAAAAGTGGCTTGATCCTTACTTCTGACGGCCAAGATCGCTCCAGTGAGAGCACCGCTTGTGATGGAATTCCACGGATCTTCTTTCTTACGAATCTTTACCATAGTGCAGTCTATTGTTGAGAACAGGCCACCCCACACTGCAAAGTTTCCTGCACACACAGCACACGATTTCTTGTTAATTATCGGTAACAACAAGTACCATTATTCAATCTATATAGCTTAAATCCTGTTTTTTTTTTCGGTTGCAAAAAGTAGCTAATGACCCGCTTATCACAACTGGAAAGCTTTTTTTCCTCGAGCATGTGATGGTTAATCGTTTAGAAAGGGTTTTATATCAACCAGTTGCAGTTTCTGTGAGCGTCGAGTCAGACGGGAGTCAGAGTCGTTTTCGTGTAAACATAGCTGGCTATGCGAGCACACAATGCAACTTGCAACCACGTGTACAGCTCTTTTCGACGAAGGCTTTCTCCAGGACATGAATATGCGTGACCCCCAAAAATGCACTGTGCAACAAGGACATAACCCTTAGCATTCCTATGTAAGCCTGGCCATCTTTGTATTGAGAAGGCTTGCCAGAAGAAAATGCCTGCACTGTCCTCTTTCTGTGGTCCCTGTGTTATCAGTGCTACAGCTTCACTGAGCACTAGTGAGGATCGCGCAAGCCAACACAAAGTCACAATTCAGGTGGTAATAGGTTGTTTACACAGAAATCAAAGGCGCATTTTGCGTGTAGTGTCGCAACACGCACATTCAAATTGATTTTAAATATGTTTTGGGCTACATTATCAGTTAATATTTCATAGATGCTGCGTGTATGTCCACGCAAATCAACCCCACAAGTTACTTCGCTTTCAAAATTTTGTGTCAATATTTCTTTAATACCAAATATTGCTTTTTTTAAGCAAATACAAAGGAATGAGACAAATATGCACAAATTGCAAATATGCACAAATTGCATAAAGACTTCATTTTTTTACAAGAATCAAAACAATTATAGAAAGGTTGCTTTTTTCTCACCTCCTATGATGGGAGCTCTCTCCTTGATTGCACCTAGGCTGCCGAGAAGTCTGCGGTTCACACCCTTAAAAAAAATTTGGCATTACTTTATAAGAATGCAAGTCAACGCACACAAGAGAAATGCATACCATATGCTAATTCACTGGATTCCAGCTTCTTCAACTTTCGAGGTATATCAAAAGAGAGAAAAAAAGGAAGCCGTGTTTAAAGCTATCACTAAAGGTAATTGTGCTATATACAATCAGAGTCTACTGAGTGCCATTTTATGTAAATTTATTTAAGAACTTCTCATTCAGAACATAATAAATTTTATTGTGCATTAGAAGCCAGTAATAATATGCTTCCTACAGAAGATGCCAAGAGCAATCTGCTGAAACAGCAACAAGTAGGTGCATGTTTGTAGGGAAGTAGCACGAATTTAACCTGCATAGCAACCTTTAGGTGCGAAACTCTTCACCTCAACATCAGCGGTAAATTATATATATTTTCTCTTTTCTCCTGTGATATTTAACGAGTCAAGGAATCAGGTTGCTTCAGTGACCGGTGTTACAACGCTGATAGATAATTCATAAATGGTATGCATTTTTGCAGACACACAATAATGAATACACCTCGTGGACCTGGTAAATTGGCATCGTCACTAAGTGAGTTTTATAGGTAAAGGGTAGCAAAGATAGAGAGTGGGTAACGACTGGCATCCTGACTCACCGATGGTGCATTTCTGAAGCCCTTTATGCTTTGAAATACAGCCCCACCTATGGCACCCATGGTGAAGGCACCACCGCAGTCATCTACAATGCGCCATGGGCTGGAAGAGAAAAAACACAGCGTGTACCCAAATATCTCAACACCTAAGCTAATTTTATCATGTGGGTCATCTTACTGTGGCTGGAAATTGAACCTACGATCTTCTGCTCAACCGAAGATAATTGCATAACAAAACAGACTGCGTGGTTGACACCCCATTCACTCGGACGCAGCAAAAAAAAAAAAAGAAAGTGGAATTGAATTGACATGCATGTGCACTAACAATGCAGGGTGGTGCAAATATGCCACATCAAGTAGAAACTGCCCTGGCACAAGCCCAAAGTAGAGTCTGCTACATAAAATGCTTGAGAGCAAAAGCGAGCAGACTTCTAAGAACTCGTGAATATGGGCGTCAAACCGTTGGCTGTTTGTGGATCCTTACACTAGTGTGAGAATCATGGTGAATATCTAAATGTTAAGGATGAGAACAACGTAAAAACTGTCTTGCCTAACTTAAAAAATTAAGTATTTCAAAACTTTTACACAAAACAACAAGTAGACTGGAGAGTGAAAGTGGAACATAATACAGTTGATGTGAATATTGTTTTTAACACAAAAGTGTTTTATGTCTGGGTCCACCAAGATTTCAGTGATCGCAAAAATGACATTTAAAAATAACACAACCAGAAGGCAAAGAAAAAAAATCCGCCAATGAGAGTCACACCCATGACCTCTGTGGACATCAACACCTGCTGGGCACGCCATCCACTGCCTTACATTGACAAGCTTAGCAGATTTTAAAAACACGCCTTCTATATCTACCACTGCAAACTAACAGTACTCTTGGCAAAGTGTGATAATGCATCATGGCCATGGAATCCATGATTAATTCCTTTAACGTGCCATTTCTAGCGTCCATATAGGAGGGAAAGTGCAATTTCGCCAACAGCTTAAATCACTGCCAAAAGGCGACTTTACCCAAAGCGTGGACGCGGCTGATAGCATTCATCCATGCCAAAAATATTTATGCAGCGCACAGAGCAACGCATGTGTTTGACTTGGTGTAACTGCTTGTTCCCAACTTATGCTTGCTAAGCTAAAAATTGTGGGTGACCAACAGCAAAGACGCAATGTGTGTTGCATTTCCCTCTAATTGAGCAGTGGCATTCAATAACTCTTACATGCCACAAGTAGGCGACCTTAGCCCAAGTTTGGCGCACAATCAGTCAAGCTCTTTTGCCTGCCACAGCGCTTTTTTTGGTGCTTCTCTCACCATTAGCTACTACAGCTACGACAAGCATCTATGACCACAAGGGCATGTTTAATCACTATTCAGTCACTAATCATGCACATTAGTCATCGGGGTGCAGATGCATCACTAAGCGTCAGCATGTATGCATTCACGAAAAACAGTGCTTTAACTGTCAAACGCCAACATACATTGTATAAGCTCTCTTGTATTATTGTACCTTCTCAGGAGACGTTTTACTTTCGTGTTATACTGATTCCTATGACGGAGGGGTCAACCATGTGTTTTTTGCCCATTCCATGCTTTCTCGGCAAAATAGTGCTAATATGCTCAATCGATTAGTTCACCAGACAGTTTTTGTAAACTTAGAGTTCACCACACCCAAAAGTATCCCTCAGGCTAGTATTGCATTTGTCTTTTTTTCTTCAGATTTTCGTTTGCGAACTTTGCCACAAGAAAATGTATTACCAACTTGTTCAGCAAACCGTTCTTCTAGATTATGAAAGAGGCAGCAGTGGGCAAGGTTATATTCCCCATGCCCAACGAAAGTACGACAAACTAGGGTTTCCGCATTACCATGTTACTGTGGATGGGGATCGAACCTACAACCTTGTGCCCAATCGCAGAATGCTCAGCCACCTCGGTGGGTCCAGTCGAATAGTTCGTCCATAACTTTTATATTGAGTTATACACCATCGCGCTGATCTGTATCTGACAATCAAAATGCTTTTGTTATGACGGACTATATCTTAATTTCATGATGATGGTGAAAGGAACAAATGAACGATAACTGGAACAAGACAGAGAAGTCAAACTTCTTTTCTCTTGCACATCAGGCAACCACACTGAAACCACGAGCCAATACAAAGGCATGCCTTTGTCTTTATGTATGTTTTTCATTGCCTGTAAGGAGATCAAAGCCAGCGACGACATACTTCAGCTGGTTCTGAGACAGGGCTATTGATCCAACTTTCGACCTTGACAGGTAGCGGTCGCTTCCGGAGCCTAATGCCAAGTGTTTGCAATAACAACTGCTCAAACGCATTTCCGGCGTAAGGGTCGACTTAACTGAATCGCATAATATAAGCCGCGAGAACATTCACAGCTAACCAAAACTATCAGTTAATCCGCAATGCGCACCAACAATCAGCCCGGCTTTCAGTGAAACGACAAGAAAGCTTTCAGGTTAAAGGCTAGCCATAGCCTGTAAATTTTGCTGAGAGGAATACGCAAAACTATTGATCATTTACGAATGACTTTTAACCGCAGTGCCTCAACATCTCACAGCTTTCAATGATGCAATAGCGGCTTCTCGCTTAAGCTGAGAAATAATCGACACTTAGCACAGATTCCACTGCGGTTGGTCATAGCGACGCATTGAAGCATCTCGAATTCCGGTGAATAATTTTCGGCGCCTTTCGGGAGTTAAATAACGCAGAAAATAGAAAATTACCATGGTTCACGTGCGTATTCTTCCATGTTGTTTTCAGAGGAGGAGAGAAGGAACCATGGAAGGAACAGAGGAGGAGGATACGACAATGTAGCCAGAGGCTTGTGCGTTTGTGCACGAGGCTGCCGCTAAAAATATTCGAACACACACAAAAATTTCTGCAAAAGTACAGTGACGTAGACCTATTTTGCTGACTTAGAGCTTACATTTAGGTATTACATAAGAAACTGTTTAGTACATTTTAAATTATTTTACAAATTGTTTTGAGTGCAGCCATGATGAACCGTTAGCCTTCGTTTTTTTGTATCTTACCTTTAACAAGAAAATAAACAACGTTACAGTCGACGCATATGCATGAAAACAATTGAGTTTGTGCAAACAATGTTTTATGTTCTTTTTATTCACGTCATGTTATCCAAAAACAAGGAAACATCGGCTTCACAGCCAAGCATGGCGGCGCTCAGACGTTTTACGGAAAACCGTTCGTTATCGTCATTGTCAAAACGTCAGTTAAATAAATGTTTAAAAGGCACGCGCGCGCGGTCACGCAGTGTTCGAATTCTTTGCGTAAAAACTGACAGATATTTTAGCTCTTAAACAAGCGTGGACGGTTTGCTTTATGACTAGATTTGCTTGGTTTATTCTCGGAAGCCTCTAAAAGTAGCGAGAGGTAAGTGCATTCTGCCCGTGTCATCGGCTTACTGACTGTAGCGGCGCTTTTCAGCCGAATTTCAGTTACCCATGGCCAGTTTCAGTCGCCTTTCGTAAATAATGGCTGTGTGCTGCTGCTTTTTGCCATCGTTTTCTTGATATTGCCGTATCTCATGAACACTGCATACTAGAGGCACCGTGTGAAGTCGTTGCTGCTGCGAGAGGTTTCTCACGTCTAAAGTATTCCGCCTTCGGTGTGTGCGAGTGTCTGTGTGTGGGAGGGGTGGCGGTTTGTTGCCTCTGCACACAATCCCGGGCTCTGTGTGTTTGCTCTTGTACTTGTAATGCCTTGTGAAGCTTGGTCCCCGAATTCGGTCAAGCTGAATTCATTATAACTTAACTTGCTTCAGCTGTCATCGTGCTAATAGTTCTTGGGGAAGGATGGTGCAGAATGCTCCGTAAGTTGACAGTCAAAAAAGTATAAGCGAGCGTTTTTTTATATATATAAGGTTCAATGTGTATGTACAAACGTTCGTGGTTTCCTTTGTTGACACGTGTGCGTGGCTTTTGCAAGTACTGAGTGTTGCGTGGTACGTAATGCTTTAAACTGGTACAGCAGTTTCACTCATTATCGTTTTTCAGCATAAATGTAATATAGGCCCCGTCTGTCACAACTGCCACTTACACGGCATTTTTTCAACAGTGTGAAAGTGAAACTAGTTCATTGTTTACCAGTTTTGTTGTTGCGAATGTTGGTTATTTCTCTAGCATACCCTCTCTTTAGATTAGATTTATGTTGCTTACAAATTTTACTATTGTAGCCCGCCTGGTTACATGTATTGCCCGATGATGGCACATGTAGTGACGCAGTCAAGCACCTGCTTATTTATTTAAACCTTGTATGTCTCCGAAAAAAAAAAGGAAAAATGCCCAGCAAAAAAATTTTTTTTTCTGCCACACTGTTCATGATAGCTCGATAGGTGAGGTATTTTAAAAAACTGGGCATGCAAACACTTGCAAAAGAAGTCGAAGCACCACAATTGCGAAATTTAATGTTTTGCACAGGCCCAGGAATGATGAAACGGGTACGGCATATCGATAATAGTAGTAGAGCGCCTGTGAGTAGATGATTAACTTGCATAAAAAAGTAATCAAATGTCTTAACCGTTGCCTTTCACGTAGACCCTCCACGCATGCTGATTGATAGGTTTGCCTGCTGCCTGGGCATGCTCAGATCAAATTTCTTGCCATCTTTCTTTTCTGCCGTTATGCACCTCTGCAGTTTTTAGTGGCATTCGTGGTGTCCTGATTTCTTTGAGTTTGTGTTTGCATGCTCAATCTTTTAGAATGAATACTTGACAACTATCTCAACCCTCTGTTATTCACTTCTCGTTGTTAAGCTCTAAGACGTGGCTTTGATTCCAAGCAACTACAGTGGGAAAAGTATTTTGTCCTAATTTTAATAAGAATGAAATGTAAAAGCTCCTTTATGCTAGGATTTAGGTGCACATTTGAGGAACCTTAGTGGTTAGTAGTAAAACCAATATACTCCACTGTGGCGTGCTTATAATTGTATTGCGAGTGTGGCCCTTCATTCCCCACAGATTATTTCATAACCATATGCTCAAACTGAAATTGACTATAGCTTTGGAAAGTCCTCAATAGCAAGTTCAACCCAGTTTCAAGTTTAATAAAGAATGGCTTCAATTTAGAATTGCTCTTAACTGAGTTGCACGCAAAACATTGAAATACAAAAGGAAGACACCTGAACACAGCGCACTGTGCTTCTTTAGAATTGCCGGTTTACATAGGTTTGTTCGCATGTCAGTTGACACTGTGGAGCCTGTGTCGACATATTTGTTGCATCACGCATTATGATGACTTCTGCCCTTTTGTTACTGATTGGTGATAAATCCCAATTTTTTCTTCTCAGTGGATCACCATGAGCAAGGCTAGTGATGATGGCCTTGAAGCGCTTCTGGAGCAGTGCTTCAGCGTCCGTGTCACTCGTCAGGAGTTGGAGGCCCCAACGACAGCTGTGGTGATCCGTGTACTTCACGGAGCCTTTAGCATCTTCGGCTTGAATGAAGTGGCCCTGGAAGTGCCTCGCTCGCTACTGCCCAGTGAGGCCATGCACATTGAGGGCTCGATACCTATAGGCCACTACTTGAAGCTGATGCAAGTTGTTCTTGGAATTGTAGGCGTTAATGATGTGGGCCTGCAGGACCTGACCAATCCAAAGCCGAGACGCACTCGTTGGCTTTTGAAGATTCTCGTCAACAAATTGCTCCAGGCAACTGCAGTCTTCAGCAAGTACACGGTTAGCTACACCCTCTTCCCTACTGTTTACCTCTCAGCTTTGTTGAATACATTGGGAGAGCGTTGTCAGTGTAGAATGCAATGCCATAACAGAACATCATGAAGCAGCTGTTTGACTAAAGATATTTTGTTCAAAGGCATATAGTAGGGTAAACAGGTTGTCCTGGATATTGTATTTTAGGATCTGTGCCAAATTTCGATGTGAAACGTTGCGTGCTTTATAAGAGAGCTAATGTCCTTCAGGCTGTTAAATTTTGACTGTGCAGCTTTTCTTGCTTGCTTCTGGGCGAGTTCCAAAATTTAGATTGGTGTACAAAATTAAATGTACCTTTTCTCTTAAACCCAAAAACAGTATGCTCAGTATGCTCACAATAATTCAACATAATGTTGGTATTACTTCAAACCCATAAAAATGGCCATTTATATTTATCTCACAATAAAAAAAAATATTGTACTCGCATGTCATGTGCCGGGATAGAAGCTTTGTATTTAATCTTTTTTATCTGAATTATACCCTGACAAAATTTCAGCGCAATCAGTTGGATAGATTATTAAGATAGGCACATCGAGTTCGGAACATTTTTAGATAACTGATTGTGATAAAAACGCACCTTTATGTTTTGAAATACCCATGGAACATGTTCACGAATTACACAATATAA
This sequence comes from Rhipicephalus microplus, assembly GCF_043290135.1. Classification (NCBI taxonomy): domain Eukaryota; kingdom Metazoa; phylum Arthropoda; class Arachnida; order Ixodida; family Ixodidae; genus Rhipicephalus; species Rhipicephalus microplus. The sequence continues at coordinate 14,040,541 of NC_134704.1, forward strand.
TTACGCTAGAAATTCGTGCCGGTGGGAATATTTGTGGTATGACAATGGTAGGAAGTGAATCTTTTCAACCGATCTAGCCATAGTTATTATATACAAAATGAATACATGCAGAAGCAATGGTAGAAATAACCCGTGTATCTGTTAGGAGAACAGCCTGGAGCACATTGGAGCACTCCAACATATTCATCAGTGCATAGTTTCGCTTCTCAAAGTTTGTCTTATTTTTTAGTGGTATAATAAAAAAATAGCTTTTTTGGTATATCTAACATACTATATTTCCTTCATACTGGCTTGAAGCTAATATTTGTAATGAATTTAATTCAGCATATCTTTTTGTGTTTTTATACACGTTAGGTGTATGACTGTAGTCACAACCATAAGTTCGGAGACCTTGGTACTAGCAAACAAGAAGAATTTTGCCTAGCTCACTTCAACAGCGTCATATGAAGAGCCACACTTCGGCAAAGCCGCTTTATTTTGACCAACATACTTGGGCTGCAGCCTAAGAAAGTCTTTTATTTTTTTCTGTGACAGCTCTTGTTCTCCAAACTTTGTGACTACATGCACTCAAACGCATGGTCTAGCTGAACGGAGTTGGTGCTTTGGGTATGGCAGTTTTTCAAACTTTTCAAATGAACAATGTTCCTTTTTGAACAATGCTAAAAAAAGAGAAGTTCTGCCAGCAGGCAAGTCTAAACCCTGGCGGTCTTCTTGTATTTGTTTTAAAGGGAGATGAGCCTAGGTTTCTCACGTGAAGGAACTGCCAGCATTCGTTTACCTGCCTCGTGAAGTGTCTGAATTAGCGGTGTTGTGGTTTGCACAACAAGGCTGTTGCTAAACCTTCCCCAACCTCGTTATTGATTTCTAGGCAAAGATTCAAAAGCAGCAGGCTGCCAAAGCCAAGGGAGAAGACGCCCTAGCCGAGCTCAATGCAATGACTGCCAAGGCCAACCGGATGGCAACTCTCCTTCATGACGTTGGTGAACAGGACGAGGCAGTCGCTAGTGAGCTTTCGGCCTGTAAGAAGACACTAGCTGCCTACGCCGAGGAGAAGGCGGTCATTGTGTCAGACTACCAACAGCTCAAGACGACCCTGTGCGACTCCGCTGAGGCAGTAGAGAAGGCAAAGTTGCAGATTATGGAACTCAAGGAAGCTCTGGAAGAGAAGCGTGCCGCAGTTTGCAGGTCGGCTCAAATCTACTCCATGTGCAAGCTTGGGTTTACTCTGCAGTTATTGAAGCACCACCTGTAATTGGGCGTTGGTACTGCGAAAGGCTGTAGATATTTTGGGTAAAGCATTCACGGCAATGTACTTCAGTTACTATGACCAGTTGGATTGTAATAGATGAATAGATTGATCACACGTATCAACCATAAAGGTTTGTTGCAATTGTTGCAATTTAAGTAGTAATAGATTGGTTCTTTGTCCCAAGCTGTAATGAAACATAAGTGCCCTTCTGTTACTGGATGCAGTCTTGTAAATTTCTGTAGCCGCATGTGTGACAAAAGATGAAGAAATGCATGCAACAATTTTCAGCAACCAAAGTCAGGCACTGCATTCAAGAGCGTGCTTTTAGAACCTGATTTTCATTATTCTTTTTTTTTACCCAGAAATAAGTTCAGGAAGTCAGTTTTGTTGCTACAGAACAGACAAAATATGGTTATTTAATTAAATCACTGTATCATCATCACTTTCAGTGTATTTTTTTTTTTTTGCTTCTGTAGACAGTTTTATTAAAAAAAATTTTCTTTGAACTTGTGGCTTAGGCACTCGGCTGCTGACCCGCAGGTCGCGGGATCAAATCCTGGCTGCGGCGGCTGCATTCGCGATAGGAGCGAAAATGCCGTATGCCTGTGTGCTCAGATTTTGGTGCAAGTTAAAGAGGTGCTCAAAATTTCCGCAGCCTTTCACTATGCGTCCCTTATAATCATATGGTAGTTTTGGGATGCTAAACTCCACATATTATTATTATTTAAGCTTGCACTGACAAGATCGCAGAACTAATAGCACTAGATGGGGATGTGGTGACGAAAACTTTCATCACCACATTGCCACAATCTATTGCAATAAATTGATAAAATTAGTCATGCATATGTGATTTCTTGTGCTTATATGATAACTGAAATAGATTTTAAGCACTTTATTTTATTTTGAGCATTTTATATTCAATTTGTGTGTCACTTGATGGACTCTTGCCACCTCTTGCTTACTTAATTAAGCACAATTTCGGCGATTTTTACACAAGAATATTCACAATGGCTCGTTATGTGCAATGAAGCTATTTGCTTATTTTTTTAATGTTTAAATAGCCACAACAAAATGTTTGAAACATCTTTGCGACTTTTGCAAAAGACCAAATATAAAGATTTTTTTGATGCACGGAAGAGAAATTGAAAGCTTTGTCACACTCTTCAATCTTTCTGTATTTAACTGCAAGAAGGAAAAAAATTGTATTTTGTTTTCATTTGTTGTGAAGTAGCTCTAAGTTGACTGGCAGCAACTGCACAAAAAAAAATATTGTTGCAAAATTTTGCACACAGCTAGCAAAGCACAACTCTGAACTGAGCTGGCGTTGCTTTTTATTTATGAAATACTGAGGTGCGACCTCTCCTCTTTACAATGATGCCAAGATTACAAGCAACTAGACTTTCTTGTAGTTTTTGTACTGTACACTGGTAGGGTGCTGCTCTCTCAATTTCTGCTACATAAATTACTTGTTCTAATATTTCATCATAATGTAATAGACACATCTAGGATAGCAAAAAAAATAATAAACTTGAGAAATAGAAAATTTTGGCCAAATTTGTCATGCCATCAGTAAATGTGTGGCCAACCAATTTGCCCTCCCGACTTCCCCATTAAGCAGCAGAGTACGCATACCAACAAAATATGTGAAGGGGGAAAAAAGGTACTTGGCAGAGAGGCGAGAATGCGGGAAAGCTACAAGTCCTCTAACTGGAAGTTTAGGTGGTGTTGACCAGTTAAAAGCAGAAGTCTAGTGCAGCACAGCTGCCAGGAATGTGGTGGTTGTGCCTTTGTTTGTACTGTCTGATCAAAACAGGGCTAAAAAATATGAAGTGTCTTTTCCCATTGCTTCATTCTAGGGATCCAGCTACTTGGAAGGAGAATATTTCGGCGGATGTGGAAACTCTGGCTACCTTAGAATCCGAAATTGAGAAGCTGCGTTCTATTGTGTCGACTGTGAATGAAAAGGTCAGCCTGTCTCCTCGCATAAGTGAGGAGTATAGTAAATCTTTGGAAAGCTTGGCTGGGATGGAAGAACACGCTGCAGAGGTGGAGATGTTGCAGCAGACCAAAACGGCCCAGGAGAAAAAGCGGTAAGTACAGTTCTTGAATGTAGAAGCAGTAAAAGATGGTCGGGGGATAAATGGAGCCAGCTGGAGAATCTGTTGCTGGGCCTGTTGATACATAATTGAAGAAAAAAGAAAGGCTTATAGACACACACATAGATGGGAAGATAACACACACAGGCATGCTAAAACTAGCAACATGTTTAGTCCTGTTGCTGGTTCCAGCATGTGTCTGTTGTCATCTCTTGTGCTCATGTTCATAAGCTTTTCTTTCTTTTTTATTCATTTCTTCAAATGGGGCTCGTGCTATGTCACGAGCCACGAAATGACAACGCACCTTAGTGAAAGGAATAGTGCAATGTTGTGGCATATGTGCATAGTTTAACAAAGTCTACACCGTATCAACAAAAGATAAATGTTCAAGAGGGAATATACCAGAAAAAAAGGGGGAAGGCTAGGCTGGTAAAGTGTGTGTCATTACACCTGCAGAAATTGCCTTCATGGGCAAGACAGAAATGCTCACTTTGTTAATGGTTAAGGATGCTACAAGCATGCTAGCAATAGACTGCATTTGCCAGGTTGGCAAAGTGCCGCAGAGGGTGTTAATGCGCTAATTTAGTCGCGAGTTGTTTGTGTCAAAAGCAAATTGGAGAAATTCGGAGCCAATGAAGATGGATGAGAAAAAGCGCACAAGTACAGCCTTACCCATTTCTGTGTATAGTGCGCAGAGAAGCCGGCCTAACTCTGCAGGATGACACCTTGTGGCAGTTGCAGGCTCTGACATGGTGTGCCCAGGAGCACATGTGGCCTAATAGACATGCTGACTTTGTTTGCGCGAATGACAACATTGAAAGGTGTGCTTGCGTAACTAACCGAAGCTTAAGCCTACAATGGACATTTCCACGAAGGCTTTTGTGCTTGAAATGTTGTCCTCTTTCCGAGGTTCTCCTCTTAGGCTGGTATGAACTTCTTGGAATCTACATCATTTCATGGTTAGTTGTCGTTCTTTGGAGAAAACGGCATTATTTTCAATACCATGGCCATTACAATAGCAATGACCGTATCCTTCAATGAGTAGAGTTCTATAATGCCTTGTCATTCTTTAAACTAAATAAAGAAACACACAAATGGTTTATTTTTGTGAAACTCAAGGGTGGCCATAAGTATCTGTCTCCTCAAGAAGCGGGTCACCCAGTTTTGTTTCACACTTAAGTATCTTAGTCAAAAGCAAAACTTTCTTTTAACCACAAAGCGTTTTAACCACAAAGCTCCTTGTCAAAACATTTACTGTAGGCTAAAGCTTCTCCTGCTCCCCCCCCCCCCCTCCATGTAATGCCCCCCGGGCCATTTGGGTATTCTAATAGTGAAATTGCTGACCACGCTTTGTACTGCTCATAAAGAAGGCTGTGCCAAAAAGCACAAGAACATGTTGTCCATTACTGCTGAGGGTAGGGAAAAGACAAAAAAAAAAAAGCATCTGGTACTTCTTTGTGCATACTTGTTACCATTACCATTTTTTTTCCTAGTCTACACTCAAACTTCATTATAATGAAGTTATATATTAAACAAAGTTTGTTATATTAAAAAGTTATTACAAACGTAATCTTCTAACACCATCGATTGGCAAGACTATTCTTCCTTCACTTCATTATAACAGATATTATGTTATATGAGTGTTCGTTATATTGAGGTTTGACTGTAATCGCACACCTCAGTAGGGCCAGACTTGCATGCTTTGTGGCAAAATGGTCGGGCACGTGTTATCATTCTAAATGTGTCATCTTTTTGGAATCGAGATGCTTCAAGAGCTATGGGGAGCACGCATTTTCGGCGAATACACATTTCAACTTTGTCACTTGTGCAAAGCATGACTATTCGTTGGAGCCCTCAACTACCGCACGGTGTTGCCCTGCAAAGCGAGGTAGGCTCCTCGCATGCTCTAAGAAGACTTGGATGGGGCTGTGCGCTGTCCATCTCACTGGCCTTTATTAAGACAGTAGTTGTAAAATTATGTATGTATTATGTTTTCCCTTCTGGACAAGCAAGCAAAAGCAGTGCTTTGCTGGCATCAGGTTTTTTTTTCTTCACATATTTATAAATTCTGCAGCTTTTTATGTTGTCTTTTTGTTGTACTTTTCTATGCCTTGCTTATCACATCTTTGACTTATCGTTACACCCAATATGGGCATCACACATATATATATATATATATATATATATATATTCAGTGTAGGCATCCATTATGCGCTTCATCCTCATCTGAACAGCACTCAATCATCATCATATGTTCTGGCTGACAATCATCATCTGCTTGGCACGAGCGCTTCTTTGTCGGGTCCGTTGCGCTTGTTCGTTCCCGAGTTCACGGCCAATAAACCTCGCTACAACCGAGTCGTCATACGTGGTGGAGGTGGATTGACGTTCCCAGTACCTCTACTTACAACGCCTACTCGCTGGAGCTCCGTTCAAGCCGCCGCTTAGACCCTCAGTCCGCCAACATGTCTCAGACTGAGTGGGTGGATGCCCTTTCGGCTCCCGTCTCTGCGCCGCAAGCCGCCACTGCGCCGCAAGCCCCTCCTCTTTACATCGTAAACCACCAGTGTGACCCTCCGATCTTCGCTGGTCTCCGCGGCGAAGATGTGGAGGACTGGCTCGATAACTACGAGCGGGTAAGCGCAACTAATCACTGGGACGACTCTAACAAGCTCCGCCGAGTATCGCTTTATCTCACGGGCGTTGCCAAGACATGGTTCTTGAACCATGAGATTGACCTCACCGACTGGCCTGCCTTCAAGCAGCAGCTTCGCCAAGTATTCGGCACGCCAGCCGTTCGATCCGCTCTAGCGAGGAGGGCCCTAGATACTCGCCAACAACATCCCGGCGAGTCATACACATCTTATATCGAGGATGTCCTTGCGCTTTGCCGGCGCGTCAATTCTTCGATGTCCGAGTCGGACAAACTGCGCCACATCCTGAAGGGCATCGGAAGCATTGCCTACAATGCCCTTGTTGCCCAGAATCCTTCTACTGTCACGGACGTCGTCTCGACGTGTCAGCGTCTCGACGAACTTGATTCTGTTCGCCTTCAGTCGGGCAATAGCGAACACCGTACCGCAGACCGGGACCTGCGTGACATGATACGGGAGATCATACGAGAAGAACTTCAATCAATGGGCATCTCACAACCTTCTCCATCTGTCACACAGCCTTCAAGCATGGCCCTCCGTGACATCGTAAGGGAGGAACTAACATCATTCACCGGTCCAGCTTACGTCCAGCCACCTCCGTCTAGCCCTCCAACGTACGCGCAAGTTGCGGCCGCGCCTCCTCGCAACGTAAACTCTACTTCACCGCTGCCATCATTCACGCCGGTTGCTGCTGCACCACCGGTCCACTTCCGGCCAATCCCACCCGACCCTCCGTCAGTCCACTTGAGTGCGCTATCTCCCGGTGTGCCAAACGACCTCTACTACCCGCCTTGGCGCCTGTCTCGCCCAACATGCTTTTACTGTGGATATCGTGGCCATATATCGCGCTTCTGCCGCAAGCGCCAGCAGGACGAGCATCGCGGGTACGACATGCGCGAACGGGACTTTTCCAGAGGGGATTCTTACGCTCGTCGTTATTCATCTGGACAGCAGCGGTCTCCATCTCCGCCCGCGTCGACTGAGACGCGGAACACTTACCATTCAAGCCGACGCCGATCACCTTCGCCCTTCCGTCGCTCCTCCTCTCCTCTTCGGCCAGCCTCGTTTACTACTGATAACCGGTCGGAAAACTAAATGATGCAGTTTTCGGAGGAGAAACTGCATGTAACAGTAGGACTCATATTCCTCCAGCACGCCCGTTCAACATGGTTTCTGTTACGGTGGAAGGAGTTCTCGTGGACGCTTTGGTGGACACCGGTGCTACAGTTTCTGTGATTAGGTATGATTTGTGCAAACGCCTGAAGAAAGTAATGACACCTTATAATGGACCCAATCTAGTCGAAGCCCAGGGGAACGCTATCCGCCCTTTTACTCTTTGTACTGCTCGTGTGTTTATTGATGACATTTTGCATTACATCGAGTTCACTGTGCTTACCCGGTGCTCTCACCAGCTAATTCTAGGGTGGGACTTCCTATCTTCTTCTTCAGCCGCTATATGTTGTGGTGAACGGATTCTGCACCTAACTAATACGGACTCCATGTTTGACGAAGGCGTCTACAAGCCTCTACGCCTGTTCGCTCGCGAAGATCTCGAACTACCGCCACACCAAGAATGAATTGTGACCCTGATCTCTAAGGACATCGACCCCGGTGACGTCTTGGTGTCCCCTTCGTCGACTTGCGTCGCAAAAGGCATAGCCCTTGCATCAGGTGTCGTACGCTTTCACCATGGCTCCGCGCTCGTCATTGCTACGAATGAAACGCCAGAGAAAGTTCTCCTGCCAGAGGGCACAGCAGTAGCCTGTGTTGTGAATGCTGAGCCTGTCAGCGTCACGCCACTTAACCCTGCCTCTACCAACGACCGTTCTATGAGTAAGCCTGCCTCATCCTCTCCCTTCACAGCTCTTATCAGTGATGACTTAACAGCTATGCAGGCGCAGCAGTTGCTTGCGTTATTAACGAAACACGTCGATTCTTTCGACACCTGCTCTTCGACGTTGGGCCGAACTACCACTGCAGCGCATCGCATTCAGACGGAGGGAACATCTATTGTACATCGCCGCCCGTACCGCGTGACTCTCGCTGAGCGAAAAATCATCGAGGAAAACGTCGCTGACATGCTTCAACGAGAAATAATTCGTCCATCAACTAGCCCTTGGTCATCCCCTGTTGTTTTGGTACGGAAAAAAGATCCTCATCTGAACAGCACTCAATCATCATCATATGTTCTGGCTGACAATCATCATCTGCTTGGCACGAGCGCTTCTTTGTTGGGTTCGTTGCGCTTGTTCGTTCCCGAGTTCACGGCCAATAAACCTCGCTACAACCGAGTCGTCATAATATATATAATCCAGGTAGTTAATGTAGTGTCAAGGCTGAGCCTGGTGTGTTTGGCTAGAGTTAAAATAATGAAAGACTATCATAAGCAAACTGTACTTAGCTTGGTTTTTTAGTCTGGTTTATTTCATTACATTGTGTTGTATTACATATTGATTATGGGAAAATTTCATATTTTTGATGTATAGAAGCTGTCCTTGCCAAAAGTTTTTTTTTTTCATCTTCATTGCGGGGCAATAAGCAGTTTTTTTTTTATTTGGGTGTTGCTTTTCTGTGTGTGGGTCTGAGTATCTGTGGATCTGGGTGTTAGACTTGGCTGTCCTGATCAGCTTGTATTTGTTCTTACTTGTGTTCCTGATTGTTTGTCTCGGCACACATGAAGCTGCCAGCCGGCATAATGGTGAACTGCAGGGCCAGCAAGTTGACCTGTACAATTTTTTTGCTGCTTTTGTAAACTGTGGTCCTGCGTAGTGAAATTTGTGAAACCTCTAAATAGAGGTTGAAAGCATTGCGAGGGAGTGGAAAATGTTTCGGCAGATTTTGCTGATCCACCAAAGTAGCTTACTGGCATTCTGATGCCAAGCATGAGGTTGCAAGTATGCTTAGCCAATAACAGTGCTTGCATTCCATTTGGTGTCGAGTGTGCTTGAAATGTACATTAATAAATCTTGAAGGCCCATGTTTAATTTGCTTCTGTGCATAATAGTCTTTTGAAGCTTGCAACAGTGCTTAAGTAAAGTGAACCTAATTCAGAAACCCACTGGCGTCCTGTAAGCCAAACCTAGAGAACAGAGTTCTGCAGTTGGACCAGTGATTAGTTTGACCGGGTAATTCTGTATGCAGTCTACTGGAACTGTTTAATGGGTTAATGTAAGCAAGCACAGAGATTTCTCTAATAAGATGGGGAACTTATTGAGGAGACTTTTTTTTTTTGGTCACGTGCATGCAAGGACAATAAATAACTGGGAAAGTGTAGGGATCACGTGGGCTTGCCTTGAAGAGAAACCTGTAGTAATGTTACTTTCTTGTCATGTGCTGAATTGTTGCTTTGTGTGTGTGTGCAGGATTGAACTTGAGCAAGCATACTACGCATTGCAAAAGAAAGTGGAGCTCGCTTCGGAGGAGCTGAAGCGTCTCGAAGAGAAGCAGCCATTAGACGCTGGTCTTCAATCACGTGAGGAGCGCAACAATAATGCTCGACAGACGCTGCAACAGCTCCAGACAACTATGAAGCAAACAAAAGCTAGTGCCATTGCTAAGGTACTCTTTTAAAATGAATCTACTGTAAAACCTCATTAATTCAGTCAGTCTTTTAAAATGAATCTACAGTAAAACCTGATTAATTCAGTCAGTTTTTATGTGAAAAATTTTAAAATTAAAGTGAGTTTTTGAATAAACAACACTTGCAAAAAGTGGGATGCAAGGAATTTGAAATTATAGAAAGTGATTAGAGGTAGTCATTTGTTATGCCAACTAGTTTGTGACTACAGCGGTTATGTTTCTCCAGCAATGCCTGGGCCAAATTTTGCTGCAAACATGGGCGAACAATGGCTTTGCTGGTGCCAGTGCAAAATAAGAAAAAAAAAATGGACACTGTGTCATGGTCAACAGAAATGTGCGCCTGTGGTAAAGACGTGCTTCACTGCAATATATTGGTGACGCGTGGGCAGTATGTTGTGTGCTTCTTGAAGCGTCAGCACGTCGTGATGCAACCATTCGCCCATTCTTTCTGGTAAAATAGTTTAAGAATGGCCAATGTAACGGAATTGTTTGTGTTTTGGTTGGAAAGCATGATCTTCAGTTTTCTAAATGAGTTTCCGAAGTAGGCGTTGCAGGCAAGAACCCCGCTAGCAGTGCAAGTGCGCCGTACTGGAGCTACTGCTAATCGGAGCTTCGCACACATCGCAAATGCCGTCGGTGTGTCCTTTAATAATTTTTTTATATTCTAAGGACGAATGGGTAAATCATATGCGCTGACGTTGTTAGAAGCATGCGGCATGCTGCCCACATGCCGCTTCTGTGTTGCAGTGAAGCATGTTTTTCTCGCTGGTGCAATGCTTAGTTTATTATGAACGAAAGATGCAACATTATTAAAAAAAAGGTCCAGTGAGTTGTTCAGGGATCTAGGCAGATATCCTCGCCTAGGTATCCTGCTTATTTATTTGTTAATAAAATTATTTAATATTTCTTTATTTTTCTACTGGCAGCAACGAAGCTGGGATGCTTCATTTGTCACTCATTAGTATCGCTGCATTGCATTCCCTTGTGGCTCCTAAGGGCAGTCGTTTCTGCATGTGTGTGGAGAAATCGAGATCGGGCATTGGCACATAGAACCCAATGTTTTCGAATTAACCATGCCGGTGCCGACTGACACTTGAAAGTATCTACTCAACTTCCATTGCAAAATAGGGGACAGCAGGAATCCTTCGAATTAAGTATATAGTTTGAAGTAATGAGGTTTCACTGTACACTTTTAGGAGTTGACCCTGTAAATGGTACATTTATTAAAAGCAAAATAGTGTTGCTCGTACGTAGTTTGGGTCATACTTTATGTATGGTTGTCCATGCGTGCGGGTATACTTACGCAAGTGAAATTGTAATTGTTACAGGGCAACAACCGTTGATTTGATCCAACTTTTCAGCAGCTGCTGTGTGGGCACACATGAGTACTTAAAATTTGATGAATATAAAAACATAAAAATCATGAGAAAAAGCTGGATGCACAACCGTCGTATAAAATACTGACAAGTTGTGTAGAATTTTTTCACAGCAGAGCTGTCATGCCCTCCGTTTGTCGTACTTGCTATGTAGAGAAGAAATAATCACCATGCCAGCGTGGCGAAGATAAAAAGCTGTCTAGCCAAGCAGAATTAATTGTAGCCAAGCCTAATTAAACCTGATTGAGCATGACGAAACCTTGTTAGTGATACATACTTAAGGTAGTAAAGTGATTGCCTAATTAATTAAGCATTGCCTAATTAATTAAGCAGAGTTGAGATTCTTGTGTGCCTTCTCATGCCGAGCTCAGCGAGGTTTGCCGAGCTAATCCTAGTAAAGACTGATCTTGAATATTTCTAATTACGTAATTAAGAAAGGTAGACTTTAGTTGTAAGCTAATCAAGACCACACCTTCGATGTGCAGATTTGGCTAATTAAGCTAATTTTCTTAATTAAGTCTTATTTAAGCCTCGAGGTGCAAGCTAATCGAGACCATGTCCCGAATTTGTGAAGTAGACAAATTAAGCTAATTATTACAATTAAGATACTTAGTCTTGCAATCGCCAAAGGATTCCTAATCAACCTGATCAATACCTAGTCGATACCTGTGATTCACAATGGGATAACGTAAACATGTCATGCTTCGGCATGTGAATGCAACTGTCCCTAGTCAAACCAAGACCTGTTCTGCTCTGCACAAGCTTTGCACGACTTGGTGCAAAGGGCACACATTTTTTTATGCAGCATATTGTCACATGATCATGAAAAAAGCAGCAGCAGATGCTTTGAAAACTTAACTCTTTTATTTGGGCGAACCTGGGTCCAGCAAATGAAACATCGCGCGACGAGAAATATACTGTAGATTTATAGCGACGAAAAGATCATTGGCCATCAATGAAACTGACAAGCAGTGAAATGCGTCGGTATTTCTACATGTGTCATCAAATATTTCAGCATTATCACTAGCAGCCACGCAAGTTCAAGAAGAAACTCTAGTCTGCATTATGCACGTAATCTTATCAGAAGGTTCTAAGATTATCTAGGAAATTCTTAATCATTTGACATGGTTGCATGTGTAATAGGGTCGTAACTTAAAATTGAAAAAAAAAAAAAAGGAGGGTATGTGGCAATATTTTACTACCTGCTTTACAAAATGGACATTTTTTAACTTCAAGCTTGTTTTCAGCATACTTTCGTATGCTGAAAACAAGCTTGAGTATGCTGAAAGGAACTCATGTAATTATGCTATTGTAAATGCAAAGCTAACATACACATCAGAAAGTCTTAAAAAAGCACTGACACAAATTTATTCATGTCAAGATTTTTTAGTCATTGAGTAGCTATCGACACCCAAATCCGAATTCGCGACCTATAATGCAACTGCTGGATGAATAACTATCACTTTTATTGATTTATATCACTGGTATTAAGCACGATTCAAAACGACTGGCAATATTGCCATTTTTTAGCTCTGCGGGGCTCCCTCGCTGTCACCTCCAGATCGCGCCACAGCTGACCACTTCTCCACAGAAAAGAGTGAAGTGAGGCTCAGCTGATGTGCAAACATTTCGTCTGGTAGGCGCACACATTCGGTCATGCATTGTCACTTGAATTGTTGTCGTCGTTATACGAAGTGACGACTAGGATTGAATACGACAGTCTGGAGCTTGGAATCATTTTTGCTTCGATTGACCTTTGCAGAACAGCGATTCCAAAATTGACGCCGTTCCAAACGGCAATGAAGAGCTGCCCGAAGATGCTTGTTTCGACTGTGCTCGCTCGTGTGTCTCAATTAGCTATATTGGTGTGTTTTGACGTGCACAGCATTCACTGGAATAGCGGTAGAGGGAATGTGTACCAGGGGAGAAACATGATACGTTCCCTGCTTGCCAAGTTCTTCTTTGCGCCTTCAGATGGCCCACCTATCTGGCGTCTCACGCACTCTCATAGTTGCGGCGACAGTAAACTAGTATTACGTGGACGCAAAGAAGTCAATGAAGAACTAAAATTCACTATTAATGATACCTGCATGTTACTTGTTAGCGATGATATCTGTCTATACACTACTCCACTTTGATAGCTTGTGGTCCTGTTGACATGTAACATAGTAAAATGAAAAGATGCCCTCATTGCGCTTTTTCCAGGCTTCGAACCATACAACTGCCATTTGCAACGGTTCTCCGACATGCTGAATAACGAGCACCCATTGAATTATCTTTTTTTTTTCGCCGATCCTTTATGGGTGGTTTGCATCTTGGTAATTTCACGAAGTCATTCAAAGCAGTGCTACGAAGATCAGACATGACGTGCAAGTTCGTTTCTAGGCTTCGGCACCATGATAAAAACACTCGAATCATTCACGTCATCGCTATTAGCGCATCGTGACTCAGGATGGTATTTGTGAGATGTATCACACCGAACATGTAGCACTAGTGTCAATGTTGCAGAGGTACTCCATTTTTCATTAAGCTCTCGTACGCTGTTTGCCGTTGAAATAAGATAACTTCCCTGTAGTGCACACAATCCAAATTTGGGCAAGAGGACCTGTTCACATCGAGCAATCGAATGAAAGGTGCATTTCAATTCTGAAATTTTATGTCAGCGCTTCTTCAATAAGGTATATTAACAGTAATGTAGTGTAAATAACTCTTGGCACTCCAGTCCTGATAGAGCATAGTGTGACCATGGTATGAAATAATATTAAATCTTGTTTAACTGGCCACAAAGGCCATAAAGAAAGGGGGAAAGAGCCCTCTTTCACCTGGTCCGAGCTCCTTTCGCCGATTTTTGCTAAGCTGTACTACTGGCGTCAAATGGAACACCAGCAGCAGAGCGTATGGCCCAGGCATTAGCATGTGTACAGTGCGTGTTGTCCCGATGATCACCACTGACAGATGTGCACACCGGGTTAGACAGCACTGTACGGTTGAGCACATGCATGTGGTGCACAAGTGGAAAATCGCACGAGCGTATCCATCTCTAAACATGAAGATGCAAACGCCACCTTGCACACCACTGTTGGTACTTCATTCGATGACGATGGTATGTGTAACAAGAGCAAGGGTAGGGTTCAGTTGATTGTACATAGTGTGCATTTTTAGCATTCTTCAGTGAAGTGAAATAAACGTAGAGCGAATTACATAGGACAACGCAATCATGTTTGTGTTGTCCCATGTCGTTCTCTCTGGGCCACTTTTATTTCCCTGTAGTGCACTAACATTTATACTATATGTGTAACAGTCTTTAGTATGCATTGCCAACGCACTCCCTCTCTATGCTAGTTATCCTCAACAACCTGCTAGTCTGTGAATCTCTAAATTTCATTTTGTCAGCAAACTTCTTGTGTACACGGGTCCACATGACTACAATTATAAGGGAAGTGAAAGTTTTCGTTAATGAACTACTGTTTGTACTACACCAAGTTTTGCAGATAAGCCCTAGAATTGATCACTTCAATTTCATGCATTGTGAATGAACCATTATGAAGATGCAGCTAATCAAGCCAGAGCCTAGCTGATTACCAAAACCAAACGCTCTCTGCTTGCATTGATGGAGCATCGTTCGTAGCGCCTCCATTGATGGCACACAAGCCTGATAGCAACTAGCTTGTGCAAAAGCTCGGGTTAACCATGCTACGTTAGGCAAACGGGCCATGAAAAATGGTGGTTTTGACGTAACTGTCCATGCCAGTGTTATGCCAATGCAACACAACTGGAAGACAAAATTTATAGCAGCATGTGCGTTACTTGGCCCTCATTTTGTGAGCACTGTACATTTGGTGGAGCGATTTGTTTCGGATACCATACGGGTATTTAAATACCAAATAATGCTTTTCTCAATATTTCATTCAATTGCTGTGGCTCATAACACCATTGATATTTCTATGTTTTTGCAGTTGTCCGAAATGAACACAAAAATTCCAAGCACACAGGATGAAATTGACATGCATGAAAGGGCAATGGAGCAACATGTTGCAAGAAACCAGCAAGTTTTGGATGCAATATTGCATATTATGGAGGCTGTTGCGGAAAGCTTTGGAAGAATTTGCAGTGAAGACAGTCTTGCGCAGCCGTGCAGTGTAGATGAAGCATCACAGTCGAGCACTGAGGACAGAAGACCCAGTGACGAATAAGAAATAGCTACTTTGCTGTGCAGTCTCTTCATATTTATTACAATTTTAAAACTATTTTATAAATAATTCACGTCCTTTATTCTTGATGTACTTTGCTTGGAAATATATTCCTCGGTTGTACTTGAATGAGTTCAGTATTTTATCTTGAAGCGTATTGCTGCCTGCTGTACTCTTCTTTTCATTCATTCTTGTGCTGCTCATATTTCACATAGGGAGTGAATTGTTTAATAAGGCCAACATCAAAACTTCAGATCGCAAAAGTAAGCCTACTACAGCAGGCTCTACGCAATGTTTTGCAATAAAAGGGCCCTGAACCTCACCTTGAAGAAAGCCTAGCAAAGTTGCAGTGAAGATGGAGCACCACAGTTGAGCAGCAAGGATGATGGACCAGTGGTGAAAGAAATATGGCTGCTTGACTATGCAGTTTCTTTGGGTTTATTACGATTTTATATACCTATTCTGTTGCTGTTTCATGTCTTTTATCCATGATGTACTTTCGCTTACCCGTTTCAAATGCCACCTATGAAGAACTGTCTGTAAATGTGTCAAATCACTGCAATGTTACTTCAAGACCCTCAATATTTTATTGCAAAAATAATGAGATAATTGTTAATTATATAGAAGAAAGGAAAAGAACGCAACCACCACTTGTAGCATGAAGCTGCAATAAATCCCTATGAATTTCTCTGAAAGAAAAACCTCTTAGTTGTTCGAAAATTCGTCCTGGTTCAGGGTTCGAGCCCGGGACCAATGTATTTCTTACGTGGTCGCTCTACCGATTGTGCTAACTGGGAAGCTAGCAATTGGCAGCGCGAGGTTGATTTCATCGACAACTCGAAGTGCATGGACACAAGCAATGCAAATGAGTTCTGGGGAATCTGACAAAGTGGCGGAAGGGTTAAGAAAGCAAAGAAGATGACCACCTGTTATAACACGAAGCCACAAGGAAATGCATACAGATTTCTCGGAAAGAAAAGCGTTTTGGTTGCCAAAAAACTGTTTGTCTGCCTTCTTTATGTTTTTTCACCCATCCGCCACCTTGCGGCTTTCCGCAAAACTCATTTGCAATGCTTGTGGCCATGCACTTTGCGTCATCATTGAATTCGCCCACGAGCTGCCAATTGCTAGCTTCATGGTTAGCTCAATTGGTAGAGCAACTGCCGTGGAAAGGTGTTGGTCCCAGGTTTGTACTCCGGACCAGTACAAATTTTCTTGTGGCTTCTTGCTACAACGGGTAGTTGTCTTTTTCCCCTTTCTTAACCCTTGTGGATTTCCGCAGAACTTATTTGCATTGTTGAATGTATCTGTGTTAGAATAACTCGTATAAATAAGTTGTAATTATATATCTCTTTATTCTGAAGTCATTGATGCTTACTTTTGGCATAAAGAAAATCAAATCTCAGGCTAGGAATATAGTGCAAATTCAATTTTGGTTATATCGGTATTTAGCAAAGAAAAAGTTTTGCTTTTTCACATTGTTTTCAGGAAGCGGCACGTCGCTTGACACGTCGAATGTGGTAGTGCCTTCATAAAAGTGATCATTTGTATCTGTACACTGCAAAATGAAATTAAATGAAAACAAATTTATTATGTAAGAGGTTAAATTCATTCAAAGTACAATAAACCTTGTCCTTTCTTAGCCTCTACTTGATGCAAATATCAAAAACGAGGGGTGCACACAATTGTGTACACGGAGTCTAAATGGGTTAAAAATATATTCCTCTGTTGCACTTGTGCACAGTGGCTTCTTACTTAAATTAAGTAGTTAGTAATTTTTCTCTTGAAACATAGTAGTACTGCATGAGAACAGTACCCTTCTTTTGGCTCGTCTTTGTGCTGTTCATGCTTCACATTTGGAATCTGCTAGATTTTCGCAAAGGGCTGCTATTGGCTGAAAAGACTGCACCCAGGCAGCAGGATATTTGGGTCAACAGGTTCCTTTGTACTGTTGTATATTATTCGATGCAGATAACAGGTTGTAATAGTCAAATTGCCCTTTTAGGCAACCCCAAAACTGTTTGGTGCCAACAGCACATATAAACACCGGTAAAGAGTGCCTGCTACATACACTTCCCTTTCTTCTAAATGTGTACACATTAACTTGTTTACCTGCACTCGCAAGAAACTTCGTTCAATGTATAAGGATGTACTCGTATATATATTTTAGATCTTGCAAAATTCAAAGAACATGTTTCTCTCTCCTCTGTATGTTTCTTTATATTATTTGTTTTTTTATTCGACACATTAAATGTGCTTCATGATTATTATTTTGATGAATTTACCCTGTGTGTACAAAGTGTAGATATTGACTTGTTCACTCATTTTCTTGTCTGTTTTTCTATGCAGAGTTTTTTTCCCTCCCTTTTTTTGTTTGTTTTCACATGAGATGCTGTATGTGTAATGGTTTTGTTTTGAATTGTTTTTTGCTCTCGCCTTATGTACTTAGGGGCTGTAGCTTAGTCAAGCTGTTTATGACAGCTTTTTCTGTAGCTCCTCTGTCACAGTGTTTTCTCAAGGCAGAAATAAATTAGTATATAAGATTAGTGAGTTTGGTCAGTGCGCATTGCATTCACCATCTGCTTGTGCTTGGCTTCTCCAATTGAATAGCAATGAAACGGGATGTCCAGACGAGGTGGCATCATTGGCACAGTCTTGATTTTTGGAATTAAGTTATATAAAGCTGGTTGGCAAAGTTATAATAATGAAATGATGTTCATAAAAAAAGCCTTTCAGTAATATATTGCTGGAAGGCATCTTACGAGTTGTGAATTCTTCTGATCTTTCAAAAAAGGTTGGTTCAGGGCCCCTCAAAATCATATGAGGTGTTGAAAAGTATTTGTTTTATCATTTTAATAAAATTTGGCCTGCATGCTGCCACGGGGATAGTAAATACACAAGAAAGACAGAAGTGAGTACATTTACAACATTTACAAATAACTGCCACTGAATAGCCACTATAATCTCTTGTGGCACGCCAGCCTCCTATTTGGCTGCCAGGGAGGGCTCATGCACCACGCCTCATAACAATATGTATCAGTGAATGGAGATTTCGTCTGCAAACAGATTTGAAATATCTCTTTTAGAAAAGAAGCAATGAAAGATTTCCACATTATAATTGTGTACTTTTTTATGGAACATTAAAGTAACCTACAACACACTTGCTTTCAGAACTGCGTGGTGGTTCCAAAAGGTCCATCCCACAGGCTGAAGCAAATTAATGTCAAGACAGCTATTTCTTTGATCATCACTGTAGAAAAAAAAAACGCTCTAGCTTGTAGTTCAGGTGTTCCTGAAAAGAATGATAGTACCAAGTTTGTTAAACTATGTTCATAGAAGCTTCCTCAAAACTTTCAAAGGCCGATTCACTTCACAACAATAAGTGGAGAAAATCTCATTTCATACTTTAAGAACATTTGTAATGTAGTTTATTAAGCCTGTAAGAAATAGAAGGGCTATATTTTGCCATAGCATAATACTTTTACAAATCAGATTTATGATTATGTATACATTAAAATTGTGGTTTTTAAAAATTGGGAGGGGGGTCACTTTTTCCAATTTATTTGCTATTTTAAGACCCCCCCCCCCCTCTTAAATATGAGCAAATGTATTGCCAAAAGCTTGTGGTAAACACTTTGTTAATTAAGAAAGAAACATTTCGTGCCAAGAATTGTCAGACCAGCATTTGTACACTTAGAAGTGTGGCAGCTTGGGCTAGTTGGTATATAGTTGCTATACACTATAATGGTAGCAAGACTGGTGGCCGATTCGTTCGCATCAAGAAATAGTTCTGTGTTTACTCTCCCCTTTCCCCCAACAATTTCTTTTTTTTTTCTTTTTTGGCCAGGGAAATAAGGACAGACGCTTTGAGTTGTGTAAATAAACAAATTCGTTATACATAAGTAAAGTGTGGGATTGGGCTAGTTGTATCAGGTTGTATTTTATTATCAAGCTGCTCAGCGCAACACAGCCGACGCGGGAGCGTGCGCAGGAGCATTGGCAGAACCAACGCCTCCTCTAGAAAGATGCCTGAGGAATGGCTCGCGCTCTCAGCGGAGTTGGCCTGCCTTCAGTTTTAAACAAGCTCCGCGCGGTGACGCCCACGACCGACACTATCATCACAGCGACGGGCAGTACCAGCTAAGCGTTTTTCATCTGCGGCCCGTAGGGGCGCGTCAGTCGAGAGTTTTTTGAGACCTGCAACTGTGCATCACTGTTTCGGAGGCTATGCAAAGCGTTGCGTTGTTGCACCGTCTGCCACAAGTGACGCTAGCGACCGAGAACATTTTCAAAATGAAGGAGGAAAATGGTGTGGCAGCTGTTTTTTTTTCTCATACAGCAGGCATCTTCCTAGAGGAGGCGTTGGCAGAACGCAATGCCGAGAGCGCAACCTACTGAACTCTTGACCTGTCCAGATGGCGGAGCGAGTGTCCCCGCTTTCATTCAGCAACCGCTCATCGTTTGTAGCGCTACCTATAGCCTGTTCGTCTGCTACTCTACGGCAGTTTGGACGTCGCTAGAGTAAAAACAGTTGCATTCTATGATGAACTGTCAGCATATGTGTGACTATTTATTCACTTAGATGACTTGTGAAGTGAGCTCTTCGGTGCGGTGGAGTATTTATTGCACACTGGTTGTAAACGTGGGAACCTGTAGGCCAGACTATGTGAAGTCGCGTCCCCTTAATTGCAAAGAGTTTCTGAATAACTTTTAATCTAATGTTTCCAAAATATTTTTATTTGTGTATAATAATTACTCAATACGAGTGCTTTTTTGGCCAAAATTTGACCATGAACGCTGAAGGTGAAGTCAGCGAACAGATGCTGACTCGCACTACGCTGCTCGTAGGTTACGGCCCTAGCGGCAGAACGTACAAACCAGACATAGGCGCTGGAGAGAGGCTGTCAGGGCAGGCCATTACAAAAGTAGAGTTGGTCGTGGGTGGGAGATGCGCGGATTGATACATTTTGCTGACCGAATCAACTTCACTGGTAGGTGTTGTGTGACTTCATGCACAACTTCCACAGCGTTGTTGTACTGTCCCAGCGTAACGCCGGTGACGCATAAATCATACATCATCGGTCGCAGTGTTTTCCTACTCGTTCAAGTAGTAGCAGTTCGTTTGTCTGTTGTAGCCACGATATCGAACGCTTTTAGTTTCGCAGCATCCGGAGCGCCCTTCGTTTTTCCATTTGTGTTCTTCACTCGACACGTCTTCGTTTCGTGTTTGGTGTGCCGACAGCGGCGACTGGTGCTTTGTGGTTCGTGCACGCAGCATCGACCTAAATGTCTGAAGTGGAAGAGGCGACGGGCGACTGCGACACCGGTGAGAAATGCATTCGTAGTCGTGTTGCTTCACTTGTGCTGCCTAGTCATAGGGCACCATAACAGCGCGCCGGCTGTTAGGCCTGAATAGAGTGAAGAAGTGTAAGCTCTTTCGTTCTCTGCAATGAATAGGTGGAGATCTCGACTTCGCCGCGGACTTCACGGGCCCGAGTGACTGGGATGGTGAGACGTCGCTCGAGCAAGCGTAAGTATTGTTCTGCGGATAAAAAAAAAAAAAAAAATTCGCGAAGTTCTGTTTGGCGTCTCATACCCCAGTTGCCAGACTGCCGCCAAATATGGCGGAGAAATTTCCCGTGAAGGTTTGGTGTCGTCCGCGGTGCATTTCGGAAGTGCGTGAGCTACGCTGGCCTTTTTAATTAACGGAATGAACGTAAAACACCCCTTGCAGAAGTGGGAGCGCGTTCTCTTGCTGTGTGCGCTGCTGTGAAATGAAGAGATTGTGTCTCGGAATTAGGGAATCACCGACTCGTCGTCCGCCGTGCATTTCTGAGTGCGTGTGCCGCGAACTTGTGTGCGACGTAATTAACAGAATGAACCGTGCGTCGGGGTGCGTTCTTTTGCTGTGTGCGCAGCTGTGCAATTAAGAGATCGCGTCTCTGTATTAGGGACGACGGGGAAACTGAGAAACTGAACGAAGTCGCAGCAGGTGGTGCGCTGCAGCTCCCCCCCCCCCCCCTTTTTTTTGTTCACAGCTGATCATGCCGCGTCGACGATTCGCCATGACGGGGACGCTGCGCTTCCCCTAGCTGTGTCAGCACAAGACATATCGTTCAGATTCGTGTACATATGGAGAATAATCGTGCCAAGGCAGGATAATCGGAGTATGTCAGATATACGCCTGGAAGGCTGCTTTATCGTCGCAGTTGGAGCTAGTTAAGCGCGACTCGAGCATACCTGTAAATGGGACCCCTCCTGACGAGCCGCCGTCGCCTGCAGGGCCCCAACCACAATAAGCACAAACGACCAAAATATAATTAATGAATGCTTATTGTATGAGACGCGATCTCTTAATTGCACAGCTGTGCATACAGCAAGGGCGCATTCTCTTGCGTGGCAGGCAGGTGATCTACCACACAGCCATGCCTCTGCTTGGAAATGAAGTGAAAATAACTTTCATGCTTTACAAACAAACACGTACTGTATACATGTTCCCACTACAACAACCAATGTCACAGTAAATAATGCGTAGTACAAGCATATGTTGCCATTGGGCATCATAACATGATTATTGTAATGACTTGGTTCAAAGCCGGGCACTCGCTATAAAAGGCACACACATTACTGTACCTATTTCTTTACGGGCCACCTAGTGGGTGCATTGAAAGTTCGAAAAAGATTTCACGTACATCATTGCCCGTGGTTTAAAGCATGCTACACATTACACAGAATGTAGCCAATGTGCGAAAGCTTCACTGCCACAAACCACTTACAACTTTATAGATTGTAATAATCCACGATTTAAACTTCTTGAGTAACATCATACAATAAAAAGTATGCACTAAGTGTTTGAAGTACGCATTAGGGATAGGATATCCCTATCGTGTTCAACTCTTAAAGGCGAAAGTTAAGGGTCCCCCAATTTTTTCTTAATATTTGTATATTGTCAACACTTCATTTGCATTGTTTGCTTTGCAAATGCTTGTGTGGATGACTGGCAGGAAAGAACTGTCGTTACGTATCCGGAAACATCGTTGTTGCTTCAAAAGCCTGTTTTTTTTACCCAGAAAAGAACTTTTGTATGTACTAAAACCACCCCTAAAGGGCGAGTACCAGTAGCATCTCCAGTTTTCGAGTTTTAACTGACAGCAGCTGTGTTTCACACTTAGTGAAAATACACTGTGTAAACTTGATTTATTGAGCTATAGGGACTCTTGAATTATTTCTATAAGTCGAAGTTTGTAAGCTTGAAATCTGAAATTGTAACATAGCGTCTCGTAAAAGCTACCACAGCATTTGCCACTAATACATGTTCGCTGATGTAAAAAGTTCACGAGGACAGGCTGACCATTAATTCCTTCTGTGTCTGGTTAGTACAGAAAAGGTGGATGGTCGCGTGAAGCCGCAACAAGCTTCTGCATTCGAACTCGAGAAAAAGCAGTTAATGTGTGAGCAGGCAGATTAAGTTCTAAAGAGGTGATCACTGCCATCTGTTCTATAAACTATGAAATGAGGAAAGCAACCATTGTGTTCCTATGGAAGTATTTGCAGGAATAATTAATCACCGACTGTGGTATGTTACCTTGTCAAAACAAAGGTGTGCATTGGGTGTCCAGATATTCTTATGCAATGCCGCTGCACCGCACATCTTGAAAAAAGCTTTTGTGTAAAAAGAGGAAAGAAGTGACTGTGCTTTGGCCCACTTATTTCCGAAAAAACTAAATTGGGATCATTGCCATGAAAGCTTCATCAATTTGAGTTGATGACATTTAGCCCTGTCTGTATATGCTCGGGACAGGGGGGGGGGGGGGGGATTTTTTGTTGGATTAAAAAAATTTCTAAAACAGGGTTTCGTATAGTCGAGCTTTAACTGTATGCCTAATGGCTGAACTAAGGCCTTCCACAGTGGAAATTACTTGTTTTAAGTATATCTTTCCAGCATTGTAGCTTTCGTTGCAACTCTTTTGTTACCGCACGAGAATGGTTGTTTTTCATGTCTCGGGAAGATCGTTTTTGCCAGTTTGAAAAGTACTCCAGCACACATTGCAGCATACCAAACTTTGCAGAATTAAATGCTCTTTCCAGAAAATATAGGTTGTAGAGCAACAAAAATATTTTAGAATGAATAAAAATGTGAAAAGTGTGAAAGTTCTCGTCACCAGCTGGTAAACAGTGGAATAAAAAACATTATATAGATAAAAATATTCAGAACAAAAAAATTCAGAATACACATTTTATAAATTACCTGGGAACAGTACAAAAATAATTAATATTGTACTAAATGCTCCTCTTCACATAGACGAAGAAAATCAACCGAGGTGCTGCTTCATTGCACATGCCATGCGGTGAAGCATTGCATGGTTTTTAGTGAGACACTCTTTTCGGTAAATTTTCGTTGCCTTGCGATAAGAGTCTCTAGGTATTCTAATATAGATGGATACCCGGGATGTGAATAATGCCTCTATAAATGAGACGTTCAATGAACTTCGCTATTTCATCTAGCGTCTCCTCTTTCCATGAGCCACTTCACTCCGCATAGGTTGGTGTTCCAATATATGCAGCCAAGCATATTGCCTTGCATCTTTGTGCATATTGTAATAAAAAAAAAAGGACAATATCGCGCGCAGTTCTAAAATGTTTCGCACTGCTCTGTAGTCAGGGCCAAGATATGCTACGGGCGCCTTCTTGCCTTTGAGGAGAACCTCTGCAGCCAGCGCCATCATATCGTGCCCTAGCGAAGTATGGACCACACACATAACCTGACTAACTATAAGATTTTGCGCTTGGGGTGGAGGAGATATTTTGAGAATGTAAACAAACAAACAAAAAAAAACCATGAACGTCTACGGATGTCTCAGGCTGACGCAAAACATCGTCCCCATGAAACTTTAAGCTGAGGTGCTGTCACCCACGAAATCTCGGCTTGTTCTCACTCAATTCAGGTGGAGTCGCAAGACAGTTTCAAGCAGCGCACGTGTTTTGCAGCGCTGATGCGCACCCATGCGCGCTTGACGACCGCGTAATAGGAGCGACTAGTGACACTACATGTGACCTTGTGCCTGTTATAACGATAAAAGCAAAACCAAGCGGCTGGAAACTGGCTGTGAGAGCCACCTGCACACTTAATACATGCGGGGGACCTTGAGAAATATTTTTTTATTGAATTAATTTTCCCTGACTTTTAGCAACATCTCTCTATTGATTAGCTGGCATAAATTTGCGACAATTATTATTGCTCATCTCGGTCAAATTACGAAGCTAACACATCGATTCGATATTTGGCTTGCAAAGTTTCTTTTCATTACAGAACTTCGATGTTACTGTAGCATAATCACGAGAAGCACACACTTCTGTCATGTTCGCCAACCTAATGCATTTTTCTAACTACACAAGCACATTGGTTTGCCAAAAGTCTGTAAAAAAATCGCTATGTTGCCCAAGTCGGCAGATTGAAAAAAGTTTTGAAAGTTGAGTGGCTGAACTAACTACTAGAAAGTGCTGGATGCACGAGAAAGAAATTTACCATGACTTAATTGATGACCAAACAGCGTCGATCACCGGTGATCGATTTTCAGTTCAGCAACTATGTGGTGTAGAACTATGTGGCGTAGAACGTCTGTTTAACATTTTCCTTGTTTCACAACTTGTAGGGCTGTGGAGAACGGTAAAGAGCAAAATGGTGATGCTGAAGCAGATGCGGTCGACGAGGAAAAACAGGCTGAAGCTGCCGAAACAGAAACTGAAATGGCAGAGGAACAAAAGCTAGATGAAACGGCTGGAGAAACTGAAACAGGGGCAGAAAAACAAAGTGATGTAGCTGGGGCTGCTTCAGAGAGAGCTGAGGGAGAGCCTGCAACTGAGGAAAAGGACTCTGCTGAAAGCAAAAGTGTATGTATCCTGCATTAGTCAAGCATTTGCCTTTTTGAAGTCTGATTTTGAGGGTGAATACCTCTGTTGTTCAAAATGTTTCATTTAATGTAACCACTAGTGATTCTGATGTGTGTACAATGTGTGTACGTGCTTTTATTTCTATGTGTAAAAAACGGGAAATATTTAGCAATTTGAAACCAAATTGCAGCTTGGAAATCGCAGCACGCAATGAGTCGCTCAAATGAGTGCTTCCTGATTTTTTTTTTCTACCTCAGATTTTTATTCTTTATGGGTTATGTGCAAGCCAGTGATGTTGTAAAGATGTCATTGCACATCTTGTGAAATCACAAGTTGCATTCACTTCTTTCTTATTAATGTCATCAATACAGCAGTGTTATGAATGACAGACTGAGGAAATTAATGTTAAAGTTGTTCCATCAAGATGGGACCTACTCCTGACCAAGACATGTTATATGATTATTCTGGAAGCACAAAGATTGTGCCTTATATAACATAGAAAACACTGCAATATGGGTGTATTTTCAATACCAATCAAGAGACGGCTACAAAACATGCAGGATGTTAGGTTTAAAAGGACTCTGAAACAGTTTCGGCGATTTTGTACAAACACAATGGGCCGGTAGACCAAGTCCTAAGGGTCATGTGAGACCGATTTGAGCTCTCTGCCTAAACTGCGTAATGTATTATAACGCTTTGAAGCTGAAAATCTCTGCAGATTGCTGCAACTCTGCCAAACACGTTTTCAACCGCCCATTCAGAGAGCGACATGCTCTGGCCATTTGACGTCACCATGGCTGATGGTCTGACTGGCTGTCACGGGCTGGTAGGGTGGCGGCACCTGTCAAAGCTTAACCACTCCCCGATCTTCGTCTCTGTTGCCAGACTGTGTGCATGCTGCCGGGCGCACTGTGTGATGGCTCGAGAGACTGCGCGCAACCTGTTGCCGTGCGATCTTGGAGGTCTAGACTGGTAAAAGCTCAAATTGCTGAGTGCACTCATGAGAGCTCTCTGATGCCTAGTGATGCCACTGTACCTCATGAGTTGAGGAGGCCAGGCGGAGCTGAGAAGGAGGGTATGATATAATTGCCAGTAGCGGCCTTGGTACACAGCGTGTCACTCAATTTATGGTGCAAATGGATTGGTGAGGCTCTAGCCTAAATGCTTACAAAACTTCAAAAAACCATTTCATGGTCTCTTTAACATGCGTCATCAGGAGCAATGTGAAAGCTCGTAATTTTTCGTTACCATGTGGTTTTTAGAGACAAGTAAAAAACTGATGATAGGCTAGACTTTATCCCATCCAATGTTTATTGTCTGCTGTTTCTTTTCTCGAGCTTCATTTTATTTCAAGTGCATTGCTACTCTATATGAAGCATGCTCAAATTCTTGCACATTTCAGACCTACACGTGTGACATGTGCAAAGAAACATTTGAAGAGACTGAAGAGGAGCATTTAAAGGGGCGGAAGCA
This sequence comes from Rhipicephalus microplus, assembly GCF_043290135.1. NCBI lineage: Eukaryota > Metazoa > Arthropoda > Arachnida > Ixodida > Ixodidae > Rhipicephalus > Rhipicephalus microplus. Next base: position 14,067,049 of record NC_134704.1, read on the forward strand.
CCTCAAGCTGCTGGAGAGGCTCGAAAAGTTTGGCACACTGGAAGCAGTTGGTGAGTGCTGACAACTGTTCACCTTGTGTTCGCTTGGAGGAAAGGGGTGCGCTATGATCCCACAGTTTTACAGGGTAATTTGCCTGCGATACGTGGTCCAGTCAACGTTTATTATTTAAGTGCATACTCTTGCCGCTGCACATGCTGCATGTAGTCCTAAGGCTATTTGTCCACATAACAACAGCCATGTCAATCCAATAAATAGGATGGAGAATTAACCATACTGAGGTGGACCTACAGAAAAATGTACAATTTGTGTCAGTTTCTTTTGCACCAATCTTCTTTAATAATTGTGTGGCAGTCACTATGGTTAGGTTTTGTTTGGACACTCGCAGAAACCATGAATGATATGTTCTTTCTTGTTGCCGATGCTTTGCTGAAATACACATCTTGTATATTTCAGTCTGCCTTTTGCCTTTTCATGTGCTGACTTCTACCGTACTGGTAGGGCTTTCATTGTAGGGGCTGGGAGAAATGGCATCGCCAAAACGAAAGCCTCTGCTATGAACAGGTGTTTCATGACTTTCATCTAGGCAAAGGGACGCATGTGCTGTGGCATAGTGAAAAAGGTGGATTATAGGTCCCCCAGTTTTGGTATGACCTTAACGAATCGTTTCGTCCTTTCAAACCGCCACACAGATATAATGTATTCGAAGCCTCAGTTATATGACCAAATTTTATGCTGACCCTGCATCATATGACGACTCTCCAACACTTTTAACTAGCCACCAAACTCTTCTTTTGGATCCGTATATTCTCACTCCTTTTCTCATGGAAAATTTTTCTGGTTGATATACCACTGAAAATTTGTTTGCTGTTCTCGATGGCAGGCCTCGAGTATGCACAAAGGATGGGGCCACAGCTATTTTCACCATGCAAAGAACTTTTCCTTAGTGTGAGCGTTCGTAATAGCAGTGGCGCAGCACCAATAGCACTTCACAAGGGAACAAACATGACATGCACAGCTCTATTGCACACTAAAGCATCCTACGCGGACTTGCAACATGTGCTTTATCACCATTACGCGACGTCGATGAGTGTTTCTTACGAGAGGCTGTTCCCAACACAGTTTGTTTCATTCTATGTGCATGTAATTTTCAAATATATAGGAAAAAAGATGGGTTTGAGATTGCATTTTTTTTTTTCAATTTGAAAACAAAGATTCACTCACACCTGCTTTAGATACATAACTGGCTTTCATTTCCAGAATTAACTTATTTTATGTTCTTTTGGGCAGTGCAGGGTCATGCTGCGGGCTTAATCATGTCATTTGTGCCATTTTTTGGGCTATACAGAGCATCGCTCTCCATACTTTTAATTTTTTGATAATATAATAGTTTTGTATCGTCTCCTTGCTCATTTAAAAGGGGCTCCACTATGGCGAGGAAGCCAGCATGTGGCGTTACTCCATGTGAAAAAGCCTTATTAAACTGCCAGTAAACAACCTGTGGTCCAAAAGGGGCGATGAAGTGATAACTCCGCACTTGTACAATGTGAACTTCCTGCAGCAAGAATTTTGCAAATACAGGGAAACCTCGGTGATATGATGACGGCTTATTAGAATTTTGGGGTGATGTAGATTTTTTGGGTTTTGTCCTAGGATGATCAGCTTTCACTGTAATAAAGTACGGTTATTAAAAACCATTTTTCGCGCCGCGATATTCGCTACGAACTTACACTATCGTGCAGGTTAGAAAAGGTGGTGCCTACGCTGCTGCGGTAGACATGAAACGCGTCGCTGCGGAATACTCAAGCACGAACCTTCGCAACGTGCTGCCGCCAGTTTGTCAGGATCGGCCATCAGCGGGGTGTGTTATCCTCTGAAGTTGTGTGCGCAAATCTTCGAGGCCCCTAATTCACCTTCGTGGGCCTTCTTACAGTAGACTCTCAATTCAAACTATGATAACTCATACTTTTGGTTTATTCAAACAAAATTCAATTTTTTGGTTGGCCCTTTATTTTTTTCAATGTATTTAAAAACCTCTTAATTCAAACTCCATCATTCGGTTAATTCATACTTTTTGCAGGTTCATACCAAAAAATATCAGCTGCTTTCCCACTGCTATATATAAATTTTTTTGCTTATACTATCGTAACAGTCTAAATATGAAAAATAAGCACATGAGGCCTTCAAGGAAAAAGGCTTCGCAAGTAAACAAATGTTTGAAACGAAGCACAAGCATGGTAAACTGTGATGCTTCTCAACTGCTATAGACAGCTTTGTGCTGAAGGCACCTGCCTATTGCAAAGAAGCAGTTCGCAATTCATGATTTCTTTAAAGGTGGGATCAGCAGTAAATGGCAAATAAACTTGTGGACCTTGCACCTCTGATTTCTGTTCATTGTGTGCAGTTAGGGTTTAAAAATACTTGAAAAAATTTTAACTGTGATAAAATCAATGCCTAATCATAATGTGTGGTGTCACCTCGCCAAGAGTCGTCTATCCGAGAACTTCTGATAATTCAAATGAAATTCTAAAATCCCTTGAAGTTCGAATTAACGAGAGTCGACTGTATTTAGACTATAGATGCAATTGGCACTTTTTCTGAACTCCCGACGCGTTTACATGTGCTGCTTTGCTCGAGGTAGTAATATTGTACTGTCTCTTTTCTTTCTTTGTCCTCATTTGCCCTATAAAAGGCCGATCAGAAACGAAAAAAAGGTGACAGTGTTGGAGAGGGAACTAGGTATCACAATGTAAAAATGTGCTATTTTGGAAACGCACACACGTGCCAACTCTTCGATTTTGCACGGGATACTCCAATTTTCAGCAAACTTTTCGATTGAGCCGGCATGGTTATAAAGCTCCCGAATATCATCGGTTGCAGCACCGTGATAAGAACATAAAAGGCACAGTGGTTCTAAAATTATCTGGCCTTCGTCTGTCTTGTACAAAGCGCTCT